>NC_081824.1:205941442-206244022 GCF_030867095.1 Alligator mississippiensis
TTCTTTGAATACTTATCCATATTATACACACACACACACATATGTGTGTGTGTGTGCACACGCATGCGCGCACACACACACACATACACTCCCAATAAACTCAAAGAGGTACTCCTTGCTACCACCAGCATATGTCCATGTGTGCTTACGTCCCAGACAAACCTGAGTCTGAGACTGTCTTAATAAAGCAGTCAAAACAAACAAATATTAACCCCCAATTAACTATACATTTTTTTCCCCTAAAATGATCTGCACATGGCAAATCTACTGCAAATATGAGATCCTGCCAAAGACGCACACTTCACGTGCCCATCATTAACTAACTGCTGCCTCCTAAGAGGGGTAATGTTTAATTCAGTGTTGCATTTCTGCATACAATGTCCGAAAGCCTGATACTGGGAAGAATTCTCAGGAATATGTGAACAGTAAGGAGGACAGGGAATTAAATTAAATTAAAAGTAAAAGCTTCTCATACAAAAACTTCTTCATATATGCAAGAGGTCTCTAAAAGAGAAGAGTGTGCAGTTCAGAGCAAAGACTTCAAACTACAGGGTGCAAGAAATAGCCAAGTACCTGGTATTAGAGAGTTGCTAGGTATTAGAGAGCTAGGGCATTCAGGGTTCATGTGGGGATACAACCGGCACTTCAAACCAAAACCTTGACTTCAAGCACATGACTTGTGTATACTGACAGCAAGTTTTACACATGACGCATGTACTCAAAGAAGATTTTAGGTGTCGTCACATGATCCTGTTCTTAATGCACATACTTACCTTTTAAATTTCTTGTGTTAAATTGCTCACAATTCAAGACCAAGTAACAGTGAAGTGCCCAATATTGCGTGCACACAGGATGTGCCTAACTGCAACATGCCTGCCTTTCCTCCTCTGACTACAGCTGGTTAAAAGTGTGCGTGCGTGCGTGCGCGCACGTGGGGGGCGGGGGGGAGCAGATGGGGATGACAACTTTTTTTTTATTATTTGTACACACACTTTCTTTAGTATCTGAAAGCATACTGGCCCTGGGAAACAAACCTTATTTACCAGGGTGAGTCTGCTTCTATCATCTAGAATATGCCTAAGAATCCCAAAGAAGTTTTTTGGGTTTTTTGTTAGGGGTTTTTTTGGATAAAAAGAAAGAGGAGTTACTAATTTTCTTCCACATTTAAGTTTGTTAGCTGTAGTATCATTCTCATGTCACTGTCTGCTAAAAATGAAAGATTCCCATGGCAAAGAAAACTTAAGATGGACCAAAAACACCTTTCTTCTTTCAAATTTTTTAAACAGTTTGCTAATTACCAGCAATAACTTCTCTTCCTTTTTGTTGGTCATACAATTAATTTCTAATGTTAAACTTAGAACACTAAACATTTTTCATAACAGAATGATATCCCAAGAAAAACACAGGAATGAAACTTCACCGAAGGATTAAGCAAATGAATGAAGCGGACTCAAAAAAAAAAAAATCAGAACTTATTACAACACATATATATTTAACAAAAACAAGTCAACCAGAAAAACTTTCAAGTCTTCCACCACTCCCAAACGATATATTGATTAGAATTAAATACAGTACTCCAAAGAAAATCTTATAAAATAAACGAAAATTAAATTTACAAATATTACAGGACCACTTTAAAGAAGAATTAGTTCTTTAATGAATCAATAGAAAAGGACTTTGCAAATGTTTTTTAGATAACAATAAATACGTCAATACAGAAAACTACTGTTTTGACTGCCTTTTTTGGAAGGTTCATTTGGCAAGCACTGGTGTTTGTAGACCTACATTTATCGAGTTTTATTTTTGGCTGACTACATTTTGATTATAGGAATGAAAACAGGCTGCTAGATTTGTAGATATTTATCATGATATTTATTTGGTTTATATCTTATTTACTGTCAAGCCACTAACAGCAGTGGATAGGTACTTTTTAATTGGGTATACAAATCAATAAATGACAAAAGTCCACAGAAAATTATCTAGGAAAAAATGTAATCAAGACCTATCCATCATCTGCCTTTATATTTTCAAAAAGGCTAAACAAATCATTTTGGTACGTCCTGCCCTCATTTTACATTTGATGCCCATAAAGCTTATTTCATATTCACAATTCCAAGAGCAATCCTGAATTTTTGATCTCTTCAACTCTTCTAGAACTTTTCTGTAACTGTTTTAAAGCCAAATGACTTGCAAAGATGACTAAATAAGAACAAGGTTGGATAAAATAAAAGTACCCAATTTTTTTCCAAAAAAAACCTTCTAAAAACTTCACTTTTATTCACTGTATATTTAATTTTCTCTTTTGTGAATCCGCATGCGCGCGTGCACGCGCACACACACACACACACACACACACACACACAGTTGTAACAATGGAATATGGCTGCCTTTTTATGTTTAAGGGCTCTTAAAAGAGTACCTAATATTTATCTTGGACACAATTAAATTTAATCCATATATCAGTAATGAAGTAGAGAGTATGAAAAATATCAGCTTGAAACCTCTAAACTATTTCACTTACTATATTGTTTAATTTATGAATTCAAGTATGATCTTAGGATAGGGTAATTACTATTTTCCCGAGGTATGAAAATGCAATTACTATTCAATTTATTTTATATTCTGCAGACTTCACATACTGGCCCAAAGAGCAATTTTCCACTTCAGTCCTGGAAATTGGTATGTGCAGAGATTATCTGGCTGGTTGTTTTGCTTACCAAAATGACTGTGTGGAACCCAGGTGGAGTTTTCTTTGTAGTCAGAGAGGTTTTGTTCTACAGCTGAAGGAAGCCTCTTCCAGTTAGTGAACTCCAGAGTGAAATTAAGGGCATTGTTATTCAGAGAATAAATCCTACACAATACAAAATACCACATAAATTATCAACTGCTATATACAATATCATTAAAAACAATCTGGGGGAAAATACATTGAAAGTTTTAAGTCTTTGTAACAAGTTTCTAGCAATCTGCATGTTAGGCATTAAAAAACATCAAAGAGAATTCTAAAATACCCCTGACAGCATAACCCTTTACTAATGCAATTATATTGTCCTCCATTACTTTTGAAATCAACTTAGACTGAAAGAAAAAGTATCTGCTGTAAAATATATCTGCCTCAGTAACAGACAGTATTTTTCTTAGAAGTAATTAATCTTAATTTAAGTAAGTAATCTTTGAAAAAATTATCAAAGCTCACATTTGTGAGAGCCCAGCAGGACAAATTATGCTGAGGGGAAACCAGCACGGGTTCGTGGCAGGCAGATCGTGCCTGACCTATCTAGTCTCTTTTTATGACCAGGTTATGAAACGCCTGGACACAGGAGGAGGGGTGGATGTCATATACTTAGACTTCAGGAAGGCCTTTGATACGGTATCCCACCCCATACTGGTGAACAAGTTAAGAGGCTGTGAATTGGATGACTACAGTCCGGTGGGTGGCAAATTGGCTGGAGGGTCGCACCCAGAGAGTCATGGTAGATGGGTCGGTTTCGACCTGGAAGGGTGTGGGCAGTGGGGTCCCGCGGGGCTCGGTCCTTGGACCAATACTCTTTAATGTATTCATCAGTGACTTGGACGAGGGAGTGAAATGTACTCTCTCCAAGTTTGCAGATGACACAAAGCTATGGGGAGATGTGGACACGCCGGAGGGCAGGGAACAGCTGCAGGCAGACCTGGACAGGCTGGACAAGTGGGCAGAAAACAACAGAATGCAGTTCAACAAGGAGAAATGCAAAGTGCTGCACCTAGGGAGGAAAAACGTCCAGCACACCTACAGCCTAGGGAATGACCTGCTGGGTGGCACAGAGGTGGAAAGGGATCTTGGAGTCCTAGTGGACTCCAAGATGAACATGAGTCGGCAGTGTGATGAAGCCATCAAAAAAGCCAATGGCACTTTATCGTGCATCAGCAGATGCATGACGAATAGGTCCAAGGAGGTGATACTTCCCCTCTATCGGGCGCTGGTCAGACCGCAGTTGGAGTACTGCGTGCAATTCTGGGTGCCACACTTCAAGAAGGATGCGGATAACCTGGAGAGGGTCCAGAGAAGGGCCACTCGTATGGTTAAGGGCCTGCAGACCAAGCCCTACGAGGAGAGACTAGAGAAACTGGACCTTTTCAGCCTCCGCAAGAGAAGGTTGAGAGGCGACCTTGTGGCTCCCTATAAGTTCATCACGGGGGCACAGAAGGGAATTGGTGAGTATTTATTCACCAAGGCGCCCCTGGGGGTTACAAGAAACAATGGCCACAAGCTAGCAGAGAGCAGATTTAGACTGGACATTAGGAAGAACTTCTTCACAGTTCGAGTGGCCAAGGTCTGGAACGGGCTCCCAAGGGAGGTGGTGCTCTCCCCTACCCTGGGGGTCTTCAAGAGGAGGTTAGATGAGTATCTAGCTGGGGTCATCTAGACCCAGCACTCTTTCCTGCTTATGCAGGGGGTCGGACTCGATGATCTATTGAGGTCCCTTCCGACCCTAACTTCTATGAATCTATAATTGCTTATTCTATCTCTACCTAAGTTTTAATAAGGTCTCCTGTCACCAGGGCATTATTACTCAGTCTTTCTAACACATCCAATACAGAAATTATACTAAAAATACATTTACCAACTTATTTATAGAAAAAAGTGAAAAAGCAAAATGTTTTAAAAACCTCAAAAAATGTGTATTTTAGAGTTATTTATATCTGCAATACAACGTGTGAAAAATGCTTAGCAAATACCCGTATTAAGATAGAAGGGCTAGAGAGCAAGATTAAACGAGCTATTTTTAAAAATCTGTTCATAGTATGTACAAGGGAACTACCCATATTTTCACAAAACAGTTTTGTGGTACATACATGCAGACATAAATAAATCCCTGTACTTTTGTTTGAAATCGGTAAGATAAAACAAGTTACTGTGAAAATCTCAAATACAACAAATAAAAAAAAAAGTACTGCTTTTCTATATGGCTTGTATCAAAGGTTATTTTATGCCCTTTTTATTATTTCATTAATCAGAATTAATCTACCTCAAGTTTGACTGTGACCAGCAAAGTGTCATTTTTCTGCATTTATCTAAACAATACACTTGAGAGGAAATCTGAGTGCTTAGCTGTCTTTAATGGAATGGTGAGTTTGCCACACCATTGCTAATATTGTCACTAACATTTATTGTTACTGAACTACATTGACCATTATATCATACAAAACAGATGTACAATGATGAGCTGGTGACAGCTGATCAGCCATAAGCCTAGATGACATTCATTTTCTATTACTCTCCTATTGTCTTCTAGGAAGGGGGATGGGGTTAAAGCTAACATTGCATTTACAGTTGCACAAATGTATCAAATCTATAGATTATATTCTGACAAGCAGTTATTTTAAATTGTTTAAAAATAGGCTTGTTAAGTCAAGCAGCATGTAAAACAGCCCTTGTAGCTTACATGACAATATAAAACATCGTCAAATACAAAAGTGTTATGTATGATACAAATGGACAATATTGCTTCCACTATAAACTAGGATTTTTCACAGCATGTTTACTCTTGAAATAATACCTTGCCTTTTTATGTACATGTGATTTAGAGAATAACAAATATAATTTGTCATGTCAGGCTTGACATATGATCCTTTAACTATTAACTAGAAAACTAGTGAATATACAATTTCATTGAATCACTAAAATTATACTAATGGTGAAGTTAACATTGAAAACAGTATGACAATTTAGCCATCATTTTCACATATCGTTTAAGACAGAAATTAATGTTTAAAAATGAGTGGTTGTTAAAATTCAAATTCTTTCTATACAGTTAAGGAATATATGCAACTGGAATGACTAAAACGATATGTGGAACTTTCCAAGGCTACCAAAGTTAATAGACTGTATTTGTGTCACGAAGTTAAACAGTCTCAAATTATTTTGTTTAATGCTCATAAATACAAAAGGCTAGAGTTAAAACAGCTAACTTGCCTAACAAAAATAAAAAGGGAAAAAAAAGTGAACAGGATAGAAGAAAATAAACATCTGATATACTTTAAATACCAGCATCACTTCCATAGTACCTAATTAAACATAAGCAAACAATCAAAAGCTAGTTATATATATTTGAAATGCATTAAATTACACTTTGTATATAAAGTAATATTATATTCATGGTACTATAGCAAAGAATAGAGTGCCATTGGCACTTGAATTTTACCCACCCAACTTTGATTTCATGCTGCAGAGATTCAGCCTCACTGACTGCTGAACTAAGAAGTATTTGTGTATTTGAGATTTGTCTCGTACATTACTTTATCATACCTTCACATACTTTTTATTAGTACTTGAGAACCAATAAAGAAGAAAACCTTTCAATTAGACATGCAGAAACACCCTTCTCTGGAGTCACAAAAGACTGAGTCTTACTCAAGCTTTTTTTTTGAAGGGGGTGGGGGTCTGAGTCTTACTCAAGCTTTTTTGAAGCTTTTTTTTTTTTTGCATTGTTCGGCTGCACTTTTCTGTGAATCTCTTATTCCAGTCATTTGAAATCTCTGGGAGGTCATGATCTTGAACTAGGTAACTGAATTATAATGCGTTGCTGTGTTAAATGATATAATACATAAAATCTAAGATACAAGATGGTATTCTCTTTCTTACCACAATCTGCACAATAAATTCAATGGACTGAATCCAGACAACAGTAGGTATGGTAGCCACTCCTTATATTGTTCTTGTGTTTTAATGGCATAATTTATAAACTCTGGTAAATGTTCCTCAGAAGGCAGCGGGCAGTCCAGCTTCAAGAAATGTCGAAACAAAGAAAATTTTTCATGGTGCAAGCAATATCCTAAATTAATCCCAAGTAAATGGATCCTGTGTTTCAGAAGAATAGGAATTAAACCAAAAAACCTACAACACAACACAAAAAACAAGTTAGGAGAATACAAAGAACATTCAACACAAAAGCTCTGTTAAAGGCACACAAAAAAATCAAACTAAAACATCTTTTACTGAAGGAACATATTAAATAGATGTGGTAACAACTGTTTTTACAAAGCACTGCTATAAAACATTGAGTAGTCTGTAGGTCGCCCCCCCAAAAAAAATCAGTAAATAGATTTTAAAAAAAATGTTATTTTATTCTGAAAAATAATTGTAAAATAAACATTAAAAATTATCATTGACATAATTTCTCTTAATAAGTAAAAGCAGATTTTGTGAAAGATGCTAAAGTAATATAGCATTGGAAAATGAAGACATGGAATTATGCGCATGACTTGTGTAGCCAAGGTGGTGCCAATACAATTTTCCAACAGGCTCTGTATAGATCGTCTTGGAGCATCAAGCTGTTTCCTCAATCCCTTATATTTCTACTGTGACTGCCAAAAACTAAGCCAATTTATCTGCTGAGAGATAAATAAGTAGGAACAGGACAGACTACCAAGTCATTTCACAAATACAATACAACATGTTTACAGATAGCATGGTAATGGGTTATATCTGAATCCTTTACCATCTAATTTACATTTTAATTGGTACCTTAAAAGTAAAAGATGCTTTATTGTAATATTAGTCCCCTATAATCCAGACCACTTGCTTGTGTTGGAAGCAGAAGACAAGATAACTCTCTTTTTAATTTTCTCCTTGATGCTGAAACAATGTTATCCAAGTGGGCCAGATGAGTGGAGCAAGGTTGATGCATAGGCCAGATACAGACCACAGAATCATGTCATTTGGCAGTGGCATTAATCGTGAAAGGTTCTGGAGCTGCACCATCAAATTTAATGCTACTTCTGCTGGTCAAGCTGCCAAATTTCCAGACCTCTAGGGAGTCCCATGAGTCAGATGACATTGCTAAATGGGTCAGATCTGGGTCATCCCTACACTAAAGTGCATTTATGCATATGGAAAACATACACAAAGCTTTGATCAAATTTCTCTCTATTTCTGTGAATCTTGAGAACACCCTTAAATAGATGGGAATATTGTATCAGCAATTTTTCCCTGCAGAAATGGTTCTCAATAGGGGTGCGCCAACAGAGATTTTTGGGGCTGATACCGATATCTAATTTTTAAGGAGGCATACTGGCCGATACTGATCTGATTTCCGATACAGTGTGGAGAGCTGCCACCAGCTGGCAAGTCCACTGTGGTGGAACGGGAGGGGGGAGAGAAGAGGTGTGGGTCGGGGGGGGGGGGGTAGATCAACCCCCTCCCCACTCCATGGTGAAGGAGGGAACAAAGGCTGGGGTAGGCACTGCCCAGCCAGGGCGGGCTGTGGGACAGGCCCATGGCTTGTCAGGCAGGGGGGCAGCGGCTTCCACCACTGTGCATACTCCAGAGGGACAAGGGGGGGGGGGTGTGCCCCTAATCTGCATGGGGCAGGGTGGGGTGGGCAGGATGCAGCTGCGGACTGAAGTCAGGGCTGCACTGGGTGTTTCTCCCTGGGGACTGGGCTCAGGGCAGAGGCTAAAGAGTGGGGCTGCAGCCACCCCAAATTTCACCCTAGCTCTCTCCCAGTGCCATCACATGCCCAATGCAGCCCTGGCTCTTCCCGGCTCAACCCCCCCCCCCTTTCCCCCACCCACTGCGAAGAGCCGGGGATTCACCGGGCAAACAGTAGCGCTGGGAGGAAGCTATAGCAAAATCTGAGGCAACTGCAGCTCCCTCTGTAGCCCCCACCCCAAGCCCAGGCCCCAGCAAGAAAGCCCAGCACAGCCCCAGCTCCAGCCCACCTGCCCTGCCCCGGGCAAATCCGGGGGGGGACACGCCCCTCCAAGCCCTCCCAAGGTGTGTGCAGCGGCAGGAGCCACCCTCCCCCAACGAGCCGCAAGTCTGTCCTGTGCCCTGCCCCACCTGGCTAAACAGTGCCTGCCCCCTCCCTCACTGTGGGGGGGGGTTGATCTGCCCCCCCACGCCCCTCCCCTCCCCCCACAATAGACTTACCAGCTGGAGGCAGCTCTCCAAGCTGCTGTTTGCTGCCTGAGTGCTGTGCTGCGGCTGTGCACACACATGGGCATTTATTGGTTAAAATTAATGGCCCCATTAGGCCAATTTTCAATACAGCCAATTTTCTTTATATCGGTACCAATCTGATACTGAACCAATGTATCACTGCATCTCTAGTTCTCAATATTTTCAACTCAAGGCACCCTTAGAAAATGCCAGCTCTTGACTTTCACTCATTTTTTGACTACAGAAAAATGCTAGAATATTCGTTCTGTTGCAGGGAACTCAGAAAAATTGCAACAGGTCAGAAAGTTTTCAACACTATGGATTCCTATTTGAAATCTCTAGGTTTATCTTGTGAATCACGTACAAGTGTTTGCAAATCTAACCATACTAATATTGCATAAGACCTTTAAAGGATCTCACAGCACCTCAGGGTGCCCCACCACCATGATCATGAATCACTGCCTTAATGTGCCTTAAATCACATTTTATGTGAGGCACTAGGAGTATGGGCAATAATACATTTTAACCACTTTAAAAGAGTAAGTTAGTTGCTGCTTGGGAACACGCTTCAGCTGCTACGCTACAACTGTTACATCTGCATAATCCTGTAGAGATAAAAGTTAACTAAACCACCCCAACTTTGACCTTATTAAGGAGGGTTAAAATTGGTTTTGCTACACTTCTATCACTAGAGAATTATGCAGATGTCACAGTTGCATGGAAATAACAAGTCAGTCATATCTGAAACCTTTAGTATTGATACAATTGTTACATCTGTCTATACCCCAAGACAGGCTGTGACTCCATTAGAGACATTTTAAAAAGATCTTGCCTTTAATTTAAATATTCCCATGCAAATTAGTTTTGTAGAATGCAATAAAGGGGAGAGTTGGTACTAAATTACTTAAATACTACAACCCTAAATCTCATAAGAGCTACTTCTTTATATAGTAAGCTTAAATCAAGGTTTTCACAAGCTAGGTGACATGTACACACATTCCAAGGTCACCTAATCTGTTTAGTTTACTTCCTCTTGCACAGCAATCTAGATTCTTTTGTCTTCATTAAAAGATAAAAAGGTACTATCAAAATCATTTGGTTTTCTCTGCCCTTGTTGCAATTAGCAAATAAGTCACATTACCAAATCACTGTTAATTAGTGTGATTTAATGATGCTGTGATAATTCATAATATTATGACCAATTAAGTGCATGTTATCTATATGCAGTTTTCAGTTATAAACCAAATTACAGATCTCTTTTCTGAGGCAGTTCAACAACAGTGCCAAATCTGTTACCTGCCGCTTCTTTATCAACATATTTTAGAATAATTATCAGTGGTGATTCAGTTTCTAAACTGTTTTTATCACATGTTAAGGATAGGACAGAACAACATGATGCTTGTGGATTTTTAAACGCATGTTCTATGAGCATGCAGTACAAATTAGCACAAAAACCGTAGGCATTGTTATAAACCTGCAAACCTTATACATAATTTATACAAGATATGGCAGAGCAGATTTTGGCTATTATCCAGATGCATGATTTCACATGCACAATTCAGGAACTGGATGAATGCTGCCTCAAGCAATTCAAAATCATTTGCAGCCTGACCAGGGAAACGTTAAGCTATAATAGGCACAGTCATAGGGACATGCTTTCACTATTTAAAAAAAAAAAAAAAAAAAGAAGCATCCGTACTGATTCCCTCCCTTGAAATAAGCACTTTCAGCTGAAGAGGAATAAATCTAAGCCAAACATTGGTGCAGCATTTTCTCTTTAGGAAAATTATCAAATATGCAGGTTATTTATTATAATTTTGGCACTACTCCTAGATAGAGCAACTCCAGTGAAGACGTTTCAAGAGATTCTCTAGTCTTATTGTAAGAGATTGCTATCCTATTAACATTGTACATGTAACTCTGCAGAGTTAATGAGAGAAATGCATTCACATAACTTCCATGCATAATAAACTCCACACTACTACATATGCTCATTATGCCTTTTTTTAAAAGATTTGAAACAAACTAGTTTAAGATCAATGCTCATTCCAGTTACAACAAAGAAAAGTTTTACTAATGCTGCTAATTCTTTAAAAAAGTCCACAAGATATCTTAAGTATAACCAACATGCTTACAACTGATTCTTCAAGGTAGTGTAGTCACCCAAATATCCCTTTCGTATTCCAAGAAAACAATTCTCTCTCTACAAAAGCTTGTGCTACATGTGTGTGTGTGCATGTGCGCACACTTTGGTTAGTTTTTAAGGTGCAAATCTACTCTGCTTTCTACTTGCCTTAGCATGAGCAAGGCTCGATTAATATTTGGAATTGTCACAACCCAATTATAGTAGTGCCCATGCCACAAGCAAGAGATACCATTTAAAAACAGTTTTATTTTGCACTAGGTTAACCAAGGGTTAACAGGATGATAACAACAGCCTTCTTTGTTAAGTATGCCAAAAAGAAATGTATTGCTGCGCCACTAACAGAGATAAAATTTTTGCCTTCTGTGCTGTACATAAATCATTATAATTGGTCAGAGTAAAAAGAGGAGTAGCCCTGTCATAACACCCTAGTGAAGACGGCTAGATAATTGGCGATTCTAATTAAATTTATGACGTGGCAAAAAGCAACTGGCTATTATACAAATATAACCCACATACACTTCCGCAAAGAGGAAGAAGGGGGACATCCGTACGCACTTTGGAGACCTCTAAACATACGTGTCAGAGTAACTGACAATTTGATCACTTGTCAGTTCCCCCCCGCGTCTCAACCCAATCTCAGACGTAAATCAACGAAATCAACGACTGCCGGCCCGACCATTTCTGCCCGACCATTTCTATCCGACCACTTATGCAAACCGACCTACGAACCCTAAGCTGTAACTAACCAAGTATCTCTGACCTCCGTTGTTCACCACCTTGACGGCATGAGTAAATAATCTTGCTTTACAACCGATAAGCTTCCATGCCTAATTCCACTCCAAGCGTCACAAGTACCCGCCTGACGGCCTCTAAGGCTCCCGGACTCCTCGCTGCAGTGCATGGCAGCGACAGGAATCAGGAAATGATTACAGATAGCCACGTGCTTTACTTGCTAGTAATTTACTGAGATTTGCATGCAATTGAGTACGCTCTTACTACTGTAAGACTGTTCAAATACCTTGGTTAATTTGATTTTATCTTGCTTAAATCAAAGAAAACAGAGCAGGTCAGGATTGGGACAAGAAATGGGAATGAAGAGCTAAAAAAATGAAATACACAAATCCAAACCAGCATAACAAGACTTTTTTTTTTTAATCAACTGAGTAGGATTGATTATTATATTAGAAATAAGCCAAACTCTCTATTGTCATAACTTCAGTTACTTTAAGGGTATCATGTCAGCAAGTAAATTTTCTCTGTCAGTCATGCCTCTGTTAGTACGTGATCTAAATTAAAAGCCTAAACAGACAATTTCCCTTTAAAAAGCACTTTAGCTACATAATATTAGTATACATAATGTTCTTGCAATGTGCAATACACAGCGAATAAGTTAAGATTGCATCCTCTCAAAATACTTAACTAAACATAACAGCCAACAGAAAACCAAAATGTGTCCTGCACAATGGACAAGTACTGAATATCTCTTTTGTTCTTAACACCCAATCCAGTACTAGGTCCATTAAATATAACTAAGCTCATTCCTCTAAATGCAATCTAATGTATATTTATTTTTTATAAAATATGTCTCCAAATAATATGCACAGTTTTGAGATACCCAGGAGTGTCTAGGAGCCTTATCCTATGCCATTGATTTCAATAGTATCACGATTCAGTCCTTAGTGTTGATGCATTATGTAATGAACAAATTTGGAGAGAAGAGAAATGCTGACATAAAACAAAATGGTAGTAACATCTAGGGGCTTTTTTCTCCTCAAAAGGTTCCATAAATTTATTATTATGCAGAATTAAGTAGAAGAGATTTAACAATTTTACTACTAAAGGTAATAACTGAAATACTGCACTGACAGGCAGTAGGTTGACCTCCCTCATGAATCTGAAAATACAGAAATGTACTTTCAATATAAAACAAGTTAAATATGTAATAGAATTGCTACATTATCTATCTATCTTATATATATAAAACCACCAAGAGATGATGATTGTATTATCTTTGCATGTATATGTCCATATCCTAGAGACATGACCTCAAAGAATTTTTAATCCAAATGTGAACTGAAAGCTATGTTCTCAAGGCATGAGGCAGCCTTATTTTTGGGAACACTCTAAGACTGGGGGAGGATGTGGTTTGCAAGGAACCATGTAACTATTCATCTCAGGGAACATTCATCTCAAATTCTGATAATGCCTTTTTTTTTTTTTTTTTTTAATAATACACAAGCCTAGCATACAGAGAAAGTAAAACAGTATTTTCCAAGAGCTCATTCCTATTGAAGAAGAACCCAGCTAATTAAGAATCTGTTTGATTCAATTACAGCATCATGTCAAGCTCCCAAAAGACAGAGATACATTGATAAGGCCTTTTGAAAGTGAAGAAACTAGACTGCAATTATGTTCTACAAGACTCCTCTTCAAAGAACAGAGCTTCCCAAAGGAGATTTTAGCAAGGTTCTCAGCTCATGTATGTGACCCAGAACCAGAGCACATCATATAAGCACTTACAGTTTAACTCTCTAATCTCAAGACTTGAAACAGAAGGGGAAGAAAGGCATGGGGGGGCGGGGGCATAATGTAGAATTAGTAAAAGCTAGCCGGACATAAATCCCAGGAGAGGTAACCTATGGTAAATTTAAAAAGCAAAAGACGTATACCTACTCCTTTTGGAAAACCATACACATGGGTGATCTGCAGTCAAAGATCAAGCACATCTGAGCATCTGGGCTGTAGCCTTCTTTAAGTAACATTTCCAAGCACTTGTCATTACCACCATAAACTGCTGAATAGACAGGGCTCACTTTGTCTTTTCCCATGTCACAGATCCGACCAGTAACTGGTATCAGCAATCCCAATATGCTAAAAATATTTAAAACGATATTTTAGTGTGAAGTTTTTTCATACATATGGACAAAATAGATGTTCTTTTTTTCTGATATTTTCTCCTATGGATGTAAAAACAGTCAAAAGTGACATGATCACAAACCACCTTTTCAATATTTTATTTAAAAGAATAGCATTTAAAAATGATAATCTGATTATAAAAAACTATTGAACTTTGAACTTTTGGAATCGTTAACATCTTTCGTACAAGACTAGTTGACTGTCACATTTAAACTGAAAACATTTTCAGATTTATGAATTGTTGTTCTAAAAACACTTCAATTCTGTATTTGAAATAATCCCTCCATTTTAAATTACCATATTTTCTTGAAGTTAACACACCCTAGAATATAACACACACTTTGTTTTTGAAAGGCAGAATAAAGAAAAAAAATCTTTCCTTGTAACTGATGTGCTAGAGAGCTCAGCCTGCTCACTGTTCTGCTCTTTGTGGAACAATGCAGATTCTACTTAGAGTTTCACCCAGTAGGCATCAAACCTGTTCTTATCCTATTTCTTGCATATAACATGCACTCCAATTTGCAGCAACTATTTGAGAAAAAGGTGTGCTGTTTGCAAGACAATATGGTAGTTTTAGCCAACCAGCTATCTAGGCTGGAAAGTTTGGATTTAGACTTTTACAAGGCAAGTGACAAAATGACAGCTTGATTGAGAGTAGATGTCTTCTCTGTTTGAATTCTGCTCTTGGCTCCTCATTAAGATACTAAAGTGGTGGGAGAACTTCATTTCACAACCTGTGCTTAGAACTCATGTCTTTCCTGACCAGCTAAAACTAGTCCTTACCAGCTCAGATTATTAAATACCTCTCTTAGAAAGGACAAGCAGCCTACCGCTTTGGAAAGCATTAATAGTCATCTCTTGATACTGATGACATTGCCAACTGGCTTTCAGTTTTCAGGAAGACTGTGGAGATGGCTGTGTCAAGACAAGACTCACATTATTTTCAATTTCCTTAAACCTTCTGAGTTTGAGCACAGACCTGAACTTGGCACAAAAGCTTCTCTAGTAGTCATGCCTAATAATCTCCTCCTAGTAATGGACAAAGATTAAGTGTTCATATTGGTAATATTAGATCTTCAGCTCGTCTTTGATACCCTTGATCAGTAGGGACCCACCTCTTCAAAAGGTGTGCCATAAATGAGTCCCACACCCTCCCTGAGTGCCACTCTGATCTTTTTTCTCTGCCTGATTTGCTGCTGTGCTTTCTGCTCTTTATCCTGTGCCCTCTACCTGATCTGCTGCTCTGGTTTGTGCTTCCTGCCCTGTGTTTCCTGCCTGATCCATTACTCAGATTTCTGTTCTTTGCCTAATCTGCTACAGTGCTGCCTATTCCCTCCCTGAACTGCTGTATGCCACACAGAACAGATATCTGTGCCACTTGTGGCGCACACGCCATAGGTTGGCTACTGCTGCCCTTGATCTTAAACATTGGTTTTGCTTGGTTGCATTGGTGGGAAAGGAAAGAACAGCTCTTCAATGGCTGTTTTCTACCCAGAAGAATGGAGACTACCCAGAAGAATGGAGGCAGAAGGATCTTTGTATGGACTCTAAATTTTCTTCTTATTCTTCAACTCTTGCAGGTGCCATTCACTTGATAGGGCTTTCAGGGAGGAATGAGGATATATTTCTGTAGAGGCGTAACTAGCAATTTCAGCACTCTCAATAGAGATGTTGTTGCACATCAGAGAGCTGGAGCAGGAGGGCAGGGGGAGGGTGCTGAAGGAGAGGGGGTAGTGCTGCAGGTGCCCCATCTAAAATCAATACCTGGGGCTGGTGCCTGCCTCATCCCACTCTCATTACCCAACTTTGTTCCAAAGAAGCTTCACATAGCTTTGATTTACTAGCTGGTTCAATTAGTTAACTGTTTGTGTATGATCACTTTTCCTTCCCAATCATCAATTCTGACTGCAATTCTAATTAGAGAGACTCCTAAAGCTTTCTGTATAACCATAGTTTTTTTAGATACAAATAATAATAAAACATTCATATAGTGATATGCTTATGATACGAGTTGAAGTCTGACCCTGAAGTTCCTCTCTTTGAGAAACCCCGCTGACTCAGAAGTTAGATCAGGCTTGGATCAGACCTTATGTGTTCATTTCACTGGGAACTCCACAAGGGAAACATGTCTTAAACTATGAAATGAAAATGAAAATGAACAGAATCAAAAATGTTAAACTGAAAACCAGAATCCACAGCTTACTGAAACACGAACTACATCATCCTTATTCAGGTAGTTTGCAACCTGCTTCATTTGGATACCTGATACAAACTGAATTTGAGCTGTGCAGCTGTTTGTTGAGTCATCTTCTTCAAAGGGTGCTGCTTCTACTCTCAGTTGAAGTTCATAAGTGGTCCTGAGCAGGGGATGAGAGAACCACTTCCCTTTGAAATAAAAGCCACAGCAAATAGCTGAAGCACAGCAGGAGTCCTGCACAACTGCTTGCTAAGGTTCTCTAAGCTCCCAATTATTTAGCAAACCTTCATCATTGCAGGTGGTAGTAAGGAACCTAACCCTGAGAAGTATTTGTGTAGGACTGTATTTTACTTTCCTTGACTGTGGAAAACTCGCTTTTTAATTACCAGAATCTTACTTCAAATTTTTTATATCACTTACTTGCTATGGCCCATTTGGGCTGCTGCATGAATAGGCAATTGCCATTCCTCCTCATTGCAGTAGAGATTTGGATCAGCCCCTTTTGATAATAGTAGTTCCACACACTCAGTATGGCCTTCCTGTGCAGCAATGAATAATGGAGTGGCTTTGTCCTTGGCTTGACAATTGACATTTGCACCTGACACAAGACACCACACTTAATATGAGAGATCACAATCATAATATAGCAGATAAAGTGAAAAAAGAGTACAACAGAGATTACACTGTCAATTGGACCTTGGCTTTTCCATGATTAAACAGCTTTACCATGTTATTAAAAAACTTTTTTTTATTAAACCAATTTTCTGGGTATCTTCTAAAACTGCCTATATTTTACAGTGTTACTTTGATAATTAAAGTGTTGTAGTATCATTTTGAATTTGCCTTTTTAGAAAAACGTGTTGCCAAAGCTCCTCCCCCAAAATTCCACTTGGGATCCTGAAGAGAACAATGATTTATGTCAGGGGTGTCACAGATATGGTTCATAGGCCATATTTGGCCTACAAAGCCCCGTCATCTAGTCCACAGGGTTCCCCCTGGGTTGTGGACCAGACCCACGCACAGCATGCAGTGCATGGGGCAAGTCCAGTGCATGTGCACACAGTACACAGGACCAGTCTAGGATGCACACTGCATGTGACACCCACCAGTGTGCAGGGCCAGTCTGTGGGCCCGATCTGGCATAGAGACCAGTCCCACACCACTCATCCAGCCCACGGACTAGCCTTACACTACACATCTGGTCCGCAGGGCCTGGTGAATTCAACAGCCCTGTTTTACATCATTCATTCTTTCTGACTGTTTAAAGATAATCAAAAAGCACAGCAAAATACAGCACCGCAAAAGTCTTCAACCCTTAGTCATCAGTTATTTATAGACTACTGAAAAAAATCAAACTAAAACAACATTTTGCGCTGCAGAATTTTGAACTGCTTTCAGTTAAAGAAGGACAGTCCTATTATTCGATGAACCAAGAGTCTTACCACAACTATAGATTGTTAAGCTAATACTCTGGTAAATTACTAGTAGAGTTTTAACCTCTGATAATAAGAGACGTTCAATAAACTGAACTATAAACCATAGCTATTTCTTTCATTCACACGTTTAAACTGGTTATAGAGTTGATATGTAAATTTGATTTTGTAATTCCCAATGTTGAACGAAAGAAAAAAGTTTTTGAATAAGACTGGGAACCCTCACTTGCACACTGTGGAAGAATGAATCAAAGTAAGATAAATGACAGCTATTCTGAAGGAAAGACAAAGGCTTCATTGACATTTTGTTTGAAGTTACTTCCTCTAAATATTACCCCACAAGTATTGACATGCTACAGCAGTTAATCTACGTGTGCTGTTTTAACCCGGCTCAGAGTACACATGAATTAAACAGTCATGATATTTAAATTTTCATTTACCCACGTAAGAGGGCATATACCTTGGTTGTTTCAAAGATACTAAAAGAAGCTTTATTGTAACTTTAGGATTGGAGTGCAAAACCCTTACTCATGCTAGCAGTCTCTTATTCCAGGAGCAATGCCACAGACATCAGTGAACTAATTATGTGGTACAGGACCATTCAGTGTGATTAAGGGCATCATACAATCTGGCCCTTAGCCCTTCCCTAGGTGTTCTTTTCTGTTTCTTACTCTGACCCAAGGAAAGCATGGAAAGGTACCAGCCTGACGAGACTGAAGCATTTAGTGATAGTTTCGTATACTTGTTCACAAATGGCTTCGCACTAACTTAAAAAAAAAAATGTATTAAGCATCATAAAATTGAAAACTAGAGTTCAAATCAATTTTCTCAGTTTGCACATAGATTCAAGATTAACAACAGTAATGCTAAATGAAAGATGAAAATTACCATGTGATATAAGCACCCTTAAACTCTCCAGCTTCCCATACTGAGCTGCAATGAACAAGGGTGTGATTCCAAAGTCATCCTCACATTCTTTGTTTGCTCCTTTCTCAAGGAGCAATTTAATTATTTCAGTATATCCCTGAAATAAATATTTTGTTTTATTAGGAAAAAAGTAGTGGAATTTGAGTAACCATAATTTTCCATTCTAACTCTACATAGTGAGCTGGAATATACAACACATTTACTTTCCTAAAGCAGGAGTTGGCAACCTATGGCTCATGGGCCAGATCCAGCCCACAGAGTCACTGGATCTGGCCCACAGAGCTGAGGCTTTGACAGCATTCTCTCATACCAGAGAGGAGAAACAGTAGCAGCAGGGAGCTTCTCTGTGCTGTGGCAGCAGCTGTGGGGGCCAGATCCTAGCACCCATCTGACTGCCTCTGACAACCTGGGTCATTCTGGCCCACAGCCATGAATGACTGCTAACTGCTATTCTTAAGGGATACTGAAAATTGTGCAAAAGAATCACCAGATAGATTCATCTTCTATATTCATTCAGCTCAATAAGTACAAATAGGAATTAAAACAGCATGTTAGAACCATAAATCTTATAAATTGTTAAACTGATTTAAAAAAGAAAAACAAAGGCCATGCCTGTCTCACCTGTGAGATAATGAGTCTTTTCCAAAAAATGAATGCATCTTACAATAGATTTACTTCCCAAATATTTTACATCTGATCACCTACCTACATGCAATACTTATCATTATTTAAATAATCATTGCTGCCCAACTCCCACTGTAGCTGATGTAGCATACTTTAGCATATTCAGAATGATCATTAGCATTTAGAATGCCTTTTCTGCCCAAGCCTAACAACCATAAATCACCAGAGAAGAAGACAAAACTGCACAAACTATAATTTTAAAAAGGTAAAACACACTATTTACATGGAAATGAAATAATACATTAATAAGTTACCTGAAAAGAAGCTTGGTGCAAAGAATTCCACCCAGACCAAGAATGGGGTCCATTAATATTTGCTCCATATCGGAGAAGCAGCTTTACTGCCTCAGAATGTCCATTTTCAACAGCTTCAAAGAGAAGAAAAATAAGAAAACTCTTTTATGAGACAGGTACACCTGTAAGAGCTGGACAACCGTGGCTTTATCACCATTTTTTCACATCTCAAACCATCATTCTTTAATGGTCCTTTTAAGGACTAATCAAAATTTATACGTGATTGTGCAGCACTGATTACAACGATTGTTGTGGCCTGATCTGAACCTGAACACAAATACCTTTCTGCTATGTGCTACATATGTGAATTTTTCTAATGTGAAACAAATTATATCCAGTGTTGCTCACCTTTGAGGAAAAATATTTAAAATCCAAGCAGGAGATACAGGTCATTATGATGCAGGAGTATGATAGTCAGTGGGTGGATAACGGAGTAAAAATATTATTAATCTGATAAACATGCTCTCACAAGGAATACAAGTGTAAATACAGAACAAAACTAAAATTGCTTTTTCTTCCAGCAGAGGAGGGTGTCTATAGGAAACACAGTTAAGGGAACTTTCTGCTGGAATCTCAGTCCTATTTACCCAGAGATAAGAATTTCACAAGTCAACTATAAACAATCATTTTTTTAAACTATATTACCCTACATATATATTTTCTCCTATATCACTGAAAAGCTTAGACCTGAAAAGTGTCATTTTGATATCTGTCTACAAAACTCTAAAATACCATATAAAGTATGATGTTACCAAGGCAAAATTCTTATCAGTCAGTTCTCTGAAATACAGTGGATCTGGTTCTAACCATTGACCAAGGTAAATTTCAGATATTTCTACTAATGCCAATGACAGTGTTACATTCTATTAACATGATGGATTTACTCCCAATTTACACCGTGTGATGAGCAATCAGTCAGCTATATTGACCTACTTACCCTGGCATTAAACATGGAAAAAGTAATATTGAGAGTATGTAATTAAATTTAACTATGTACCAATGTAAGCTAAAATATACCAGAAACCCTTGAAAATTAAAGCCATGGAAATAAAATGATTATTGTTTACAGCAAAGTACTAAGTCAGACGATTTAAATATAGATACTAGAAAGAACTTTCTAACCATGAGTTTAGTTAAGCATTGGAATAGATTACTTAAAACAGTTGTGGTCTTCATCATTGGAAGTTTTTAAGTACAGGTTAGACAATTTTAATATGGAATCATTCACTCAAGGATAATCCTGCTTTGGGTAGGAGGTTAAACTAGATGTCTGGAGGTGCCTTCCAGCCCTTCTTCCCATACTTTTATGGTCCTAAGAGAATCCTGATTCAATCCCTACCTATACAACTTCAGGCTACATGAAACAAAAGGTGAAATGAGCCACCCATCTATAAAATGGTATACCACCAACTTGGGTCAATAGTTTACTAGTGAACTGCAAGGCTTCGTAAGTATCTCTAAAGCATCATCAAAAATGTAAAAAACATGGTAAATAGTGCAAGACAATTATTTACAAAATTCCATTGAGAACTTCACAGAATTATGTCGAAAAAAAAAGAATCTGGAGAACGAATCTCAGTGTTAGGATCTGTTCCTAGTATCCAGGTTGTAGCCATATTGGTCTAGAGGAAAAAGCAATCAGGGCTCGTAGACAGAGGTGAAGTCTTTTATCTTTGTTGGTCTAATAGAAGATATCGCCTCTGTGCACGAGGCCCGATTGCTAGGTTCTGTTCCCTACATTTTCAATCCAAACTAGATTTCTCTCATCTCAATCAACAGTGAATTTATTTATAAAAGTCAGATCCTTAGTATCTGCTTTAGACGTGCATTACCGCATTTACTAGCAGAAAACATTATGTGATCACAACCTATATTCTAATTCTCAGGTTGTCAGTGGTGCCTACAACTAGTATGCAGCTTGCTTCCCTGAAGTTGGGCTGACTTTAAAAGACTGAAAGTGGAAAAAAAAACTTGCTTCAGCTGTTAAATGTGATACAAGAATGAAGAAGCCAAGGGAAATATGTTTTGTATATACAGCATGACCTCTCCAAAAACAAAGATTTGGTGATTTAAAAGAAATAAAGGTTGTGATGATATAAGAAATATCATCAATATAAGAAATATGCCTGGAAATGAATCCCTGGATCCATTCAGGGGAATGTCCAAGATATGCATGCAAATACTGTTAACAAAATTACTGTTAACAGTAATTATACAAAATTATCTGTTTAACCTCCTCCAATTATGTTGGTTAAACAGTTAACTGATAATAATACAGCAGCTCGGACACAGCTACTGCTAGAAGCCTCTCCCAGGGTCTTTGATAGAAAGGGGCGAGGGAGGAAGAGGAGGAGGTGGTGAGAAACACAACCCATGTGAAGCAAAGCCACAGGTGGCAGTAGCAGGCAAGGGGCTTTCCCAGACCACTATAGCTGGGAGGGAGCACCTGAGAAAGACCAGCTAATTGCTTAATGATGAGTCATTAGGCCTTGAGCTTTCCTCTGTATGGGTACTAGTCCCCTCCTTGCTCCTCCCCATCCCCTCTTCCTTCCTCCCTCCCTACCTGCCCTGCCACCTTCTTGTTCCTGAGACACCGCACTGCTTCCCTTGCCCTCCAGACCGCGCCCTGCACTATATGTTAACTGGTAATGCCATACCGGTACAAATATGCATATCGTTTAAACATTTAAACTTTTAACCTTTCACGTACCTAGCCCAAGATGATTTCAAAAGGAAGACAAATTTACTGTAGAATCAATAAAGAAAAGAATTGCACCAGAGCTTTTGTTATTCAGATATTTCTGTTTTGCATTAGTGGCTCAAAAATGACTCAAGCAAATTTCTTTTGGTATAATATTTCCCTCTGTTCAAGCTTGTTCCAACGCGGAGCTCCTTTTCAAGATAAAAAGCCACTTAGAGTTCCACTTCTTAAGCTTGATTGTTAAAGCTCTTGTCATTTGCAATATCACGATACATGACAGAAAAAAAAAAGTATCGATAAACAAGAAAGAAAAGGAGAGACAGATTTCTTTATAACAAAGGCTTTGTGTAGACAAGTCTTGTACTGTACAACATTTAGCAAATTTGGGCTGCAACAAAGATATCAGAGTTTCATAACATTAATAAAAAAAAAATTCTAGTCCAGAATGCACATACAAGCTAATTTAAGCCTCAGCTGATTTTACCTGGTGCAGAGAAAAAATGGCAAGCTAAAATAGATATCCAAGTGCCAAACCTCAAAGGACATTCAGAATATGGGACATTTTTTATATTAGTTTTATGAAAGTATGTATTTTTCCCTGTTGGCCACCTTTGTATTGTGACCTCCCAGAACTGAAGGGGTCAGTTATCTGGAACAGGAGAATGGTTTATATACAGCTGTCTGTCATGTCTGCACTGGTATGAATGAACTATCAGAAATTGTCAATGTATGAATGAAATCACCTCAGAGACACTACAGAAGACCAATGAAAGGACTTGTCAAGCCGCAGGCAGTGCAAACTGTGGCAGGCCAAAAAGTCTGCAGGGCAAGTGGGGCCGTGTCATACTGCCCTCACTCACCCCACTGCCAGCAATGAGGATGCCGAGCAGGGCCCCAGACTTTGTAGCAAGTCATACCTACCACTAGCCACACTCCTAATTCTCTGGCCCACTGGTAGCCCAGCAGGCCAGATGGAACAGCTTCACAGGCTTCATCTTTGACAACCCTCGTGCATGTAGACAAGCTTCTGACTGGTCAAATCCTGTCTTTGTATAAAGAAAAAAACACTTCAGATTGAAAATAACTGCTTGCTTGCTCATCCAGCCATAAACCTGTACCATTAAAAAGGACCTGAACTTACCCCTTACAATTCAGCTTCTACTGAGAAGTTAATAAATTATCTTTATATTACGATCTAATGCTCTCTGCAATCAGGAGAATACCACCTAACCCCCTTCCAAAGGCTGGTTCTAGCACCTGGAACTGACTGTTGCCAGACAGGTGAAGGAGAGTGAACACTATTGTTAACGAAGATTAAAAAAAAAAGATTTTTTAAAAAAGCGCACAGAGCAAGGGCCTCTCTTCTATTTTGCTGATACCCAGTCTTTCAACTCTTCATTAAAACTGATAAATTATTTCTCAGGGGCTAATCATGAAAAGCTGGGATTCTGATTCCTTGAATGTATTGCACATTTCAACATTTTGCCAAGATTGTGAGGTTATACATTTCCAGTTGATAGAAGTACAAAAGAGGAAAGAACCTGGCCTAAGGAACAAGCTATTGATATCATCTTGTCTAAACTGTGTTTAAATCTGTGAAAAACTGAGTAGCTGTGAGAATTGAACCAGCCCTGTGCATAGCAACTGGCTGCCCAGGCTATCACCATAAGTATTGCTGTCTCCAGCTGCATAACAGGAGTTGCAGAGAGAAGAATGGCTTTTGAACATTTTTTCCTGTACATAGTATTTCTCAGTCATTCTTTTTTTACCCTCTTCTAGCTACAGATTTTCTTGGACACTTCTAGGAGCTGAAAACTTCCCCTTACTCGCACAAGTAATCTATTTCAAATAAAGTGAGACCACTGCTGTACACCTTTGACAACCACTCCAGTATGTACAAAGAACAAACCAATATATTAGTTACCATACAGTGCCCTTTTACCATATGAATCTGCTTTTCTCCACAAGCCAAAAATAGCTGCTCTGCTCTCAATTATGGGCTCTTCAGAGTTCTTTAGACCACAACAGGCACTTATTATATCTCACTTGCAGTAACAACTACAGAAACATCTTAAATTGCAAACTGAATTTCTCTCCAATGGTATTTACATGAAGAAAGTTCCAAATATGGAATTTAAAAGTTAAGCTTAATGCCTGATCACTTGTATATTTATATATGGAAATTCCCAAAAGCCTGTATAAGTGCATTCTTGCCCCAGTTAGTTCCCACACAGTTACAATAGCTGGTGCCTCTTCCATTAACACTACAAGCATGATCAAGAATAAAAGCTTGAAGAAGTGGGCTGATGCATGGAATGGACTCAGGATAACTCAGATAAGTGGTTTTTCCCTTCATTATATAGCGTAGTTTTACAGTGTCTTTCAAATTATTTGTATGTCTTTTGAAATAACACTCATATACACACACACACAACAAAAAGCAAACAAGAAAAGAATCAACCAAAAAAAAAAAACACTTTGCAAACCATGCTATATAATTTTTAAAAATCCACCTACCTGACAAGCCCCTATGGGTAGCTCCATTTACAGCAGGGCATCATAAAAGATGCAATGTTACAGTGGAGCAAGAGCTGACCAGCTTGATTTGGGGGGTGCTGAAATGAAAGGCAAAATTTGTTTGAGAGTAATTCTAAACCAAAGGTCTGTCCTACCTAGGAGGCAATCAGCACCTATAACTTTATTTAGCTCATTTTCATTATGCACTTGTCAAGGTAGACATTTTAAATAGAGGATATATTGAAGAACAAGTTTATTATCTGCCCACCAGCCTGAGAAACATAAAACATCTTCCTATCTTCTTGACCAGAGGTCCACAGGGTATTTAACATCGACTGTTACATCATAACAGTAGCACTGTTTTTAGCCTAAGATCCAATCCATGCTTGCTGACAGTTGCTATCCACAAGTGAAACTGGTGCTGATCTCATTTTAAACCCAAATACAGACAAGTACAATCCATATTCAATACTACATCAGAAAGTTAAGCAAGGGAGATTTTAGCGAAAATTTCTGAGCTGCCTCTAAACTCTCTCTCATTGGCTTCACTCACAGCTAGATCATGTTCAGCACAATAACAAGCTCTCTCACCCAAATCTGATTCTAGAGAAGGTACAATCAGAGATTTCTGATTCAAGAAAACTGGCTTTTGACCTTCTACTGGGCTCCTGTTCCACAAATACATTTGCTTACCCATATACCACAACATTATCAAAAGCAATGGGTCACAGGGCACTGAGGTGCCCTGCTCCTAAAGAGGGGAAACTGCCGGGGAAAGAGCCCTAGCAGAGAATAAGGAGCCCAGCTGTGGGTTGCCAGGGCAACCATGAGGTCAGATGACCAGAAGGGGCAGGGCCTGACTCCCTTATAAACCCAAGAAGCTGAGGCCAGAGGTAGTTCCCTGCCAGCAGCCCAGGAAGAAGGAGCTCTCTGCTGCAGAAGAGAGGAGAAGCCTGCTGAAGGAACAGCACATGACAGCTGTGGGATGGAGAGCCCTAGCAGATAAAGCGTGATTATAGCTGGGTGGCTTCTGTTTATGTTATAGCCTATGGGCTTGAGTTTGTGTTACTGTTTATCACTGGTGGTTTGGGTGAGGCTATTAGGAGTTGGAGGAGGCCTCATAGGGGACTCACAGTAGAGCAGGGACCCAGCGCCAGTGAGGGTGCAGCATTCGGGGTACATAGACCCTGGCCCCAAAGAGGGGCAGCTGAGAAGCCCCAGAGAAGGGGGCATTGCTGAGAAGCCCCAGTGCGGGCGTGGTGAGCCCCAGAGAAGGGGGTAGCAGTGCGGTCAGCCCCGGAGAAGGGGGTAGCAGTGCGGTCAGCCCCGGAGAGGAGCAGCATTACTGAGGAGGCCACGAGAGAAGGCAGCGTTGTAGAAGAGCCCCGGAGGAGGGCGGCTTTACAGAGAAGGCCCCGGAGGAGGGCGCGGAAAGAGAGAGAGAGAGACAGGGCTGTCAAGAGCCCGAGTGCCAGAGAGGGAGTGGAGACGGAGAGAGACCGAACAACGTCTATTCCAGCTGTGAGGCTTGGGGCATGGTGAAAGGGGTGGTTGGAGCCACGCAAAGCACATAAGGCTAGGGTGCCCCGAAGCACCCGTTTGCAGGACAAGACCCACAAAGGGTCCAGGAGTCCACGGGGCCAGACGTTACGGCGAACCGTGTCCAAGAAGACGTAAGGCAGCCTCCCTAATACACTGGAACATAAAAGACGTGGCAGGCGAGAATCTGAGGGTGCCCTTGAGCCAACTTGGCACGGGAAGGGGGCCTTGAGGAGATCACGGCCCTCCTGCAGGACCCCGCTGTGACACATGGAATTAGTGGTGGATGGTTTCATGCAAAGCCTCCAAGCAACAATTTATCTTAGATTGATGCTCATTTGGAAAGTAAGTACCATGACTACTTATGGATCTTTATAAACCCACTGCATATTCCAATTACTACATCTTTGACTGCATTAAATACTTTTGGCAAAAGTAATCATGATCTAAAATATTTAATTTCTCTACAGTACTCAAATAATTTCTAACCAATGCTTGTAAAGTAACTGGACACAGAGCCAATTTTTTTTTTTTTAATTGCTCACCATTTTTAACCTACACTAGGCTAAAACAGGGTAAAAAAAGCCTTAAGCAAACTTTTAGTAATAATGTAGAGAAATTCCTGTAGTAACAGGTAGATGGGCTTCAGGCCACCTCTTTACAAGTAAACCTTTTTCTGCCTTGTAGAACTGTAATGGTTTCCTGAACATAAGAAGCACGTGTCCTCTGTTCCAGCTTGTACTCCAAAAGCTGCAATGCTTTTCTGGGGAAAAGGAAGGAAAACCAAGCAAAAACTTAAGTTTCTTGTCTATTGTTCCATTCAAAGGGGAAAAAACTTGAGCTTCACGTAATGAAGGAGAACAAAGCCACTGAACTATATTGATCTCATGGATCCCTTTCTGCATGTCTCTTCTGCTTGCACATGGGGCAAAATCCTGGCCCTATTCCATTCACTGGGAGTTCTGCCATTATCATCAATCATGGCACCAGGATTTCATTCTTCTTCTTTGCCTCCACCACTGTTATTTTCTCACCACTTACTTCCCCCTGCCCGCCTCCCCACATAAGCTCTGTTCCTTTTTTCCTTGATAGGAAACCTCTTCTCCATAATATCCGTCTTGTTTTCTATTCTTGTTCCTTCCCCCTCATTTGGTTCTTAGCCCTGTACACATCCTCCAGCTTCCTGGCCTCCCCATCATTGCCTGTTTTTGGCTTTCTGTGAATCTCCTTTACTCTTTCTTTCCTTTCCTTTCTCCTTCATGCTTCTTACATCTTCTCCATGTTAGTTTTTGGCATTTCCACCTTCTGATCCTCTTACCCATCTTTTTTCTGCTCCCCACCCCCACTGTTTTGCCCCAGTTATCTGCCTCTATCTTCTTACCTCCCATAGTTATTCCCTTTCTCCTGTTTTTGAGTACCACCTTATATGCCTCCTCTCCATTTCTACTTCCTCCCTTTCATTCACATCTGCCCTAATTAGTCTCATGGGGGTGCTACTCACAGCTTCACACTGATCTTCTGTAAGTTAGCTGAAACTGAAACCACCATGCACTTCTTGTCCCCAGGGAATACCCATGCCATATGCACTTTGGCATGCAGCAAGTACCTGGGTGGTGTAGGGGAGTCTGGGGCCAGCACTGTGCTAGCCCCAGCAGCTGTACCTGGGATCCTGGGGGTCTCCCAGAGCTGCAGCTACAGCAATCCTGTTACGCCTCAGCTCTGTATTCTTGGGCAACCCTGGCACAGGATACAGTCTGTCTGACTCACAAAGGACTCACCCCCCCCCCTCCCTCCCCTCCTCTACCTAAATGAAACTGATTAAGATGCAGTGAGAGACGCACCTAAGACCCTCACCAGATAAGGGTGATAAGAGTGAAACAACTGCCCTAGGTTTCATTTGCATCCGAGATGGAACCAGATGACCATTCATTTACATGAGAGATGGAAAACAGAAAGCCTGAAGCAGAGACTGCAGTGAATTCTGGGACCAGAGAAGCAGGAGAGCACTGCATGATGGGGAATCTGTGCTTCCAATGTTAATCAAACCATGTTCACACACACCCAGCTCAGCATTTATCAGACCAGTTCTAATCTGGATTTGCTAAGGACTCCCCCCCCCGCCCCCCTGACTGACACACACACACACACACACACACACACACACACACACACAGCTCTAAGTTTAATAGGCATCTCGGGCCGTACATTCCCCGGTCCCACTATGGGAGGCCTATTTAAACTTGATTGACTAAAACTCGGTTGCCGGGTTAGGGAATGCTGAGGCAAGAGACTGAGTCAGAGGGGGTATGGGCAACACTGGAACAATGGTTAAGGGTTCATCACAGCATCCAGCCTGCTGGAGCCCTAATCCCATGTGTTGTCATATCTTTCCTGAGACGACTGGTGGAAGTCCTCTCCACAAAAGGTTATGAGCACCCCAATAATTGCTTTAAGTCTGTTAAAAGACTATAGTAAGATCTGGAAAAGTCATGCTAAGCTGAGGCTTGTGCACAACAAGTAAAAATCCAAAATCCTGATGCTGCAAGCTATCTATTGTTCCTGAAGAAACCATGAGATATCCCATCAGGATATCTGCCATCCATAGGAATCTCAAGCTGGCTCCCAAGTATTTGGGTTACTCCCTAATCTTAAGTGTTTCCTGATTATCAATCAGTTTCCTGAGATGGTCCAAACCAGATAACCCCTTGTCAAGAGAAAAGACAATGATTTACACTACTGAGGGTGCTTCAAAGCAGCTGAACTGAGGGTATAAAAATCTGTAAGTGTGTGTGCTGCAAAGAAAAGAAAGAAGCAGCAGCAGGAGGAAAGGAGAAGGAGAGGAAAAGGAAAGAAGAAGAAAACTTCTGTGCTGACACCATCCCCTGTCATTCTTGGGACGCTGGAAGAACAGATCGTCTCTCTCTTCAAGGATTGTGCTACGGACTGTGCCTGTCAGCTTTGCAGCCTGAGTACCGTGGACTAGGTAAGATCCCAGCGTTCTCTCTTCTTTCTAGGCATAAACTTCTGAACCTGAACTGTATCAATTAAGCTTGAGCTAAGTTTCCCCAAATACTTAGTGAAACCAGGGTAGTATTGTCATTGTTTGTGTTTGTTTTTCTTTTGCATGTCTATTACTACTAGTACTATTATATATTTCATATGCTTAGCAATAAATAACTTTTATAGTCAAACTGGTAGTAATTGGGTATATTTTTCCTTCTCTGCTTCTCTTTCCTCCCGTGCTCTGCAGCAACACTTCTTTTACCTATGCTAAAGATCCCTGTGAAGCCTAAATTATTGTGGAGTCTGCTCATCAAGAGGCCAAAGATTGGGACGTGCTGAGTTTGAAACACATAAGGGGATCAGCTTGTACAGGCTGATTGACCCAGTTTGACTCAGACGTGCCCTTATGAACTGAATGCTGGCCCATGAGGGTGTCAGCTGGACACCCAGCCGGATTCAGAGGGATTCTGTTTACCTGTGTGCTTGTGTCTGACTGCATTTTATTGTTGCTCTTATGAACTGACTCTTGGCATATGAGGGGGTCAGCCTGTCCATGCTGATCAGCCCGGCCAGGTCAGGCGTGTCACGTTAATTTGTGTGCGTTTGTGTGTATGACTGATTTGGTGACTGGAGGAACCCAGTCCCATTGAGACTGAGTCCTGCAAGATAGCTCCACTGGGGGTGAGGGCTTGCAGAAGGGAGAGATACAGCTCTGTATAGTAACACAAGCAGCACATTGACAGAATCACCAAGACCCTAGAAACTATCCTTTAATAAATGAGCACACCCCAAAGTAATGGGCAAATCTGGTAATAATCCTACCAGGCAGATATCCAGGGGTAAAAAAGAAAAAAAAGAAAAGAAATTTAATTTTAAAAAACGCAGAAAAAAATCCAGAGCAGCACATGCTCTTGCAGTGTAGAGAACTCCAGACTGTGCGATATGTTGTGCCACATACCGTACAACCACGCTCGTCTGGATGCGCATACTGTGTCAATGCCAGCATCTTCATACCACAGAGAGCCTACTTCTTCCCTCAAATATGAGTCAACTACACCAATGATCTCCTTCTCTACTGATAGGCTTGGTGACTGTCCAGAAGAACAGACTGGCAGTGTATTAAAAAGAAAAATAAGTGTATGTAAAGAACCTAACCCAAGATTCTTATCAAACAACTTCTTGCAAAGAAAGCAACAACAAAAATAAAGATCCCTATCAGAAGGAAATCCTATTCCACAGTAATTCTTCATGACCAAGTCCTTTAAAAAAAATAAATTACAGCGTTTTCTAACTCCAAAAACGAAAATAAGTTCTTACTGGGAATGTCTGAGCCCATTCTGTTACATGGAGATAAGTTCATATATGAACTATTACTCTCTGTACATCAAATCAAGGTGACTGTCTTAACTATAAAAGAATGCAGCAATGATTTTGGGAAAAATCCTCCTTCAAGATGACAGGTTCAAAAATCCTCTGGCAAATAGTTCTAAATCAATTAATTCACCAAATGTAAGACTAGTTGTCTGCAAGCATGGGGAAGTGAAAGTAGAAATCAAAACAAATGAGCCATATAATGAAGATAGTAAATTATGGGAATATGATTTTTTCTATAGCTTTCACTATTGTATAAAACAAACTATTCTGTCGTCACCTATTCTAAGCTATGAAGACCCCAATCTATAATATGCAGACTAATAAAAAAAAAAGTCACTAAAGGCTTTTCTACTTTTTGAGATACCGGTCACAAAAACAAAACGTTAATTTAACTATGCTTTTTTTTTTTTTGCCTTCATGTTGAGCATATCCAATCAGAATTCTTTGGATTTTGTCTCTATTATTCAGCTCCTTTAGCTAATTATTACCTGGATTAATAAAAACCTCCTGAGTAAATCACAGCTAAATTATAGATTTGATATGCAAACATTTGGAGAAATACACAGACAATTCATACACAAAAATAAGTTTTGAATATTAATTCTATAGCATCACAAAAGTGAGGAAGTCCATGCACAAGATGAAAATATTACTGAATGTAGTGTGTTTTCCACATCTAGCAAGGGGAAAAAAAATGCAATAATTATACTGTAAGAATGGTTTTCACCACCACTGACAGCTATTTTGTGTATTCTTTTTGCAAATAGGGCATGTGTATAAAAGATGACCCTTATTAAGCCATTGAAAAAAGGAATGCTAAAGGACATCACTGCTACAGTTCCTGTGACCCAGCTCGCTTACTTATTAAACAGTATAATACTGACCTACTGTTTTTTGTTCTATATATTAGAAAACCTATAAAATACATAGGTACCATCAGATAAAACCAGTCACGGAATCATAGAAAATTAGGACTGGAAAGGGCCTCAGGTCATCTAGTCCAACCCCCTATTATATCATCACAGCCAAAGTTTTTTCTATCTGGGTCTTAAAAACCTCCAAGGATGGAGAGTCCAACACCTCTCTGAGTAACATGTTCCAGTGCTTTACTAAATTAGTGAGAGAGGTTTTCCTTATATCTAACCTAAAACTTTCCTTGCTGTAACTTGAGACCATTGCTCCTTGTTCCGTCATCTGCCACCACTGAGCACAGTCTAGCTCCATCCTCTTGCAAACCTCCCTTCAGGTAGTTGAGGCTGCTATTAAATCCCCCTCGGTCTTCTCTTCTTCAGACTAAATAAGCCCAGTTCCTTCAGCCTCTCCTTAGAAGTCATGGGCCCTAGTCCCCTAGCCATCTACGTTGCCTCTGCTGGGCTCTCTCCAATTTCTCCACACCCTTTCTATAGTGGGGCCAGTATTCCAGGTGTGACCTCACCAGTGCCAAATAGAGGAGGATGATTACTTCCCTCAATATGCTGGCAACACTCCTAATGCAACCCAGTATGCTGTTAGCCTTCTTCACAAGGTCACACTGTTGGCTCATAATATCCACCGTAACCCACAAGTCCTTTTTTGGAAAGCTGCTGTTTAACTAATCAGTCCTCAGTCTCTGCTGGTGCACGTGATCTGGTACTTAAGGTTGGAGATCACTGCTCTACAAGTATGTCATAAATAAGAATATCAGGGAAAGTATGGGTCCCTTACTAAATAGGGAAGGCAACCTAGTGACAGATGATGAGGAAAAAGATGAAGCATTCAATGTCTTTTTCACCTTAGTCTTCATAGGCAAGGTCAGCTCCCAGACTACTGCACCTGGCAGCACAGTTTGGGGAGGAGGTAAGCAGCCAACAGTGGCAAAAGAACAGGTTAGGGACTATTTAGAAAATCTGGATGTGTACAAGCCCATGGAGCTGGATGGGATGCACCCAAAGGTGCTGAGGGAGTTGGCTGATATCATTGCAGAGCCACTGACCATTATCTTTGAAAATTTGTGGCAATCAGGAGAGGTCTCAGACAATTGGAAAAGGGCAAATATAGTGCCCATCTTTAAGAAAAGGAAGGAGGAGGATCTAGGGAACTACAGACCAGTCAGTTTCACTTCAGTCCCTGGAAAAAACATGGAGCAGGTCCTCAAGGAACCATTTTTAAGCACTTGGAGAAGGTGATTAGGAATGGTCAACATGGATTCACCAAAGGCAGGTCATGCCTGACCAACCTGATTACCTTCTGTGATTAGATAACTGGCTCTGTGGATGTGGGGAGAGAAGTGGGCATGATATATCTTGACTTTAGCAAGGCTTTTGATATGGTATCCCACAACATTCTCACAAGCAAACTAAGGAAGTATGGGGTGGATAAAGGGATTGTAAGGTGAATGGAAAATTGGGTGGATCATCAGGCTCAGAGGGTAGAATAAATGGCTGGATGTCTAGCTGACAGCTGGTATCAAGGGGAGTGCCCCAGGGGTCAGTCTGGGGGCCAGCTTTTAATATCTTCATTAGTGATCTAGAAGATGGGATGGAGTGCACCCTCACTAAATTTGCGGATGACACTGACCTGCGGGGAGTAGTAGATATGCTGGAGGCTAGGGCTAGGATTTAGAAAGACCTAGGGAAATTGTAGGATTAGCCCAAAAGAAATCTCATGAGGTTCTATAAGGAGAAATAAAACATCCTGTACTTAAGAGCGTGGAGCCGCAGCGGCGAGGCGGGCAGAGAGTGCAGAGGGAGCGCAGCAAGGTGGGCAGAGTGCTGCGGAACGCAGCGGCGGAGCCGGCAGCGAGGGGAGGGGATCTGCTTACCCCCGCGGGGAACGGCCCCACACAGGAGGGCAAGCCACAGCCACTGGCAGTGCCAGCCCACGCCTGCCTCCTTCACCCCCTTCCCACCCCCCCCCGCTTCAAGAAAGCCCCACTGCCCTGCCCTACAGCAAGGCGGCGCCTGCTCCCCCGGCCAGTCTCCCCCCGGACGCTGTGGCTCTCTGGGCCCGGTCTCGAGGCCCTGAGGGGGCCGCTTCTCTTGTGCTGCTGGGGACGGGAGGAGGAGGCCAGCCTGGTCTGCACCGGCCAGCAGAAGCGGCGGCGGAGCCATGTGCCACTCGGGACGGGACAAGCCTGCACCGGTCGGTCCTGAGCGGCACATGGCTCCACCGCCACTTCTGCTGGCCGGTGCAGACCTGGCCAGCCTCCTCCCATCTCCAGCAGCACATAGGAAGCCGGCTTCAGCTGCATGCTGCTTTTCCTGGCCGGTGCCAACCCGGTTCTGCCCAGGAGGGTCCTGCAGCACCACGTCAACCGGGCATGGCACCGGCAAGCCGGGCGGGCCCCAGGTTAACCCCAGCCTGGTCCTGCAGCTTCTCCAGCACCAGGTCAACCTGGTTGTAGCCAAGAGGCTCCTGCAGCACCATGTCAACCCGGGCATGCATGCCATGTCAACCAGCACCGTGTCAACCCCTGCAACTTCATTGGTGTCAAAGGTCATGTGACATCACTTCCTGGTATGATACCATTTCCTGTAACGTCTTTGAATATGGCTTGCCGGCCCACTGGGTAATAGAAAGTTTGTAATCCAGCCCCACATTCAAAAAGGCTGGACACCCCTGATCTAGTCCAACTCGCTGCTCAAAACAGGATCATCCTTATCTAACGTATCCTATGCAAGCATACATCTAACCAGGGAGTAAAACTCAACCTGAAACAAAAACCATAACAGACCTTTATTTTTTTTCTGAACTGGAACAGAACTTCAACCATTATCTGAAAGTCTCTGTTGAGCCTGAACCAGAACAGAACTACAAAAATCAGGTTTTCAGTTCAGAATAAGGGTTCAACCAAACAAAACACACCTGATGTGGTACACTCACTGGCTCCACCAGAATCAGAATGAGCACATAAATAAAACCAATATCTGGAAGGATTAAGGATTTATATATTTTGGGTTTGTACAGGCTTCTATACTCTGCCCTCTTCAAGGGCTGGGCCTGGGAAGCATTAGGCAAGGATTGGACTGGAGGCCTGCTTCTTGTTTCCCCTTTGTGACAGGGATTTGGGTCAAAATACAGTTAAAACAAGGAAGTGATGAACATACAACACGTATGTGAGGTGATGCAACAATACAAGACAGGAGACATTGGACAAATTTGATGTCTATCAAATGGTCTTTACATGTACACTACAATGAAGACATATGTAAATGTAAAATGAAGTAGGAATTTGTTTGGAGAAATAGGGATTAATCTGTGAACCCAAAACTGGGGCAGGAAAACAGGAAATAACAAGATTACAGAAAGATAGGAAAAACAGAGTGCTCACCTAGCCTCTTCTGCAGCCATGCTACAGTGCTCAGCCAGCTTCTGTAGGTGATAGGTGTTAATGCATCTGTGGTGACTAGACCTTCAGGGCCCCAGGCAGACCAGAGTGCACAGTGCAGCAGTCTACTAGCCCAGTCCAGGCCCTGAGAATCAGAGAGGTGAGTGAGCAGGCTCTCCGAGGCCCAGGAAGCCTCAAGAAGCCCTCAGTCCAAGTAATGGAGACCATGGTGTGTGGGGGGAAGGCTCATTAGAGAAGGTGTTCCATTTCTGGGCTGGCTCTGGGGGTTCCTGCTTTCCATGGGATTAAAAATGTTTGAACAGCCTTAATGTTAATGCTAGATGGATAGATGGATGGCAGGAGAATTACCATATAGAACAGGGAGCACTTAGGGTAATGGGCAGGGACTAGCACCAGTGAGTGTTGCTAGGTCCTTGGGACTTAGGCTGACAGGTAGCAGCCTCCCACAGACTAGAGATGAATGTCAGGCAGCATGGAGATGGGTGGTGAATGTGACTGAGCAAGAGATTGGTGGGGGAGATCCTGGTCCCATTAAGTTACTAGTAACTGATGTTAGAAAGACCGTGGGGGAGTGATTTGTGTGATAGAAGAGAGAGTGAGGCCATGTTGGATTAGGATGGACTCGTGATGATGTGAAGTTACATGAGACCTCTTGTTGCTTATTACAGATCAGCGTCACATTCCATTTTCAACATGGGCAGGGAACAAGTCAACCCTGTAAGCAGATACTTCAAGTTTGATTCCACCAAAAATTAATCAATATGTCAAATTCAAGGCTGTTATGAAGGGCAATCATGCATTCAACTTGGAAAGGCACATACAGAAGCATCACCCAAAACAATACACTCAACTTTTGCTTTCAAAAAGGAAGAGAAGAAGAATCTGGTGGTGAATCAGAATTACAGAATTAAAAAAAAAAAACAAAACAAAAAAAAAACAAACCAACCTTCTCATTGCAAAGTACTTTATATTCAGTATTTCATAGGAAAAGAGTTCAAGTAAATATTGATGAATCAAAACTTGTAGATGCCTGCGTGGAAAGTGTAACATGCAATGGAAAGCCATTCACCTTAATGGAAGATTCAGGATTTAAGATAATTGATCCCATAATTGAAGGTCTTCAAGGGAAGATAGCAATCAATGCCCAAAACCCGAGATACCAAGTTGCAAAAGCAGCAGCCAATATGTGCGATGTAATCAGGGATAAAATAAATAGGCTCATTTGTTTGAAGTTGGATTGTGCAACCAGAATTGATAGATCGATACTTGGAATGAACACTCAGTTCATAGCTGGTGGCCAAATTGTTCTGAGGACTCTTGCAATGAGGGAGATTAAAGGGAGGCATACCTCTGAGTACCTGAAAACTTTGGTCATGGGCACTATCACTAATTATAGTATTAAGCCCATGCAGCTGTATTCTGTAACAACAGACAATGGATTAAATATGGTAAAAATGGTGCAGCTTATGACTGAAGATAAGGAAGAAGATTGTTCAAGTGAGTCCAGTTCATCTACTGAAGAAGAGCAGGATGGAATGAAGGATGAGGAAGATGGATGCACAGGAGAGGAAGACTGACTCATAGAAGAGCTTGAAGACTCTGGAAATTCTTTTTCTGAAACAAGGTCACCACTTCTTATAGTTAAAGGTGCTTGCTGTTCTGCACACACACTGCAACTAGCAGTTGATGATGCATTGAAAGAACAGTCAGCTGCTCAACTTATTGCAAAAGCACTCTATGCAACCAAAAAGCTAAGAAAGCAAACAATAATGGTAGTTCTAAAACAAGTTAAAATTGAAGAAACCCATCTTGGATTGCCCTACAAATGGCACTCAACCTGTGTGACATGTTGGAGCAATTGTTGGAACTTCAGGAGTTGTGTCAAGACATGGCAATATCAAACCATGACCTTCACATCAGTGACAAGGACTGGATATCAAATTCAGGAACTGACAGCTGCTCTGAAACCTGCCAAAGTGGCAACTAAAACACTGCAATCTGAACAGCTTACCATAGGGGATTTCTATGGGACATAGTTGAAGTATCAGCTGGAAATGTCAAAAGTAGCAGCACAGTTTTGTAGCAAGTTAGTGGGCAGCATGAAAAAACGTGAAAAATCTTTTTAAAAATGAAGTGATACTTGCAGCTATATACCTAGATCCTAGGTATCAATTGCTGTTGTCTGACATGGACAGGACTAAAGCCAAGTTTCATCTCATGTCAACATGGCAGAGGATGGCAACTGTCATTTACGGCAATGGCATGAATGTAGAATCATCAGTTGACTCTAATCTGCTTACTACACACGCGGAAAAGGATGATGATGACTTGGAATCATTCCTTCAGTCGAGACAGAACTTGAAGCAGCAAGAGTCACGGTCTTCTGGCACCCAGTCAAACAGGACTGGTCCATTTCTGGACTCATCTGTGGACTCAAAACCCATGACTGAATAAAGATGTAAATATTTATTTTGAATTACTGGGAGACTGAGAAAACATCTAGATGTAAGCTGTGCCAATTGGCTCAGGTTGCCTTGTCAAAGCCATCAACTCACATAAGCGCTAAACAGGCATTTTCAAGTTTAAAATTCATATGGTCACCACAAAGATCCAATATGAAGGAGGCAATCTTGGAGGATATTCTGTTAGTGAGACTGAATAGAAATTACAGAAAGCTGTAATACTGAGTACAAAACAATGCAAGTCAAGTACATTGGAAATACAATAGGCCTAAGATCCATCTGTTCAAGGCTGACAATTCTTTGTTTCCCTAATTTTATTAAATCAGTTGAAAAATACATAATCTTGAGAAGTTAACTAATCACAGTGACTGTTCTGTGATTATTTACTAAGTCCTTTTCCTTTCCTTCCTCTATAATAGGTGAAGAAGCAATCAAATCAATTTATACATGTCTCTGATCATACAATTAAAATTACACAGTATAAATAAAATAAGCATTTATTTGTTAAGTACTTATAATTTGTTTGTTTCATGCATGCTTCATAGTACTTATTGCTGACACTTAGTTGCAGTAGTTTTAGACCTATTGGCTTGTTCCACCCCTGTGTAAATGATCATCATTATAAATAATGTGCCTTATTTAAATTTTTCTCATATGAACCGGAACTGAACTGGTTGCTTACGTGTGCCAAACCAGTTACTGGACCTTTATTGGCCAGAACTGGAACCAAACTGGAACAACTTCAGTTGCAGCTGAACCTGAACTGGAACCGAACCAAAAAAATGTAATGTCTTGACTCCCTGCATCTAACCTAAGAGTGGGCAAAATACAACCTGTGGGCCGTATCCAGCCTGCCAGTAGATCCTATATGGCCAGCCCACTGCCACCAGGAGCCTGGGGAGGGACAGCTGAGCCCTAGGCCACTCTACTCTCCTGCAGTTAGTACTTGGTTGGGCCATGCAGACAGCATCCCACTTGCCCACCTGCCACAACAAGCCACTGCTGGCACTAATCTGTGCCAGCTGTGGGAGGGAGGGGTGTTATGTCCCAGCTGTGTTTTTGGGAACCCTGGCACAGGATGCAGTCTGACTCGCAAAGAATTCCCCCTCCCTCCCCTCCTCTACCTAAATGAAACTGATTAAGATGCAGTGAGAGACGCACCCAAGACCCTCCAGATAAAGGGTGACAAGAGTGAAACAACTGCCCTAGGTCTTATTTGCATCCGAGATGGAACCAGATGACCATTCATTTATATGAGAGATGGAGAACAGAAAGCCTGAAGCAGAGACTGCAGTGAATTCTGGGATCAGAGAAGCAGGGGAGCACTGCATGATGGGGAATCTGTGCTCCAAACGCTAATCAACCCACATTTACACACACCCAGCTCAGCATTTATCAGACCAGTTCTAATCTGGATTTACAAAGGGCTTTCCCCCCCTCCACACACACACACACACAAACACACACACACTTCTTAGCAGAAGTGAAGTTTTATAGGCATCTTGAGCCGTACATTCCCCGATCCCACTAAGGGAGGCCTATTTAAACTTGATTGACTAAAACTCGGTTGCCAGGTTAGGGAATGCTGAGGCAAGAGACTGAGTCAGAGGGGGTATGGGTAACATTGGAACAATGGTAAAGGGGTTCATCACAGCGTCCAGCCCGTTGGAGCCCTTACTACAGGTGTTGTCATACTTTTCCTGAGATGACTGGTGGAAGTCCTCTCCACAAAAGGTTATGAGCACCCCAATAATTGCCTTATGTCTGTTAAAAGACTATAACAAGATCTGGAAACGTCATGCTAAACTGAGGCTTGTGCACAACAAGTAAAAATCCAAAAATCTGATGCTGCAAGCTATCTATTGTTTCTGGAGAAGCCATGAGATATCCCATCAGTATATCTGCTATCCATAGCAATTTCAAGCTGGCTCCCAAGTGTCTGGGTACTCCCTAACCTTATGTGTTTCCTGATTATCAATCAATTTCTTGAGATGTTCCAAACCAGATAACCCCTTGTCAAGAGAAAAGACAACGATTTACACTATTAAGAATGCTTCAAAGCAGCTGAACTGAGGGTATAAAAATCTGTAAAAAGCAGCAGTGTGGGTGCTTCAAGAAGACAAATTGTGTGCTGACACCACCCACTGTTGTTCTCAGGACACTGGAAGAACATATCGTCTCCCTTCAAGGATTGTGCTAGGAACTTTACCCGTCAGCTTTGAGACCCAAGTGACTTGGACTGATGAGATCTCAGCGCTCTCTCTCTTTTTTCTCTCTAGGCATAAATTTCTGAACCTGAACTGTATTAGTTAAGCTTGAGCTAAGTTTCCCCAAATACTTAGTGAAACCAAGGTAGTATTGTAATTGTTTGTGTTTGTTTTTCCTTTGCATGTCTATTACTACTCAAACCATTATGTATTTCATATACTTAGCAATAAATAACTTTTATAGTCAAACTGGTAGTAACTAGTTACATTTTTCCTTCTCTACTTCTCCTTCCTCATGTGCTCTGCAGCAACGCTTCTTTTACCTAAGCTAAAGATCCCTGTGAAGCCCAAAAATACTGTGGGGTCTGCTCATCCAGAGGCCAAAGATTGGGACGTGCTGAGTTTAAAACACATAGGGGGATCAGCTTGTACAGGCTGATTGACCCAGTTTGACTCAGACGTGCCCTTATGAACTGAATGCTGGCCCATGAGGGCGTCAGCTGGACACCCAGCCAGATTCAGAGGTAGTCTGTTTACCTGTGTGCTTGTGTCTGACTGCAGTTTATTATTGCTCTGATTAACTGATTCTTGGCATATGAGGGTGTCAGCCTGTCCATGCTGATCAACCCGACTGGGTCAAGCGTCACGTTAATCTGTGTGTGTTTGTGTGCATGACTGATTTGGTGACTGGAAGAACCCAGCCCCACTGAGACTAAGTCCTGCAAGATAGCTCCATTGGGGGTGAGGACCTGCAGAAGGGAGATATATAGCTCCGTATAGAAACACAAGTAACACAAGCAGCACATTGACAGAATTACCAAGACCCTAGAAACGTATCCCTTAAATGAGCACACCCAAAGTAATGGGAAAATCTGGTAACAGGGGCTAGGCTCAAGGCAGCCTCCTCCAACTTTCCCAGCATTGCAGGGTGTGGCAGCAGTTCATCATAGCAGGCAGGCACAACAGCTACTCAGGACACTGTATCATACCTTGTCCTGCATGAGCCAGACAGCCAGTGACCACTGTGCCAGGACTGCACAGCCACAGCACCAACAGGGAGCTGAGCAGGAAGGGATGAATACAGGGGGACAGGAGTCTGTGTACTCCACCAGCAGCTGACAGGCCAAACAGGATCAACAGGCATCTCTCCCACCCCTCCCCTGGCCCTCAACAGCTCACTAAAACTCCTTAAGTGGCCCTCCAGCCCAAATAATTGCCCGCCCCTGCCGCTACAGGAACAAGAAGCAATTTATTAAATACACTAGAGAAATCCAAGAAAGACAACCACACCCTTGCTACGGAGGAAGGCAAAAAACCCCAATCTGGCCATGGGGTTAAATTCTTTCCTGATCCCAAATATGGCAATGAGTCTGACCCTGAGCAAGACCAACTAACTAGGAACCTCCAGGTGTTTTAGACCCAGCCAAAGCACTGGCACACCCCTCTGCAGTTCTGTACAATGCAAAGAACACTGGAAGCTGATTGTTAAGTAATTTAACTAGCTAATCTTGATGCAAACATAGGAGATGGGAAAAATAAATCAATGGAGAATTTGCCCAGACTGGCTGAAACTTTATTGGTATCAAACTATCCACAAGAGAAGCGTCAGGTTAAGAGTTCGTTCAAAGTAAATCACTGGAGGGATGGAAACTTCCATGTGCTGAAACTTCAGGTCTTCGTGTACATACCCCCGTTTCTGGTAGGCCCTACTCGCTGGCTCTTTGGAAAGACTGAGAAAGAGCAAATCATCATGTGCTCTCAAAGCATACCAAGTTAGTAAGGCTACATGACAAATCCTCCAATGGTACTCAGACTTTTAACTTATTCAGCTGTAAGCTATAAACCTGCATTCAACTATGGAAATGAAAAACCTGACTGCAACTCAAGACTGAACCAACTAAACGAGCACAAAAAAAGACTATACACAAGAGACAGAACACCAAGCTTAATGCAGCTTTATCTACCCTTTCTTCCACAATGCAAACAGAGGCAAATAACTGCTTCACTTGATAATCTAAAGGTTTGAAACCCACTTTGAAGCAGAAATCATCTGTGGTTCTTCTGATACTAGTGAAACACTTTTATTTATGAGTGAATACATACAATGGGATTTTGAAAGAGTACTTAAGCAACTACAATATGCATTTCCCACAGACAGTTAATGAAAATTTTGCAGCTAGCTCCCCACCCAACACTACTAAAATTTCATCTTAGTAAGGAAAGTAACAATGCAAAAAGCCTCTTTGAGGATTAATTTCCAAATTATTTATTCTCATGGTGGACTGATTTAAAATCAAGCTGATTTAAAAATCAGCAAGCCAAAAGCCTCATTTAAGTAACTGATTTTATCAGTTTTCCCATTCTATATTTTTTGTTTTTTTTAAAGAAAATTGTTATATCAATCAGTGAAAATACACCTAATTAACATGTTGATTTACAGCTAAATACAGTTTTATGGTAGTTTTGGTACCTGTTTTCTAGGTACAAACTAAATATATATCTATATTTAAATATATCTCTGTCTGTCTCTCTCTACACACACAATTCTGTTCCTTCAATTAAAAACCACCTTTCTTAGAGAACTGATATTTATCAGTCTCAAGTAGTTTAATATGCTTAAAAATGATATTAAATGCAGCACAAGAAAATTAACTAATGATACCTACAGAGAGGTTTTGATCACTTCAGACATGAAAGATGCTATCTCTAATTCCCATCTCACCAGTTATCTTAACATTATAACTCATTAATGTCTGCAAAGCTTCCCCTTTCTAAACCATACGTATCTGTGCTGTATCTATAGTATGCTATCCCCACACAACAAATCTGTCATCATGTCTAATTTTTTTCCATGACAAATTTTTAAAAAGTTAAAAACCTTAAGAATCTATAAAAGATGCATCTGTTTACACGTGACACTTAAGGGAGAGTGCATATTTGAGGCTTGAGAGGCCGTAAAGCAAACAAATCATGTCCTGCAGAAATTTTTTTTATTTCTATTTATATTTATATAAAATTCTCAGTGAGAAAACTCCGAAGAGTACAAAATGTTAATCAGATGCATCATATTCCACATTTAAACCACGGGAACAGAGCTTTAAGTCAATATACCATAAACCTTGTTTTATCTGAGCTTCAGGTTTTGATAAAACATTGAAATAATAAAGGGCTAGCAAAGCTATGGTATGAAATGCTATAATATTTTACAATAATATTTATAGCAGATCTATGACTTGAAAGGTATATATGAGTTCTGATTTCACCTACAAACCATTTACTAAGCTCAGATTTAATGCATATATGTAATGCACATAAAAATATGTCAATACATAGAGATCTATATATATCTGTAGCCTTTGAATAAAGCAAGATATCCAGAGTGCATTACATCACACACATTGACAAATACATCACTTTTCTAAAGAAAACATTACACTTCATTATCATTAAGATGCTTTATTTTGTTCTTTACAAGATCATGCCTTAACACAAGCTATTTTAATCCACTGCAGTATTTTCCTGCTGCTTTGGATACACTGACATCTGGTGGCAAATGAGAAAAAAAAAAATCTCAAAACTATAGGCTGCTATACATTTTACTATTTTGTTCAATTTATACTAGATGACTACCCTCAGGTATCTTATTAAGAATCAAAATTTCTAGTATCATAAACTCTTCTACTCAAAGTCCATACCTGCTAGGAAAATCTGCTCCTAGTTGAACCGTGAGATTTTAACACTTGCCTTTGGAATAGCTCTCCATTCACAATTTATTTATTTATTTATTTTTTCCAAATCTTTGGTCACATTCATATTAAGGAAAAGTAACACAACACAGGCACTGGCCTCTCTGCACCAGATGTTCAACTGTAGGCAATAATGTGGAAATAATAAAAGGTCTGACAGAAAAAATATGGCCGTCACATCACATGGGCACTGGTTATCATCCTTCTGGTAACATAAGTAGCAAAGGAGAGCACCAATTCTTATGGAGTGAAGGACTCTCTCAACCATAACATAGGTCCCTCTTTGTATTTCTCATTCCTGCTACCTGTGCTTTACTTACTCATTACAGAAACAGAGAACCTCTAGTGTCCAAAGCAAGAGATAATGGCATCTCTGCAGGTCACTGCATGCATAGTTAAACAGTAAATAAAACCTCCAAACTGCCTGTTTAATAATCTTTAAAGCATAATAATAAAATATAATCTTTGAAAGGCAATTGCTCTCATACGAAGTAATATATTACCTGGATATTTTGAAAAAAAGGAGATCATTTTTAGTACAAAAGGTTTTAATTAACAGGCACAATAATTTAATTCAAAGAACAGGTCACAGGGATTTTGATTTAACATTTTGTTTGAACCTCAGCTGTGCAATCTGGTCCACATGAACTAATAGTTGAGCCTCAATGATTACAACTGGGTTTCAGGCAGACCTAAAGGTTCAGAAAGGACACCTGTATCTTTCTCAAAATCTGTTCTAATTTCCAATTCAAAATTTGTGTTTTTTCATACAAGTAGCATTATTAGATGATTAACCCATTTTCCTTTGATGCTCTAATGCAGAGCTGTGCAGAAGAAGGCTGCCAAAACATGGCCACAAGGGGTTAAGTTGCAGCCCCTGGGCTCCTGCTCCCTGCCACTCCCTTCAAAAGCTCCTAGATGCTGCTGGCAACAGCCTGCATTACAAGAGTGTCTGCCTTAATTCTTTGTCATCCAGCTTTTATTGGCAAAAGTTACCAAATTTGTTTGGAATTATGGCACAGCCAGTTCTGGATTCCACCCCACATCCAGCTTTTGGTGCCTGTCCCTTCCCCAACGGGCAGGGCAGTGCAGCGCTGCATGGCTGGAGGAGCTGAGGTTAAGCCTGGGGCCAGACAGGTACACAATGCAGGGGAGGGAAGTTGAAGCTTGATGGCCCTGCTCAAATACACTGTTAAACTTTTGTTGCAAATAAAATTAATGCACTCTTTATAGTATTTTAAGAATATCTTTCAAGTCAGTGGTTCTCAACCTTTTTTGGACTAGGACCCATTTGTAAACATCAATGGCCACTCCCAACCCAGTGCCTCTCACTCCAGACCGGCAGCTTCCTGCTACCAGGCCCCAGCCCACCAGTTTGTGGGGCAGGGAGTATGTGGGGGGCATAGGGGGGCCCCAAGCAGCCCCTTTCAGGCTGAAACTCCATCCTGCAAGGGAAAACCATGATTTCCCAAGTTTCTCTCTTTTAAAGGAGAATTGATTTTTAAAGCTTGTTGATCCATTTTTAAAGTTTGCTTGTGACCCTTTCATGTATTCTTGTGACCCACTTTTGGGTCACATACTGTCCAGTTAGACCAAAAAAAACCTGGTATAGTGAATGACTTGTGACCCACTTTTTTTTAGACTGACAATGCACTAATTTCCTACACTGAGGCAGCCTCAGAATAAAATGCCTGAAGCTTCTAGCATCCTGACCATCTCCAAAACATGACCACTGCACAGTTCCACTTTGTAATTGTACACATAAACCTTGGGACAATTTGAACCATATACATTCTAATTTCATTTTTTTTTTAACCTAGCTCCTGTGTAAAACACTAGCCCCAACTATACCCCTTGATCCAATTTGGACCACCTAGGCATTTATATATGTTTTCTATCACTGTTGTCACAGTGCCTCATTAAATGATTTGTTCCACAAAATTTACTTAAACTGAAAAAAAATTATTTAGCTGTGAAAAATAAAAGTGCATTTGTAAATAGTTACAAACTATTGATATACACCGAGTTGTGTCTTATTTTCAAAAGGAAGAATCCTGAGATGCCTGTCTGCACTGAGAACAGGCCTTTTGCATAATGTGCCCTAATGGTACATACCATTTAAGACCTCATTTTCTTTAAGAACAATTTAGCTTATGGCAATTTTCAAACAGCATTCCCATAATCCTTTGATTCAAGTTTGCTTCATTAGGAATTTTCTACACACAGGTGGAGCCAAATTAACACAAATAACCATTATGACTCCTCCCAGCTAAAATAGCTACTTCAAAAGCAGACTAATTATGCAATGGCATACTCTGTAGGGTAAGTGCTCATTTTCCATTCAGAACTTAATGGCTCTTTTGCACCTATTATGCTTGGCTGGGTAAAGAGTATGCACAACAATACACACATTTAAATCAGGTAGATAATAGTCCTTAGAGGATTCACCATATCTGAATCTTTAACACCTTATTTCAATAAAGGTGTTAAAAGATCATTAAAGATAAATTGCAATTAAATTAATTTTAAACATAAGTTTAAATAAATTTGGTAACTTTAGCCAATAAGTGTTCAACAATGCCAAATTAGGGCAGACATTCACACTGCTGCCAACCTTTTACCCTTTGTATTTTTAAAAGCAAATAATACTGTTTTCAAGCATATCAGCATGAGACAAAATTTAGTTATTTAAATGTCTTCTATCACTTTATGTTTTCCTTAGCTAACTGTAAGCAAATACTATCCAAGCAATAATGTCTAACAACCTAATGATATTGTGTAACCACCTTTGCATTTTGCATTTTCCTAAGAAATGTGCCAGAGAGCTATTATTCTTTCTAAGTTTCATGCTAATCAAACGTACACAAGTTGCAATAGGGATGAAAAACCTTAGCTTCTTACAGTTTTAAAAAAATCTGCTTCCAGAATCAAGTAACAACCAGCAATAAGCTTTTAACTTACTGAAATCTGATGACTAGCTATAAAACAAATTAGGCTCTAAAGGTACATAATTTTTTAAGAAGTAGGTTCTTCTCTAGTCTGTCATTTTACAGCAAAAGATTATTTTAGGATAGCAATAATTAATGCTAATTTATAATGGATATAAACAAACATAAAAAAACCCCCTCGTGCATTAATTTATGTATGACAAAACTAATGTCAGGGGGTCAGGGCAGGAAAGATGCTGCCTAGTTTCCAACTAGCCCTGAATATCTGAATGGACCTAGCTGCCAGCAGCCTAATTCCTTCCAGCTGGCCCAGTTACTTGCATGGGCATGGTTGACTGCATGGCTGCAGCAGCCCTTTTAGCTGTCAGGCAGATGCTCCGCAAAAATGCCTCTAGGTAGCTCCTCTGCACCTAGCTTTCTCCAGTATGGATGACTGCTGGTTCCAGTCCTGATTTCTGTTTCTTACCTGGTATCTTCTAGTTCCTACCTGCTAGCTCCTAGTTCTTGGCTCATGGCTAGATCCTCATTTCTTGCTCCTGACCCCCCAGCTCTTGACTCAAATTTGGACCTTTGTTACCAACTCCCTGGTTCATGCCTCCATAAGTTAAGTACATAAAGCCTAAGGCTGAATCAATTCAATCTTCACAAATTAGTCTAAACTGTGTAGATTGAACTGATAAACACGTGAACAGGCATTCACTTTTGATTCTGGAAATGCAGCCACATGCCTGCAGTGGCCCAAGGCTAGAAACTGGGGAATACTAGAACATACCTCCCTGATCAGCTGGAGCAGACAGCTTGGGCCAAAACTAGCCCGCCTACCCTGCAAGGAGGAGATGCAAAGCATCCTGGGATGCTGGTGGGGACTGAGTTAACTTGAATCTGGAAGGGATCTTTTCAGAAGTTCAATTTAACCTAAATCTGTTAAGTTTGATCCTATATGCATCCAGGTTTAACTTAAATCAGCTTTGGCCATTTTGAAAGAGGTTTATGAACACTGAACTTCTGTTGCGTTACAGATTTGAACCAGTTTCCAATCAGTTATACTGGTTTGTGTGTAATTTCTGTCCCTAGCCAAAGTGTCTTGACCACCCACATCACAACAGTACCCTGCCATATGAAAAATGATCAACCTCCCAATTAAATGAAAATTTGCTACTATTTACACTGGTAACGATTACCATAAGAGGTAACTAAAACATCCAAGTGGTTTACAAGCTGAAAAATAATCTTTGACATTTGACCACAGAAACAAACCCCTCATTTAACAAGAATGATCTTTATTTATTTTCTATACAGTGATGATAGTACAGTCATTAGTTATCAAGTCCTAACCTGTTTTAGAATATTCATCTTTCATCAAGTGCTAATTTAAAAAAAACAAGAATTACTTCCCTCAACATGTAAATGATGCATCTTTTTTAAAAATATGGGGAGTTTATATACACGACTACTTTCAAGAGAGTGAGACTTCTCTATATATGTGCCACTGTAGAAAAATTAACTTCTGAATCTATACAAGCAAAAGAAACCAATGACATAGTTAATTAAATAAAAGAAGATTAAAGGACAAAAACTAGAATATAAATTAGTTAAGTCTGCTAAATGTCAAATGCAACCAAATAATAATTTGTTAAATGTCAGATGCAAAGGTTTTCCACAATTCTGAATACTGATAAAAAGAAGCAAAAAAAGAAAAAAAAATTGTTGTTTCAGTGTAAAACCTCTTGCAGCCTGATGACTTTGTTTAGGAACAAAGGACTGAAAGAGGCCTCCTGAGCCTTCAAATCCAGCCACCTGTATCTTCCAGGACTCTTTAACCAAGAAAATCCCAAAATCACCACTCCAAACACTCACCCGCAACTACATGGAACAATAAATGAAACCCCAGGAACACTGTATTACATGCGATGGGCAAAAGCAGGGAAGATGAAGCCACTTCCAGTGTCATGTCAGAGAAGTAATTGGTTAATACTTGCTAGTATGTGCTCTACAGTTTATGTCAAATCTGAACTCAGGGAAAAATTCCTTCCTGATGCCAAATTTGGCAGTTGGTATGACCTTAAACAGTAGACCATCTTGCTAGGTTTCTAATACTGGCAGGAACATCAGAACGCCTTAGTCAATCCCCACAAACCCCCCTAAACTTAGCTGTGGCCAACAAACACATGCCCAGGGGATGGCAAATAACCTGCAAAGACATAAGCATTCACTGTGAGGGGGGAGGGAGGGGAGGCAGTTTCTTCCTGATCCTAACTAATATCTAACAAAAATCCAGAGGCATTGTTAAATTCCTTCCATACTAAAGAGCCACCTCCAACCTGGGAACTGCAAATACATAACTCCACATCCCACACTGGCCAATGAGCCAGAACCCCTTGTCCTATCACACTATCCCTTCCATAAACTTATTCAGTTTGGTCATAAAGATGCAGATTCCTTGCCCCTAATGCATAGGACTGTTCCAAAATTTCACTCATCTGATAGCTAGAAAACACCTTCAAAATTTCAAACGCCCAATTTAAAGTTTATCTACAGCCATTTAGTAACCATTTGACCATGCATCACTCTTTTTTCAGCCTAAGAATACCTTTACCTCCTACTATATATATATATGTATTCCCATATACATATTTGTAGAGTGATCATATCCTCTCAGATGTTTCTAAACTAAACAAACTCCTTTAATCTTCTTTCACAACAAAAGGTCTCCATTACCTTAACTGTCTTGATGACCATTTTTTTAATTCCTCCTATTTTAAGTTCACCTTTTTTTTTTAATGCTGATGACCAGAACTGCACATGGTATTATAAATTGTATTCCTCCTCAAAAACTTCATTAGAAATAGCACAAGTCCATCTACCAACACAAACAAACAAACAAGCCGGGAAATCTGTTGTTAAAGGTTTGGTCCTGATTCCATGCAACTCAATCACAAGATTCCCACTGATTTCACAGGTACAGACAGAAGTGACATTTTTTGCCCAATTTCGCCCCTGTAAGTGCTCTACAGCCAAGACCAAACAGAAGTGCATGACTGCAGATCACTTTAAAAGGCCCAACCCTGCAAAAATCTGAACTCTCATTGCCTGAAGGTTGAAATTGGAGATGCTCCAAAACAGAATGCATTCTGTAACTTTTGTCTGCGTGCAGGGTGGGGCTCCCTAAAGCTCAGACCTGCTCTGGCACGGTCTTCAGAATGGGAAGCGGGAAAGGGAGTAGGATGAGTTCAGTCTTGGGTTTTTTCAGCTGGTTCTGGAAGGTGGGACAGGTGGATTGGAGCTCCCCTATCCCCCCCAAGGTTAGGGAGCTCCAATCCACCCCACCCTCCACCACTAGCTGGGGAACCCCTAAAAAAAAAAAAAAAAAAAAAGCTCTCTCCACTAGCATTCCCCCCCTCCCAATCTGAAAATAGTGCCGGGACAAGGGGGAGAGTGACTGCAGGCTAGCAGCTGCTATAAACAACAGCTGGAATCCCCAACCCCTGAGACCCAACAGCTAACTTCTGTTAGGTCCAGGGAATCGTTGCAACTCATGGCCCTTCCAATGAAGCACCATAAGTTATAACGGTGATCTGCCCTTCTGTCTGCACCTTCAGTAGTGCAGCACTGTATCCTAAACTACAACCACTTGTTGTAATCTTTAGTTATGATTTCATCTTCTTTACATTGCCTTGCTAATATCATAGCATAAATGCTTTCATTTCTGCTTTTAATGCCAATTTTTGTTAATGGGTTGAAATGGATATTTTATCACTGGTCAGAATGCAGAGCTGGTGCTCATTAAAATAAGGTTACAGGTTATAGAATGGATTTCATGTTTTCTTAAGTTAAAAATAATGCTGAATTGTGCTAGAGGTCTATAAGTAGAGGAAACAGTCTAGTTTTGGTAGAAACAACCTGAAATTGTGTTTATCCTCTCTGAAAGTAACTGTAGAATTTCTAAGTAAGTGAAGTAGTACAATATAGATTTTTTAAATGATGTAATACCCTGATTGGAGCCAAGATTATATGGTCCATGTGAAGATGGGGAAGTCACGAACGTAACCCACAGAAACTCAAGTCAGAGTTCTAGATTGCAAAGGATGCCCAGGGAGTTCCTGCTTGGAATGTTTCTTGTTCTAGTCTTAGAAGTAAGGTAAATTAAGCTTTTTCCACTCTCTTTTTGTTGAAGGGCTCCCTAACAAATTTCAATATGAAATTTATCAGTCTCAGCTGAAGTACTGCAGGATGTTTCACAAAAACAAATATCGTTTTCCAACTGATTATCATGTATTTGAGCTAGATAGTGTTAATAAACAAACATATTTAAATAGTCCAACTAAAAATACTAAATATTAATTCTCCCTTCAGGGGCTCAGATTACTCTCTACTTACCTGTAATGTAATCTTACCAGTACTCCAGCCACTTGGCTACATCCATGTTACTTTTTTTTTTTCCCTGTGCAAAGAATGTCCTGCTACCATTAATTCTAAATGGAGCTCCAGCACTAATACCAACAGTTAGGCTAGATTCTGATAGCCACTGACACTTCAACACCATATTGTCCAACTCAGCTTGTGGAAGATCTATTGACAGATGGTTTAAAATGCTAATAACTACAAGGGGCTTGCCTTACAGCTGCACTGAAGCTAGCAATGTAAATAGCAGGACATTTTTGCCCAGAATCCCTATGACAGGCAACAAAAGGCCAAAGAGTCCAGGAATAAGGAAGTAGACAGACCTGAAGTTTTAACACTAGCAAGAACAAAACAAAAAACTTAAATTTCCACGTTGTTTTTTCTATATAAACTAAAGAACCAAAAACTTCTATTTTGTTTTGCAGGTCCCCATTCAAATGGGGACCTGCATCCCCGGAGCTGCCCAGGCTCGGGGCAGGGCACCGGGGTGAAGCCGGATTGGTGGCCGGGCTCCTGGAACTCTCGCCCAGCCTGGCATGCTGGGGGTTGTTCCCGGCCGGAGCCCCCACATCAACCGCTCCGAACCCAACGAAGCGGAAATTTTCTAAGTCCCACAGCGGACGCCAAGTCCTCCCGGTTCCCCGGCAGGAGAGCCCCACCACTCCCGTGCAAGCACCCCGGCCTGCCCTACCTCAGAGCAAATCACCGGGGCAAAACTGGATTGGTGGCTGGGCTCCTGGAACTCTCACCCAGCCTGGGCCGGGGAGGCCTGTGCGGGCTCCTGCCGCCCCGGCCCGGGCCCTCCGCCCCTCGCCGGGGTCGCCAGGCTCTGACCCCGGGGCCCCGCAGTCCTGCTGGGGCCCGTGGAGCTGCCCCTGGCCTGCCTGGCCACGGAGCCCTTGACCAGGTCAAAACCGGAATCGCGGCCAGCTCCTGGAACTCTTGCCCAGCCTGGCCGCCAGCTCGCTCCCCGGCCGGAGCTCCAGTCGACATGGCACCATACTCAGGTTTGACTTCTCCCTGCGGCACGGTCCTGCCCCGGAGGTTTCTCAGGCCGCCCTCCTGGAACCGAAGATGGGCATCTGGGGTCCCGAAAAGCACGTCCCCAAAAATCTCCGCGAACCTTTCCCTGCAATATTGCAGATGTGGCACCCGGCCCAGCCACCGGGGGCAACCACCGAAAGTGTCTGCCCTCCTGGATCGAAGGGTCGGGCAAGGCCCGTTTCAAAAACCTCATATGGACTTCCGGGGCCAGAGGTCGGGCGCCAGGTCGACCCCGGCCGGCCCTCCCGGGCCCCCTGCGTGGCTCGGCTCTCCCACAGGAGTAGCCCGCCACTCCCGCTGAAGGCCCCCGGGCAGGGCACTGGGGTGAAGCCGGAATCATGGCCGGGTTCCTGGAACTCCCGCCCGGCCTGCCCCGCGGAGGCCTGCCCGGGCTCCTGCCCCTTGCCAGGGTCCCTGGGCTCCAACCCTGGGGCCCCGCAGCCGTATGATAAAGAAAAAGAAAAAATCAAATAAGTTTGCAGCACTGTGTCTGTCCCAGAGTCAAATGTATATCGTTGTATAAAAGCTACAAAAGTACGTAAAACATACTGGACAATGACAGCATTGTGGGTAATGCCATGACTTCCCACATCCTACCAAGCATCATCAGAATAAAAAAAAAAAAAAAAAAATGTACTTCACCTAGAAACAGCGGAGTAGTTGCTTCGTAAGTAACTTCATTAGGATCAGCTCCTGCTTCCAAGAGAATACTGATGCTTTCCAAACACCCACGATTTGCAGAAAGATGTAACGCACAAGTACCCTCAAATGTCTTTGATTTTACATAGTCATCAGATGGAGCTACGGATCAGAAAAGGAAAAAGTAATAATTAAATATGACCTTCTAAAAAGAACCGTAATTTACCATATTGCATGCTTCTTTAAGACATGTTGTATAGATTGCATTTTTGGTGTGCACGTACCCCATAAAAGTACGATCAGATTCTTTTAGCTAGTGGCATCTTCTGGGGCTGCACATGTGCCCTACTGGTTCCTCCCACACATACCCAAAGGCATAAAGGATGGAGTGGTCTCAAATGTCCCTCAGCTTTTTCACCAATCACGAATCCAGAAAGTTTAGGATTCTATATTAGCTAGTAAGGAGAGTGAGTCAAACAATCCATAAGGACAGCACATTTAAGAAACAGCTGCTATAAAATAATAGCTTTTCTGTGATCAGCCATGCATATTATGATTTGAGAGACCAAACAGCAACGTTTGCATAGTCGAGCTTGTATGACTTCACTGCTATAATAAACATCATATAATAAAGCTCCAGCCAAGGAAGAGGGCTGGGTGGAAGCGTGGGCTTTTACATACCGCATTTTGTCGCACACAAGACACACCATTTTCCCCAAAAACAGCTTCTGAAAATGGGACTGTGTTATATGCAAGAAATCCAGTAAGAGCAGGTTCTCAACTTAAGGATAAAACCAAAAGTAAAAACTGCAGCAATCCATAGAGAGCCAAAAAACACGCAGGCTCAGCTCCCTTGCTGCTACTACTCACTCACTCCAAGAAAATATTTTTTTCTTTATTCTGCCTTTCAAAAATAAAGTTGTGTATTATATTCCAGAGCATACTGTATGCAACAAAATATGGTAGTTGCACTGCAAATATCAGAAAGAGGGATTCTTGTAAGGCAGCAACAGAAGCTAATTCAGCCTTAGATGGCACTAATTTTCTTAAGTAATAGTTTGAGTGAATCTAATTTAGTTGCATCACAGTATGATTTAATACAATTACATGCTCATTTAGACAATCTATGTGAATACTGCCTAAGCACCAACTCTATTTGCAAACCTTCACCACAGCTTGGGAAAATCTTAAAAGGTTTTATTCTGTGAAGGTTGTATGAGAAGTGTCCAAGCCACATCAGATTCATATAGGTTGGCTTCCTCCTCTTTTGAATGGGAGCTAGGAAAAGTACTAGATCAATCAGCTATTTTAGATGAAAATTAGAGACAGCTTTTGGTTAAAACTTAGAATGGGGCTTAAAAGTCCCATTTGTCTTTATTAACCTGCATATGGTGGGAAAACATGAGAGCCTGAATATGCCATACCCTTTGAGCTGATGTTATAATAAAATGGCAACTTTAATAGATAAAAGGCATTAACAGTAAGCTGTCCAGGGCCAAAAGGGGGTCCTCTATTAACCCAGCACAACTTATATAGATGCATCACAAAGAAGAGTTCATCACAGGGGACAGAAGGGAATTGGTGAGGTTTTACTCACCAAGGTGCCCCTGAGGGTTACAAGAAATAACGGCCATAAGCTAGCAGAGAGCAGATTTAGACTAGACATTAGTAAGAACTTCTTCACAGTTAGTGGCCAAAGTCTGGAACGGGCTCCCAAGGGAAGTAGTGCTCTCCCCTACCCTTGGGGTCTTCAAGAGGAGATTAGATAGGCATCTAGCTGGGGTCACCTAAACCCAGCACTCTTTCCTGCCTATGCAGGGGGTCGGACTCGACGATCTACTGAGGCCCCTTCCGACCCTAACATCTATAAGAGGGATCCTGAACAGCAGGAAACCCGTGGTGACTCCTTGGCAATCTACGAACTGTCACAACCCAAGGGTGTGATTTTTGTTTGTGTGTGCTTCAGCACTGCTAAATTATTTCCTGCCACTCGTAGCTTTCTTTGCAGGGTGCATTTCTAGGTTGCAAAAGAGAAATGCACGGTGCAAGGAGTTCCCGCCATTCGTGTACAAATTTGTGTCCCACTATTGGCCAGTTCTAAATTATTCCCACGTGGCGGCTAGCTGTTGGCTTGCTAGCCGTATAAGAGGCTTGAGCGGTTTCTGCCCAAGTTGGAGAACTCCGAGGAGAACCCTGCAAGGGAGGACTCCACAACCATCTGGAGCAGGAGAACTTCACATCTCGTGAAGATCTCTAAGCGCTGCGGAGCCTATTGGACCCAGCGTGTATATCAAGAAGGCTATAGGGGTCTGATCAGCCTCTCGCCTCTCCCTGTCGCCGCCTGATCCCTCAACATACCCTTCCCTGCGTGCAAGTTCCACGGAACCTAGCAAACTTTGTGTGAGTGTATTCAGAGCTCTTTGCTTCGAGTTACTTTCTTCGGTTGACACGACGGGCTCGCGGTTTACAGCTTTCAACCAGATTGGGCTAGAAGGTTCACGGGAAGGAACTCTAGTCCGCCTCTCTTCTTTTCTGTCTGTAACTAACTCAAGCAAGTTTTCCTGCCTGCACCGCAACCATCTTCGGTGTAAGTAAAATAATCTTTAATCAACCACTAAGCGTCCGTGCCTAATTCTAGCGTGCCGCCTGCCTTCCCCGACCCAGCGTGTCCAGGCTGCTGGCCACAGCCTGCCGTGCAAAAAACCCCCGAGGGCCTCGGACCGCTCCCGGCCTGCACAGGAACTACAGAGTGGAAGACATAGTGGTCTGAAGAACAGGCTGATGAACAAACACTGCTGCTACAAGTGTATATGCTAAATGTAAAAGTGGAATAAAAAAAAAAAAACCTGTGTTGCCCCAGGATTGGAGGGAAGGTTATTTTGTGGACTGAAAGATGATTAAAAGATAAAAAGCAAATGGTAGAGCCAAATGGTCACTTTTCAGAATGAAGGGACATCAAAAGTGAAGCCCTGTAGGGATCTGTGCTGGACCCTATTTTGTTCAAGTTTTATAAGTGACCTGGAAATGGAGGTACATAGTGAAATCTTCCAGTTGGCAGATGATACCAAGTTATTCCAGGTAATCCAGTTCCAAGCTGATGGAGAGGAGCTGAAGAAAGATCTGACCAAGCTAAGTTAGCAGGCAAAAAAAATAGCAGATGAACTTCAATATCAACAAGTGCGAGGTAATACACCTCGGGAAAAGTTAACCTCAACTACTGTACATACACACACCTGGGTTCTGAAATAGCTGTGTCATCATGATTCAGGAAAGAGACCACAAAGACACTGTAGATAGTATTTTAAAAACATCAGCTCACATCAGCTCACTATGCAGTGGAGACCAAAAAAAGCCAATAAAATGTTAGGCATTATTAAGCAGAACACGACAGAGGTCTACAAAATCATAAAGGATGTGGACAAAGTGAACAGGGAAGTGTTGTTTACCAAGTCCCAAAATACTAAAACTAGGGGGCACCCACTGAAAATAGTAGGTCTCAGGTTTAAAACAAGAGAAAGTTCTTTTTTACAGCAACACAGTTAACTTGTCTGCCAGCAGGAGGTGGTAGAGGCGGACAGCATAGTCAGGTTCAAAAAGGGACTGGATACGTTCATGGGTGACAAATCTATTAATGGCTATTGAACAGATCAGTCAGAGATCTTCCTCTGGCATCTCTAACCTGATAAATGGTGGATGCCAGGAAAAATAATGAATAGGGGACAGATCACTCTGGATATACCTGGTTCAATGCTCTCCTTCTATAGCATCCACTCCTGTCATGGTGGGATACTGGGCTAGAGGAACCATTGGTCTGACCTAGTATGACCCTTGTTGTGTTCTCTGTAAGCTTTAAAAATAGAGTGGGGCTAGGGCTTGCATTATTACAACAAGCACTACTAGCATTAACTGGATCAGTAGGCAGACGTACATTATCCCTAAACTTCACCAGATAAAGAAGGAGCCCAGGAGGGAAACTGTCAACAGACAGACAAACAGACACTGAGCAAAATGTTTGGCATGTCTTGCTCTCAGAGCCACCCAAGCCTTTTGTTTCATTGGCAACCTTAGATCTGGCCATTCCTCAGAACTGAGTACTTCACTTACAAAAACTATTCAAAAGGATGTTTAGGCTAACATAACAAATAGTAATTGTGTCAGCATTGCAAACCCCACCAAGAATCTCAGAATGTTCTCAGCATAGCTAACAATAAAGAATACTCCCCCTGCAACGGCAAAATAAGGAAATATATCCCCAAAACACACGAGCTATTATTCCTGAGTAGGCCAGTGCAATTTTTATAGTCATTTTTATAACTGCAACCACATTCAAATTTACAAAAGAAATCACAAAATAAATGAGATGGTGTGTCTCTTACATTGTAATATTACACTACTTTACAGGGGAAATTTAAAACAAAATTGCCCCATCCTGAATGAAGTGTTCCATACCTGAATGAATTAATAGCTTCAGACATTCACTTGAGTTGTGGGCTGCTGCTTCGTGGATTGGCATCCACCCCCTGTTATCAGGAACATCAACACTGTATCCCTGCCTAATTAGTTTCCTCAAAATTTTGATGTTTCCTTCTCTAGCTGCAAGTCCAACAGTAGAGCATCTATCGGAGTAGGCTTCTGTGAAATCCATCTTTTCATGGAGCTCACTCTGTGAAGGGGAAGGAAAAGGGGGTTGAAATTTGCTATTAGTACAATAAATCTATGGTACATAATTGCTATACAAAATGCATCCTTAAACTCTGGGCCAAGATCATCAAGTCTGTTTAATTTCACCTGTTTAATCGGGATCCTATTTTTGGATTAATTTTACAGCAGTATTTATAAGACTTCCACCTTGCGAGGAAAGATCCTGCTTCGTATTTAAATAAAATGTAGTCTGCAAACTGTTTTGCAGGCCTCAACTCAGGCCTATTATTTTCTGCTTCCCTCTTGACAACAATGTCATATGATATTTCACAGGGTTCAGCTCCTAATCCCTCTAGGGAGATGAGAGTCTGCAAGGTATCCAGGGGTCCTCAGAGGTGCACAGCTGCTAGGTTGGCTGGGCTGCACCAGCTACTTGCTGCAACTTTTATTGCCAAGAAGGCTACTTCTCTGATCAGTGGTATAAGACTGCTGAAGAACTTCAGCTGATGGGAGTTGCACCCTTTGAAGGCAAAGCAGCAGCCAACAGCTGAGCACTGCCTTCTCCTTTCAGCACCCCACCGCCAGTGAAGTGGGCTGGGAACTGGCAGACGTGCATGACCTGCTGTCTATCCTCGGCCCTGAGCCTTGAGTGAAAAGATGCTGCTGGTCAAACGCTTTGCAGCCTGCTCTTTTCCAGCACTCCAGGGAGAAGAGGAGCTTGCCTTCATGCCCCTGAGCTAGGGGCTCCCCTCAGGGTTTCCAGGTCTTAAATAAGAAATTATCGTCTTGGAAGGTCAAAATTGTTGTATTTGCTGAGAAACTACTGTACACTGAAAAAACTGTAAGTATGCAAATAAGTCCTTTGCTCATTTACTTTGTATTGTTCACTGTAAGGCACCAGTGAGTTAGAACTGGGTCATCGAAGTTGAAGCATTTCTTTATTTCATTTCGAGGCAAGCTTTCATAAGTGTTGACAGCAAGCCCAAAAGACAGTGAAGACTCCCTGGCAGTGACTTGGCTTTTGCATATGGCACATCAATTAAGTGCCTCAGAAATACTCTACCTCCTGCTTGCCACCAAACAACTTGGAGGTAATTATTCCAACTTTTCTCCTAGCCTAATCTAGGCACAAAAAATGAACTGTTCCAAACAGGAGATTTTACCACACCTTCAACTCTCCTATGAAATACAAACTTTTATTTCTACCCAGGAGAACTTGTACAGTCTTTTCCCCTATGCTTGAAGGCTGCCTGTGCCTGAAAGCTTGCAAATAAAGAAGACAAGGTTCTTTGAGTTGATCTGGTATCTTTTATCAGACCAACTGAGTAGCTGGAAAAAAGTTCTTGGCAAGCTTTCAGGCAGTCACCCTTCGTCAGGCATGGGGTGCCTGCTGGTCTGCAAATACACGATTTTTTTTTGTTGCAAACATCTAGTCGGTCTAATAAAAGATATAACCTCTACCACGAGTTCCGATTCAGAAATGCTGGTGCATTTTGAACACTTTTACTATTACTGGTCGCACGAGGGTGGAAATGCTGGTACAAACAGGATCCTTCTCGCGCACCTGGCAGCGCTGGCTCGCCTCTACCGCAGCCTGCTGCTTGACCTGCCACTTCCCCCCCGGAGAAGGAAGGCTCCGGGACCCGCGGGGAAGCGCAGAGGCCGGACGACTCCGGGGGCCGCCCCTTCCCGCCCTGAGGCGCCGGGCGCCCCGCCCCAACCCGGCGACACAGCGCCTTCCGCGCCGCCGCCGGCTCCTCCCGCCCCTCGGCTGAAGGGCGGCGCAGGGGCAGGCTGGGAGTTGGAGTCCAGCCCGGCAGACGCCTGCCGCAGCCGCCGGGGGCGACCGCGCTCCCCAGGGGGGTCGAGCCGGGCCGGACCGGGAGGCGGCGGCATGTGGGTGTTCGGCTACGGCTCGCTCATCTGGAAGGTGGACTTCCCCTACGAGGCTAAGCTGGTGGGCTGCATCGCGGGCTACAGCCGCCGCTTCTGGCAGGGCAGCACCGACCACCGCGGGGTGCCGGGCAAGGTGAGGGGACCGGGCGGGGCCGCCCCCACGTGCACACTCCGGCCGCTACGCCCAGCGAGGCCCCGCGCCTTGCCCCTGCCCCAGTCGCCCAGGGCCGGGAGGCTCTCCAGGCCGGGGCCCGCCCGCGGCAGCGTAGTGGCAGAGAGCTGGTGCCGGGCGGAGGCTTCCGTGCCCGCGGCTGGATCCAGGCCACGGCTGACGGGCTCCCTTGTTCGCCTTATTTCACCTTCCCCCCGCTGGGCTCGCTGCACGGGTGCAGCCGGGGGCCCTGCCGTGGGACAGCGCCTGCGGCTTGGCGTGCCCCGAGCCTTACTTACATGGCTCGAGTCACTCAGTCCAGGTTTTCATCTTCTGCTCCTTTGTCTGCTACAGCCTTGCTAAGAAAGATCCTTTTAGGCATCTGAAGAGGAGAAGCAGAAAAATACATTCGTTTTTTTTTTTTGTTTTTTTTTTTTTATATATACACACACACGTGTACATGTAGTAGGGTATTAAAAACATTTAGGGTAGGGTATTAAAAATACACACACAAATATATATACATAACATACATACATAGTATGTATACACACACAATGCCATATATAGCATATATAAGTGCATGTGCATATATTACACACATACATGTAATGCCATATACCATATTTGCACATACATTATGTGCATATATGTACACACATTAAAATGTCCATTATACATGTATATTAATACAAAAATATCCATATATATGCATAAATACATTGTTTTCCATTATATGTATATATACAAATAGTATATAATGTATGTACATATAATGGAAAATGATGTATTTATACATATGTGGATAATAACTTGTTTTCATATATGTATAATGGACATTTTAATGCATGTATACATGTATAATTAACATGTGTGTATAAGTATTCCATTATATCCACATATAATAATGCCATGCTTTTATTTTTAATAAAGCTTTCTATGCATCTAACATGGTATTGTTTTAGATAGACAGTGTGGCATTGTTCAAAAAAGTAAAACGTCCTTTATTTAGATAGCTAGTCATTGCTAAAAACAGCTCAAGTTTTCATCCGATTAGAACTGCAATCAGTCTTCTGCTTTGCTAAATACTTTACATTGTTAGCCTCACATTTTTTTAAAAATAAGCATTACAAAAACCTTGTGCTGTGATAAAATATAATCTTGTCAATCCAAATGCCATCTCTGAGGACATAATTTACTTCCAAATAAGTCAGCACGCAGAAATATCTAAAAAAAAAAACCAGAGTCTGCTAAATTTTTAATACCCTACTTACATCTTGTTCTGCTAATATTGTGACCTCCCAGACTAAATCCTTTCTATGACCATCTGTAATTGCTTTTAACTGGAGTCTATGTCTCGCCTCAAGCATAGATTAAATTATCAGTGGAATTATGACTTCAAAATACTGATGCAGTTTTCCCATTTGGCACAAAATAGGTAGACTGATCCTTTTTTGAAGCATTTGTAAATTTTTATGCTATGAGAGAAGCTGAAGTGTTTCCCAAAAGGGAAAACAAAAGGTTTTGAAGGATGCTATCAGTACCAAATTAGTATTTCTCTGCTGCATATGCATTCATTAAATCACTGGGTTGCTCTGCAAATTATTACACTGTTGTCAACACTGTCATCAGTGAGGAATTTAAGTTCTACTTAATGAGAAATTTAAATTCTGCAGGAGGAACCTAAGTTCCACTTAATTCTAACAACATGCTGAAGTTCAGTACATTTGTTAAAACCTTGTTAAGTAAGTGCTAATACCCAGAGATCTCAGTCAGGACCAGGATCTTGGCATGCTAGCACTGAAGAAAAAGGTGCCACAGAAGGAGAATCTGTTCCCCAGAAACCTGCGGTGGTAGACCCCTCTGCCTACACAGAACCCACTGACTTCAGGGCTCTGTACTCTGGGCTTCTACCCATTCTGCATTAATTGTCCAAATTGCAGGATCAAGGTAAAAACAGGGAAGATGCATCAAGAACACAATGTGAAGGCAGAGAAAGAGAGATAAAAAGGTGGCACTTTCCAGTGGGTTACAAATAAAATCGATTTGATCTGTTTAACTCCTGAATTAGTCTTAAGCAAACACACACACACAAAAAAACCACTCTCTTCATTGATTCTTTTTATATTGTAGTAACACTCAAAGAGAACAGAAAAGAATGGGGTCCTGTTGTGCTTAGTATTTTACAACTGTGTAGGAAAATATTTTATTTTGAAGAAAACCTAACATACAGTGCAGGGCAATCTATTAACCAGTCACTAATAGGGATTGCCTAGTGGGGGCTGATATTACAGTTTATACCATACTTATATTGATCCTGTAACTAAGCACTTGTTCAAAAGTTAAACCATTGTACACCAGGAGCTCAAAATAAAAAGAACATAAAAGCCAGTCATACTCTCTGCTTGAAGTTATGCTAGTTTTCCTTCACATAATACTGAGAAATGACCATTTCAGAACCGACTTCCAACCTATCTTGGGTCAACAATGTCCTGAGTCCTTACAATTCAGAAGACTAAATCTTAAGTTTCACCGTATAAAAAGATCTGGTAAGCAACACACTATTCTTGCTGCTGTTGCTTCCTCTTAGACATGATGATGAGCAAATTCTAGTAACTGAAACACACCGAGCTAGTATGGACAGTAAATAAAATAATTATAAGAAAAACATCACTTCTCCTTTGAGAAAACAAAAAGTAAAGGCCTGTAAGCAAATCCATGAGAACTGAGAGGTACTTCATTTTTTTTTTTAACCAAAGCAATCCTCCACTAAATATACACATACAGACAAAGCAGGCAGAAGGTCCATGTTTTACTCCTGAAGAGCTGTGCCTAACCATCCAGTGTGCAGTTTTGTAATGCAAATAAAGACCTGTAATCAGATCTGCAGGAAACCTCAAACAGAATCTTCCCTAGTTTACTGGAAGGTCTTCTAGGCTCAGCCTCTGCACAATTTTTGCAGAAGAACTTTTCACTACAGGAATAACTATTTACTGTAATACCTATTAATACCAGTCCACCCTGCTAATAAACCGGAATAAAGGCCAATTAGCATTTTTCCTCCTGATAGAAATAATGCTACACCTTACTGTACCATACTGCCAGGCTAGGCTCAGCTGAGAGAGGCAGCAATAGTAGCAATGAGGATGGTTCCCCCTCGCTGTGCCTGCTTCTGGGTGGACTGTGCAGGGTGTGGGAACCCACCTCTCACCCCCCACCCCACCCACTGCTACTGCTGCTGTCCTGTCACATTCATAACTGATCCCAGACCCTGTACAGCCCAGCTGGAGCAGGCAGGAGTGGCTCTAGAGCAGGAGTTGGCAACCCCTGGCACACATGCCACTACACAGCACATGAAGCCATTTTGCTCAGTATACCACAGCTCTGGGTAAGGCAGCAGGGAGCCTGCAAGCCCTGCAGTGAGCCAAGCCAGGGCTCTGAACCCTGTGCAGCCGCATGCAGCCTTACAAGCAGCCTGGGCCCCTGTCCCGTGCCCCCGCCTCCTGCCACAGAACCGGAGCTATTTGCAGCAGGTGGCAGGCCCTGCTGTCAGCAGCTCGGGCTCCATGGTGGAAGTCAGGGGCCTGCCCAGCAGACTGCTTGCAGCAGGCAGTGGGAAGCCTACAAGCCCTGCTGTCAGCAGCTTGGGCTCTGTGGCAGGCAGCAGAAACCTGCCCAGAGCCTGGCCTGCTTGTAGCAGGCAGCCACAAGGCTGCAAACAGCTGCACCGTGGTCCAGACCCCTGGCTCAGCTTGTTATTGGCAGTGGCTGCATACATGCCTCAAGGAGCACAGCAGGGCAGGAGCCAGGGCTGTGTTGCCCCAACAAGGATCAGGCCCCTTACGGCTCTCCCACCATCTACCCCTAGTATGCCAATATCTTCCAAGTGGAGGGTGCAGGGGTTTTGGCACTCAGCCCAAAAACGTTGCCAACCCCTGCTTTAGAGCTTCCCCCAGCCTGGAAAACCAGTGAGGAAACAAGTAGGAGCAGATGGGGGGAAAAGGGAGAAGGGATTGGGAGGGGACACAACTCAGACAAGAGAGAGGAAAGGAGTGGGATTCTTGCTTGCTTTTGGGCCTTAAGTTCCCAGAGGCTCCCCCTGCTTTCTCGGGGGGGGGGGGGGGGTTGTTGGGCTGAAATGATGCAAAGAAGCTCAGAGCCAACCCAGCAGCATGAGTAGCTGTTCCTGAACCCCGCTTTGCCAAATATTGGATCTGCCCCTGTGAGCAGTCTATCATTAGACTGAAGCTGCAAGAAACAAATAAACAAGTTCTGTGACTTGTCCTTTGGGGACTCACCCTCCTGTCTTAGTAACATCATTATGGCTGTAAATAGCTTTAGCAGACCTGGTGGGAAAAAGAGCTGCCACAGCCAGCTGTATAGGCTAATAAAAAAAAAAAAAAAATGTTGTCCTGCTCCAACAAAATCTGGTTTTAAATCAGTTTAACTGGCACAGCCTCCTATCTTGCAACTTGTAACTGTTTTCAACAAACTTATATTAGTTCCACTCAAACTAAAATAAGTAGATTTAAGCCTGACAAATTGATTCCATAGCTTTCAGAGACAGTGTTGCAACAGTTCAGTTAAATCAATTTTAGTTAAACCACAGTAACTTGTGTGTTCAGAACAAGCCTAGCACTTCTAGCCTTGAAGATAAATACTGCAGCACAGATAGGATCTGAATTGTTAATAGAAAAGCAACCAGAGAAAAAGCCCACTTAGACCATTTTTTTAAGCAGCGAAGCAGGAAAACCAGTACAGGCAGGGTTTGGGGGTTTTTTTGGGAGGGAGGGGTGTTAGGCATTTTGTTTGTTTTGCTTTTTTGCAGGTCACTATTAAAGACCTCATAGCTTTAGATTCTTATGGATTAGCTGTGCTCATATATGCACAATCTTCAGTCTGTAAAGGGAGTATGCAAAGTGGATGGGTGCGTGTGGAGAGTCCTGCAAAAGTACTGTAGCACTTCTCTCTTCCACTTGCTGTACCTGCACAAGACAGGAACATCAGGGGAGCTGTTTCTGAGGAATCTGATACACAACTCCTAGGGACACTGTAGTTAATACATGGATGGCTTCCTAGTTATGTCCAGAAATACAATTTTTCTTAAAGGCTACAAAAAGCAAGTTAATGTGCAGTCAGTCCAAATATTCCATTTTAATTCTGAATTTCATTTTCATAATTGATGAAAAATGTAGCATAGTTTTTACTGTCAGTATAACTGAACTAATCAACTTTATTGAGACTTTTTAAGTAGTTTCTGAAATGTTATTGCTTACCACTAACAATCTAACATACAAATGTATCATAGCATATTATTATTGCATTATTATTACCCTGAAAGCCAAAAGGCTTTTGGCCAGTACAAGAAGTTCTTACTTTCTAACTTGTGCTAAGCAAATTGTGTGCTTAGCAGTGTCAATTATACAGAGCTAAATCATCCCTAGTATAAAGCCATTAAAATCCAGGGAATTACACCAGGATGTAGCCCATTGTGCATACTTTGGATGTGAAACTGGTCCTTCAGTGATACCACAGCTTAAAAAACAGGAAGATAATACTAGCCTACAAGCTGAAAAAAAACCTTGGGACAAATGCACCATTGCATAGTCAGTGCAAAGAAAACAGAGAATCTTTATGTACAGGGTTTTGCAGAAGACAAGGCTTAGGTAACACCTTACGCATACTTTTAATAGTTCATCTTACACATTGTCATAACATAGTTACAAATGTGATGTCTGCCATTAGAGCCATATTTCCTAACATTTATGATAAATTAGAAAAATATTCCTTGTTGCTACTGGGCATGAAGGAAAAACTAAAAATAAGAAAAGCTTCTTGCAAAAACACAATTAAGTATATTAGCACGATCACATTTTAATATTTGGACTGGGTTAGCCTGAATATTACATGCAACACAGCCAGTACTTCAGCAGGAAATGATATTATATTCACTGACATTTGGTAGCATGTTTTTCAGCTAGGGGTAGAAAAAATAAAGTCTGTGACTTACTGCATTAATTCTCTCCACAGGAACTGCTGAATGTATAACAGAAATTCAAAAGTGGTGTAAATTTCAGAAAACATAGGCAAAGTTATGAAAAATTATATCTTGCACCAATTTACATAGAATTTTCCAAACAGAACAAAATAATTAAAAACATGATCCCTGTCACTGAATAATGGTTTTATAAGTTATATAGGGATTACTGATGAAGTGATTGTTTGAAAAAGTAGGTTTAGAGAAGGAAATGAGTAAAAGAGCAGGAGATAAGAACAGTAGTAGGATGAAATATTCATGGGCCACGCCCAGATGAGTGCAGCTGTGTCTGCAGTGCTACATACCACATGTTCAGCTGTTCTCTGTGCTGCACAGGAGCAGCACGGGGGGAGGGGGGCATGACTCCTGGATATCCAGGGATCAAAAAACCTGTGCATAAAAAATAATAAAAAAATAAAAATACACAGGGGTAGCGCACACCACTCAAAACTGGAACCTGGAAAGCTGGAGCCATGCTCCAACTACCAGCCAGGCTCCAAGCATGATCACTACTGCTGCAGCCCCAGGAGGCCCCCAGGTAAGGCTGCTGGGGCCAACACAGTGCTGGTCCCAGCCTCCCTTACCTCACCCAGGGTGACCAGCTGCACAACTGGCACCAGAGGTCACATGGCACAGGCATTCCCTGGGGGCCAACTAGCAGCCGCACAAAGTGTGCCACTGCTAGTTGTCCCCAGGGAACCAAGTATCCACACTTGTGTGGACGCAGCCATGGAGTCTAAAGCTAGAAGCTGCTGAAGTCATCTAGTCTGACCTACTGTATAGGCAAACATGCATGTCATTCTCAGTATTGGCTGCATTTAATCAGCTTCATAGTTGGTTTCTGTTACTGAGCACATAATACTTTTAACAGCAGTTTAAAAATAGACAATACATTTAATGCTGTTTCCTTGTATGAGAATGCAAGATAAAGGTCCCCTCCCCCCACCCCCATGTGGGTTGGGAGGAGCCAGGGGACTTTTTATTGTATTCAAGTAAATACAGTACTTAAGATTTAGGAAACTGATCTCTTGGAAATTTCCAGGTGTACATGTTACTAGTTGGTGCTATATTCTGTTCCTCAAAACAAATACTGTATAACCATATTACAGTCACTACTAGTATGTAAGCATTTTTTTGTCTAGTTAACTCTTGGTACATTACAAAAAGTCCAGATTCACTACCCTCCTAATAATAAAGCTTTTCCTCACATCTAACTTGATCTAACTGAGAACAGTCTAGCTCCATCCTCTTGGGAACCACCCTTCAGGTAGTTGATGGTTGCTATTAAGTCCCCCCTCATCTTTTCTTCCAACTAAATAAGCCCAGGTCCCTCAGCCTCTCCTCAAGCCATGTGCCCCAGCACCCTAACTGCTTTCATTACTTTCTGTTGGACTCTCTTCAACTTGTCTACATCCTTTAGAGCAGAGGGGCAAAACTAAACACAGTACTCCAGCTGTGGCCTCATCGGTGCCAAAACAAGGGAAACAATCGCTTTCTTAGATCTGCTGGCAATGGTTCTACTAATGCAGGCCAGTATGCTGTTAGCCTTCTTGGCAACAAGGGCACAGTTGACTCATATTCAGCTAATTGTCCACTGTAACCCCCAGGTCCTTTTCTAAAAAGCTCCTGCTTAGCCAGTCAGTCCCCAGCCCGTACAAGTCCATGCAACTGTTCCGTCCAAAGTGCAAGACTTTGCACTTCTCCTTACTGAACTTCATGAGATTTATTTAGGTCCAATCCTCCAATTTGTCAAGGTCTCTCTCAATCCTAGCCCTACCTTTCAGCATATCCACTATTCTAGCATCTGACTCTCTTCACAAAAAGACAGTAGCATTACTTTGCAAATATAGGAGTTCAACGTGCCAAATAAGGATATAGTGTGGCACTCACAGGTGTGCAATGAAAAAAAACTTCAGTCTTTTGCTCTATAAATGTCACACAGCAATTATGCATTTGCATGGCACTATTGTGGAAATGCAGGAATTGCAAAAACAAAGAGATTATTTGCTATTTGTGCATTTTGGGACTAGCCCACCAACTGCTGAACAATCATTTGTTTGTCAATAGCCTGTTTCATTGTGGATTAGCAGTGACCAAGCAGCCATCTCTTGTGAGACTGTATGCACATCACATAATGGAGGGTTGTGGCAAAATTCAGACCTAGGTTAAATGCTTTTTAAAGAGAGAGTGAAATTTGAATATGAAGTGGAAAAAAGCCTAATGCACACCCTAAGAAAGTCATCTAGGTTAAATCTGGTGCCTTAACTTTCAGTTGTTTTAATATGCTACCCACATCCAACTGGCTTCTGCATACTTCCATATTATCACATTAATACTCTAACAGTACTGCTCACTATATCTAAAATGTTTTTTGCCTGCTTTGAAGACAGACAGCTGCAGTTTTAATACGTTTATTAAAAGCTAGTATATTAAAGTTAATATTTTATTAACTATGGAAGTAAAAATGTTCACCTATTAACTATTAGGTAGTTTTTAGCCATTAACTAGGGCAGTAGTTTCAAGTCATTTAGCCTCTACCCCCTCCCCACTTCTGAAACTATGGGAATGTTTTAGAGAGCAAAACATTCCAGGGTCTAACACAGGGCTGTCCAATTTATGAGCATTTGGGGGCTGAACACCCCACAGGCTGTACCAGCAGGGGCCATACCACAGCAAGCCACGGGTCCCCTGGGCTGCGCATCATTTGGACACCACCCCAGCTGCAGAGTACCCAAATTGATGCTCATCCATTGCATCTTATGCCATGCCTGTACAGCCCCAGCCTCACTCTACACTTCACACACTACACTGTGTGCAGTGGGGTGGAAACAGTGAGTGGGAGCAGGTTGGGGTGAGCCTGGGAACTGCATCTTAACCCTTCATGAGTCACACATGGCCTGCAGGCCACCAGTTGGACAGCCCTCACCTAACAGGTTGAACAAACAGAACTATCTAATCCAGAGCATACATAACACAGTTGTACAGATACACTGGCACTTGCTTCAGAAGTGAATCAGCTAGATTGGCGCTAAGAACAGCCAGGGTAATACAATGGGATTTGGTTATCCATCCATAAAGGTAGTTGTAATGGATCTGGGGAAACTGAGCTCATAAGTTTCTTGCTGCTCTGTAATTATTTCCCTTTCCACAAAGAATTTACAGAAGCTTGCTATGAAAATCCGTAATTATCGTGGAAAAGCTACATAGCATATTTTATATTGACTATTTAGAGAGACTGTCAGCTTTAGTCAGTGTTTTAATAATCCATCTGCAGAAAAACCTTATGCTGACAGACATTTAAAAAAAAAAAAAACTAGCCAAACCCCCCCCCCAAAAAAACTGCAGCGCTTTACTGAAAAAACACATCAGTTTGACTCAGCTCTCCAATGTCTGTATCGATTGAATGCTTCACCAGGGGTTTTTGATGCTTTTATCTAATAGCGGATTAAATCGCTATTAGATAAAGTGCCACAAAGCCCCACCAAAGTATGCAAACTACACAGGCGCTGTGCAAGCCAGGTCAAACCGATTCAGTGCCTCTTCTGGACGTGCGCTACACTCAGCACGGGGGCACACCAAGCTGACAGTAAAGTGCTGTTTTGTTTTGTTTTCTTCCATGTCTGTAAGCAGCCTTATATTACCACAACTAAAATAGCTGAGAACAACTTCCTTAGGTTTTCAGTTTATTTTGAACCTGAAATACTGTCAAATATACAATACGCTACTTCCCTAGAGATACTTAGTTTTGTCTGTTTGCTTGTTGTTACAGAGAAAGAATCATGATTGTTAAGCCATAAACAAGCATAGGTTAGTTACAAAAATGTAGTACTTGGAATTATTATTTTTTTGTTTAAATTAACTCCCTTTAATGTTGAAAACGGTTTCTTTATCAACAATTACTACCTTTCTTTTAACCTCTTTTTGGGAAAGGTTTAAGAAAGAATGAATTTGAAGCTGCCCCTCAGTAAAACATGTCCTCCTCAGTTTGACTTTACCTAAATATAGTTAACAATTAATTCCTCCTACCATTAAATGTATAAAGCAAGCAGTCAGGCTGCCTTTATTATATGAGCAACTTTTGGTGCTGTTGACAGGAGCAAGCCTGGAATGTCTGGCAACAAACAATACCTTAACTGGGTTTACTAACTACTCTCGCTGCAACAGGAATGCTGCTAGTCCACACATATAGCATTCTCCAGGGATCAGTCCAGTCACCTGTCCTCAAGGTGTATGCAAAAAATCACTATAAAAGATGAGGCAGTTGTAGGTTCCAAAGTCATCATCATACTATTACTGCGTTTATCTCATTTTTCTTTTAACACAGGTTATATTGTCTCCTTACTCCTCAAGAACAGTATCTGAATGAAAGCAAGTGCGTGCAACTCAGATAAGGCAGAAATATTTGACTACAGAAAGTACTTGGAGGAATGGGCTGAGCAATAGGTACCTGTTGTCAGAATTGTTCACAGCCCTGGGTCACATTCATCTTCTCAGGTTTTCATGCAGCAGTGGTTGGCTGTAGTATCGTCATCTCAGACTAGGCCATAGGTAACTCAGTCTGCAGGCCAGATGCAGTCCACACAGCCATCTCATTTGGCCTGTGGAGATCCCCAAAGGTCCAGAAATTTGGCAGCAGGGAAGTGATGGCCAATAATAAAACCACTCTCCCCACTACCAAATTCCCAAGTCCCATGTGTGCCCGCTTCCCCTATGAGACCAGTCCATGCCCTCTCCACCTCTTCTGAATTGGCCACGCCGCCTTCCCCCAAATGGCCCAGGCCACAGCTCCTTCTCCCGTAGGGCCAGATCAAGCTCCTTTCCCTGGATCAGAACCACCAATGATCCAGCCCACAGAGGGACTGCCCATCTAGCCCACCAGACAAAGAAGGTTGGGCATCACTGGACTAGGCCATTGGGCTGCAGCTATACACCTGAGACAACAATAATGCCTTACTGTCTCCAGGCTACAATTACTGCATGAGGTTACCCTTGAAGTTCACCTGGAAACTCTACTGAGTCAAGTGCCTGGTGTAAAAAGACAGAAAGGTTCCTTGGGTGAAGAGAGGCAGAATTAAAATACACATTATTTGATTTTCTGTAGGAACTTGCTTTTTCACTTCCAAAAGAAATTCAAGTGATAATCCTTACACATCCAAACGGTTTAGAATAGTGGTGCCCAACCTTTTTGCATGGTGGCCTGACAGGCAGTGCTTGGTCCCTCTATGGGCCAGATCCAATCAGTGGTCCCAGTGCGGCACCCAGTGGTCCCAGTCTGGCATGTAAAATAGACACCATCCAGCCATGCAGAGGGGAGGCCAGCCACAACATGGCCCCGCAGGGGAAAGGAGCTTGACCTGGCCTCACACAGGGGAAGGGGCATGGCCCGATCCCAACAAGGCCCCGTGGAGTGGGGATAAGGGGATGTGGACTGGCCGCTATCCAGGGAAGGGAGAGGGGGCATGGACTAGCCCACAGAGGAGAGAGGCTTATGTGGAGCTTGGGATTTGGGAACTTGGCAGTGGGGGAGGGTGGCTGTATTAATGGCCAAATTTCTAGACCCATGGGCCAGACGAAATGGCAGTTGGGCACCCCTGGTCTAGAATGTGGGTGAGACAGGTCATTTCCAAACTATATTCTGCTGCACCAGGTATAATAAGCTGGGAGGTTCCTGGTTTCTTCCTGGAGTTGAGTACAAGACTTCTGCCAGAACTCTGTATTTGTAACCCAACTCAAATTCAGCCTAAATTTGCCCTCTTCTAGTAATATTCCAAGACACAATAACAAAATGACATGGTTTGCGGGTTCCCCCACTCAATTTTCTTATTTCAGACTGACATAATGGTTGTTTACATCACTGTATATAGCATGGAGTAATTCCTTCATTTTGTTCACCAAGGTATTTCTATGTAAAACTAGAACTTTCCAGAACAATTAAAATATTTTCCTCATTTAGATAGAATATGCAACACCTTAGCAATGTTTATCTGAAGAATATTCATCATGTACTGTAGTACTTCAGTTTCCTTTTATGCTGCTCTGAGGACTGACCAAGATGTTTCAGAAGCTTAAATTGACAGACTCAAAGCATCACTACATGGATTAAAAAGAAAATGACTAGCAAACCAGCAGCTAACAAACAACGTAAGTTGAAACTGAAGCATTTAAACATACAAACCTTCAGGTATACACAAACAAAGGAAATAGGGGTGCACCGATTGAGATTTTGGGGGCCAATACCGATAGCCGATCTTTAAAAGAGGCATATCAGCCAATACCAATCCGATTTCCAATACAGCTGCCTCCAGCTAGGTGTACTGGAAAGGGTATGTGGGGGGCAGATGAATACCCCCACCGTGGTAAGGGAGGGGACAAAGCCACATGGGGGATGGGTGAGGGGGAGGCGGCTCCTGCCACTGCTTGTACCCTGCCCCGTCAGGAGGGCACAGGGGAGTGTGCATCTCCTGGATCTGCATGGGGCAGGCTACAGCCAGGGATGCGCAGGGCTCTTCTCAGTGGGAGCTGGGCTCAGAGTAGGTGCCGGTGGTGCTGGGAGGATGCTGCATCCACCACAATTTCACTGCCACTGCACTCCCAGCGCCACCACCACCAGCCACCCAACGCAGCCCCAGCTCAATGGCCCACCTCCACCCACACGCCAGGGAAGAGCTGAGGCTGTGGTTGGCAGCAGCAGTTAAAAAAAATAAAAATTAAAAAAAAAAGTGGATGCAACATTCTCCCAGCGCCACTGGTGCCCACTCTGAGCCCAGCCCCCACCAAGAAGAGCCCCATGCAGATCCAGGGGGCACATGACCCCCTATGCCCTCCCAGGTTGCTAGCAGCAGCGGGAGGCCTTCCCCGCCCTCAGCAGTGCCTGCCCCTTCCCTCACCACGGGCTGGGGGGTGATCTCCCCCCCACCACCTTCCACCACACTGGACTAACCAGCTGAAGACAGCTCTCCACACTGCCAGCTGTGCTCCTCTCTGCTTGAGTGCTGCACTGTGGCACTTTTATTAGGCCAACACCCCATACAGCCAATTTTCTTTATATCAGTACTGATCCAATATAGGACCGACGTATCGGTGCACCTCAAAGGAAAATAAGGGATAAATTCACGTTTAAAAAAAACAGATGGCTTGCTAACTAGAGTTAGAAATCCAGAAGAGCAAATTGTTTCCTGTAAAAAGGAAAAAGGGCTTTAAAAATTGTAGGATGCGTGTTTAATACACATAAAGCAAAAAATTCAAAAGTTCATTCATTATATGAATGAACAATCCCTTAGAAAGATGAAACCTCATTAACCAGAACTGTATGGAAAATGGACACCCTGACCCTTTAGGGATTATAAACAAAAATGTTCAGGTCCAGCAGACATAGAGGGTGTCTTTTCCCAGTTTTTGAATGCTGCATTTTTTTCATGTGTGCATACGTTCCTGCAGCACTGCAGGGTATTGTGTGAGATGACCCCTGAGGTCCGCCACATCCTATGATTATGCATTTTGCTTTTCTTTTCTAAATCTGGAAAGGAATTTGCAGCATGCAAGTCAGGCAGAAGGTTGGGCAGGGCACCTTAGACACTTACTGGTTCAGAGAAGCATGAGTTTTCATACACAACCTACTACTATAATAGAGGAGGTCCAGCTGGTCAATGCATCCCAGGGTGCTGAGGCTCAGCACATGGCTGCCTGGGCAGTGGCCCACCTCAGCAACAAGCTGGAGCTGGCGTGTATAGGGGCCATTCGCATCCTGTCCTTATTGTTGGTGACCTGCTGCCAGAGTAGCTGGGACAGGTGGTGGTCATTCAGACTGACAGATCAAGCCTCATTCCTGTTTAGCTAAATTTTACTTTTGCAGCTTAAAACAGAGAGACTCTCTCACTGGCCCCTACCTCCCCACCCATGGACATGCAATTCCCAAGCGACTTCAGTATTATAATGGAAGTATATCAACTTAGAACCTGCACCCTCCACAGATAGAGTCAGATAAAACACCAGCCTTTAAGAACTATATTTTACATCAAAAAGCTCCAGTATGGACAGGGTATTATAACTATATCCTCTCTCTAGATAAGAACTGTGGCACAATTTAAAACAAAATTAAGGCAAAACTGTTTTCAGATGCATTTCCAGAGCTTGCATGAAAATCAGCAAGAACTATAAACCATTTGGGTAAAGACAGAGTTGTACCTAATAATTCATATCTATTGGGAATATCAGACAAATCAAATCCCTTCAGCTTCTCTTATTACTGGAACGCTAGACGTAGCTATTTAATAAGCCAAAACAAACAAACAAACCAACAACAAAACAAACATTTCCCTATGTACCATTTGGTAATTAGAAGGTAAATCATTCATTAGTAATAAAAAACAGTAGCTTGAAGTATTACAGAACATTAACTCCACTGCAGGTTCTTTTATCACAAAAAGTATATGCATCTCATTGTGAGCCAAGATGCCTATAATGCATCACCAAGACATGCTTAATTTTTGCCCTCCCCTGAAAAACTATCATCTGTAAAATGTAATAAAAAAAAAGGACCAGCAACAGAAAGTGTTAATAAGTCAATTAGTTTTCTTCTTCATACTGTAAGTAAAGATATAATATACTATGCTATCAGTTAAATATTGGTACAAATACTTATTGAAAGTGAAAGCAAGGAAAAGGAATTACATTGTCTTTATATAAAATAGACATGAGCTGGAAATGTACACAAAATGTAAATTAAAAATTAAAATTTGTATGTAGAAGTCTGAAGTTTGAGAGCCATAAAGAACACAATACTGTATAGCCAAGTCATAAAACTACCATGCAAAATGGCAACAGGGATGGTTCGAAACAGTATACTTGAAAATAAGGATAATTCATACATTTTGTTTTACAGCGTAATTTTAACTTCATATTTCCCTGCCACTCTCCCCTTAAAAAAATCTCAAATTTCATTTCTTACGACATACTCCCCTATCCTCTTCCAAAACTGATAAAAAACTCTTTACCACATAAAATAAACTTACTAGGCCTCAATCATTTAAAGAGCTCTTTAGTTTTAGTTCTACATCTTTAAGGGAAAAATATGCTTTTTCACTGTCCACTTTTGCTAATGATTTGACAAAGAATGCTTTTCACTGAACTACAATATTTCTTTTAATTTTTAGCCTGGAAGAGTTGTGACTCTTGTTGAAGATCCTGAGGTACAGTACACTGCCTTATAAACAGTTTTTATAGCACATAGCATATTTTACTGAATTCCACTTGTTTAATACATCATTATGAAACATCATCAGATGAATATTTTATCTTTAAAATGTAAATAAATATTTTTTTTTGCTGTCAAAGCATGTTCTCAGACTCCCCATCAGTCTCAGAATTGCAACTATGGATTTCAGTGGATACATTTTATGCAGTCTGTAACTAAGCAATTAGAAAGTATATAAGCTTTATTATTTCAATAAAGGAAGAGTTCTAAGTACGCTTCTGAACAGTCAAGTTAACGACCCTGTTTAAGTAAATTTGTAGCACCTGGCAGCTATTACTAATATTGGCTGATGTTTTGACAAAACTTGCTTCCACAAAATAAAACTTGGCATGTATCAAGACTAAATCCTAATAAAACAAGACATACCCTTGCTTAATTTTTGATACCAATATGAAATGTAATCCCTCAGCTATAATTCTTATCATTTTGTTTTCTACTGAACCCTGAATGTGAATGAAAATTCTTCTTTAGAAAAAGGTGTAAGGACCTGATTCTGTTACTCTTACTCATCTCGAGTAAGAGTATTTGCAGATGGAAGTACTACTCAAGGCATGGAAAGAGTGACAGAAACAGAACGAAGCCTTACATTTGTGACTTTGTAAGTCAGAAAAGTTACAGGTTTTGTACATAACAATGGGGGGGTGGCAGAGGGGGAAGAGAAACACTTTTTCTTAAATTTTACTCTCATGTCCAGCTTTGCCAGATGGTGACAATACAGCATAGATCTCTATTACAGCCTGGTCCTACAGCTCTTTCCTACATTAATTGTTCCATTGTAAGATTCCCAGCTGAAGACCTCATGCGAGCTAAGGCAATGCTTTTAAAAATGTATATTGTATGTGGTCCTAAGGGATTCAGTCCATACACCAATTCGTATGCAGTTCCTACAAAAGACTGATAAGCAATACTATGTTGTGTTAAGCACTGTGACCCTCAGTAGAAAGTGACTGTGAAGACCACATGCTACTTAGTTCTGAAACTAATCTCAAGAGTCTTGCAGGCATTGTGTTTTCCCACTCTTCTTTTAAAACAGTAGCATTGCTTGATTACAAGGTGATGTACTAAGCCAGAGTTATGGAAACAAGACAAAACTAAAATTTATTACAATTAGTACAACTCTTTAGTCATGTGACTGTTTTTAAACTGCATTGTGTTGAATTTTGCCTTTCTTGTTGAATTTTTAGCTTCTTAGTACCCAGCCTCCCACCTGACTAGACCCCACCACTCCAGTTCAGCAAGATCACTTTAAATTGTAGTTCTAGTCTCCTTAGCATTTGCTGCACCAACTTTAATTCAACCAGAAACTTGATTATAGTTAAATTTAAACCAAAGTAGCTTGCAGATAGTACTACAAGATGAAGTGGTAGATTCTGTGAATATTGCCTTAAAAAAACCCCCTCAAAAACACCAGATGTCCCATTTTCTGGTGCAGAGGTCACCAGGTGGATCCCAGAGCCTCTTCAAGTCGATCTTGGGCTGGGGGGAGGGGGCCTAAGCATATGCGTGCGTGCGCATGTGCATCCCCTCCCACCCCCCAGTTCAGCAGGTCAGTCAGTGGGGGAGGGAAGGGGTGGAGGTCTGGGGGGCACATGCAGTGGGGCTCACGGTGCAAAGCCCAGCCTGCAGCTGCAGCCACCTCCACTACACACAGATTGGGGGGACAAGCCCCCCCAAATGCAGGGAGCACCAGCAGGGAGTGTGAGCAAGCCCTGCACAGCCTGGGTGGGGTGGGGTGGGGTAGGGAACGGAACTGCAAGTGGCTCATCGGGGGGGGGGGAGGGAGAACACGACTACACCTGCCCCCAGATCTGCACATGGGGGCAGGGACAATGCTGGGCTCTTCCCAGCTGGGCTGCACTCAGGCCACGTGACTACAGCGGTGGCACTGGGAGCGGGGCCATGCTGGCGGGAACAGTCGAACACAGCCTTTCCCTTCTCCCAAGGACATGGGGGCTGGTGGGCTGCTGCTGGGGGCTGTAAAGCTGCCTGTGGGCTGCCTGTGTGTTCCTGCCGGACCTGGCCCATACTGCGCTGGGAGTAGGGACGCTACCCCATGGCCCCGCAGCCACCCAGCCTGAGCACAGCCCAATAGAAGGAGCCCAGCACTGCCCTGGCCCCGGCCCCACATACCGATCTGGGAGCATGCGCCCCCCTGGGCTGCATGCCCCTCCCTCCCCACACCCCCCGGATGAGCCACTCATGGCTTTGTCACCTGCCTCACCCCAGCTGTGCAGGCCTTTTCACTCCCTCACCACTGTTGGGGGGTGGGGGCAGAAATCAAGTCCCCAGCGGTGAGGGAGTGGGGTAGGGCTGGGGGTCTTGATGTGCACCCCCACCTCCCATGGGCCTATCCTCTCCCCCCTCCCCTCCCCACAGACTTACCTGTTGGGTGGGGGAGGAGGGTTGAAGGTGTAGATCTTCAGTTCCTCTTAAATTCCAAAAGTGATCTCTAACCTAAAAAGGTTGGAAACCACTGTTCTACAGGGTTCCAAAACCCTTTAAAAACAAGCAGGATCCCATGTTATAACTAGTCTGAAGGATCATTGTTTGAAGACTGACAGGTATTTCACTATCAAGGCCAAAGCAATTTTCTATAAATCATCTAGAACTGCTCCACAAATTGTCAGGGGTCTGTAGACCAGTTCTAGAGCCATTTTTAGTCTATCAAAAGATATGTGAATAATCCATGTTCTTGCATTTGAGTTGAACAGGAAACCGTTCTCCAACACTAATATTTTAAGTTTTCCCATTCACTTCAGGAGGAAAGAGAGACAGTTTGAAATTAAATTAAAGAGATACTCATTCAAATTCCAGTAGCTACCTTTCCCCACAGTAACCAATAGCTTAGTGGTTAGGGTGCTCTCCTGGGACATGGAAAAGCACAATTTAAGTTCCTCCTCTGTCTGATTCAAACCAAGGTCTCAGCTCTTGATTTCATACTTCTGGAGAATGCTCTAGCCACTGAGCAATGGCGGGCGGGCGCGGGGAAAGCTGCTCTCTCAGTCTGGTTTTGATGAGAATATTTCTCTCTCGAGAACTATTATGAACAGTTTTGATAGATCTGCATTTTATGACAAAAAGGTATCAGAAAATTCCTGACCAACTATTGCTTAGATTTTTCTGCATCAACTACATAAACATTCTGATTTTCAGCAGAAGCAGATCAGAAGAGCTTCCTTAATTTGGAAGGGAGAAAAAAAAATGTTTCAATATAGTTTGCAAACATTCCTCTGACCTAACAGCCTTACCCAACCTAAATTTGCTTATGGTTGCTAAACCATCAAAGCTTTGTGAACCTCATAAACTATGAGATTGCAAAGGAGAATTTCCCTTTTGGCTCCCAACTACCACAGTGAAAAATTTAGGGTCTGTACAACTGCCACAAACCATTTGGCTCCAGGGGAGGACACAGAATTTTCCAGATATCTGGACAGAGAGGAATAAAAACAGAAATTATCATTATGACATAAAATCTGCGGTATGATCACATTTTGAATGCTGCAGTTCTGATGCCCCAACCTCAAAAAGGATATATAGAATTAGGAAAGGTACAAAGATAAAAGGCAACAAGAATGATCAGGGGCATGATAAGAATATGGGGAATGAGGAGCGACTAAACAGGCTAAGACTTTTTAGCTTAGAAAGATGACTTGGGGCAAATAGGATGGAGGTCTATTCAATAAGGATTTACTATCTGCTATCTCTCTCAATACTAGAGTTGGGGGACATAATTATGAAATCAGCAGGTAGCAGATTTAACAAGCAAGGACGTCCTTTTTCATAGAAGGTATAAGTCAACTGTGACGTCACTGTCGCATGATGTAGAGGTTGGGAATTTAACCAGGGTCAAAAGAGGACTACACTGATTTAACCTATCCCTGGGTAAATCTGTAAATGGTTAGGTGTGAACCCTCCAATTAGAAATTCCTAGGTTTCCTTCCTGAACAGTGTATGTAGGGGAACAGACACAGGGGAGGAGAGAGAAGTCTGGAGATGCCGTACAGAAATAATCTTTCCCTTAGCACCTACATTCCACCACTGCAAGATACAGGATCCTGGACTAGATGGACCTGTTGTCTCATGCAGCATGGTATCTCTTATCCTCACATTCAAGTGAGGAAAGATTTTTAATCAAGATGTGCGAGATTGGTTAATTGTGGGGGAAAAAAAACTATGACAAGCAAAATACCGCTGCACCAAAATCACTAAGTCCCAGAGCAGTACTCAGCTCAGTGAACAGATGGGGTACATCAGACAAAATGTTTCACAAAAATTAAAGAGAGTTAACATGCAAAGGGAGAAAAAAGTAGAATTCAGTATTAAGTCGCACTATATCAGACAAGCAGTCTAGGGAGGGAAGACAGTGGTAAATACCTCAAAAATAACTGAAATCCCAGGATATTTGAATGAGGTAGTTGGACTGAGGATTATTTCTTCTATTCTACTCAGGAGCTATAGACCTGGGGTTACCTAAGTCCAAGTGAACTTTGGGAGGAAGAACCTGGTATGAGTAACAGTGTTTGAAGATGCAGGAAGTTTATTTTAAAAGACCCCTGTAATCCACTGGTGAAGGATACTGGGGGGGAAGCATTTTTTATTTTGCACATTAGCAATTGCTACCGGCTAAAGGTTAACTTTGTGTGTAATTGGGTTCAAATGTACAGGACCCTGGGCACTCCAGAAACAGTTCGTCAAAACAGACCTCATGCTTGGTATAACAGTGCATAGTCACCCTAGTTTGAATGACTCTTTAATAGGCCTGTGCAAATAGGGAAGTATTCTATTTGTTTTCAGATGATTCAGAGGACAGTGATTCGATTTGGTGATTCGAATCGCTCTCCCCATTCGATCTGGCCAAATCAGAAGTGGAGATTCGGCACTGATTTGGAGATTCAGATTGGTCAGGGAGTGGCAGGCACAGCTGGGCAGCTGCAGGTTCTCCCATGGTTCCTCCAGCTGTGCCTGCCTCTCCCCAGGTGTGGGGAGCTGTGGGAGAAGCCCCCATGGCTGTCCTGCCCAGCCCCATCCCCCGCCCAAACCCAGCCTCCTGGCACTTAAAATACAATTTTTAAAAAGCCCTGCACTCACCAGCTGCAGCAGCAGCTGCATGGGGCTCTGGAGTCTCCTGGCAGAGACCCCCCCCACGCAGTCCCTGCTCCCCAATCACACAGCCCCACCACCCAGCCCAGCCACCCGGCAATTAAACAAACAAACAAACATGCCCCGCACTCACCAGCTACAGGAGCGGGGATCAGGGCCTCTGGGCACTTGTGGCAGAGCCCCCCCCCCCCCAAAACGCAGTGTGGATCACCCTCCCCACCTGGCACCCATGCGGCAGCTGCCCCATGGTGCGGGTACAGTGCGGCTTGGCAGGGCGCCGTGCACTGCCTGGGAGCTGGGGTCGCTGGAGCTGAGCAGTGCTGGGCTCCAGCTGATACATGAAGCTGCCCCAGCTCCCAGACAGTGCACGGCGCCCTGCCAAGCCACGCTGTACCCACACCATGGGGCACCTGCCGCACGGATGCCGGGGGGGGGCAATCCCTGCTGCCCTTCCCACTGCGCAGTGGGGCTCTACCATGAGCACACAGAGGCCCCAATCCCTGCTGCCAGAGCCGATGAGTACGGGGCTTTTTAAGTGCTGTAAGGCTGCGGCTGGGCCGGGGATGGGGCTAGGCCAGGCAGCCATGGGGGCTTCTCCCACAGCTCCCCCCACCCAGGGAGAGGCAGGCACAGCCGGAGGAGCCACAGGAAAATGTGCAGCCACTCGGCTGTGCCTGCCTCTCCCTAACCAATCCGAATCTCTCCAAATCTTTTCCGAATCAATTCGGAGGCTTCGGATTCAATTTGGATCTTGTAAATAGGTCTCCCGATTCAATTCAGATTCAGAGATTTTGCCGCCGAATCTCCTCCGAATTGAGTCGGCTACCGAAGCTTTGTACAGCCCTACCATTGAATCAGGGCACAATGCCTGTAAAACTGATGCTTCCCTAGAATGGTAGCCACAGATAAAGGTAAATGTAACAGTAATCATAAACTTAACTCTTTTGTAGTTGGCAAAATAAGCAAACTGCAGTACAGGGACTGTCATGACTTTCTGTACCTTTCTGGTGTTTTCCACACCATAGTACTACTATTGGACACCATTGTATTACCGGGAGACTCATATATGAGCAAAGACTGGTTATGCATTTTCACTTTAATTGTATTGATAGACAAACTTCTTTGTTACTGCAGCAGTCTCTTCCCAGAGGAAATAATCAATTTATATTTTTAATTGCGACTCCAGGGCTAGCTATATTAAAATATTATAGACAAACCATCAGCTGATGTAACAATTGATCTGTTTCTATTAAAATTCTGCACAAGTTGCTTTGAAACAAGAATAAATGTATGAAAGTAACATTCATTTGAAAGTACCTTAGAATTATTTTAAGTTTTTCCTTTTTAAAATTTCCACTTCATGACAAAAGGAAGCAAGGAAAGGGATAGAGAAATTTTTCTTTGAAACCTTGTCATTGTCAGATATAAACCTCTCTCCTTTGACGTATCTGACCCATGGCTTTCCTAGATACAAAACCAAATAAATACGCTTTGGTTAATACAGCATTAAGTGCTGTTACAAGAAGAATATATACATTATGCTTTATGCACACTCTCACATTCTCATTGTGTCTACATCAGAGCATGAATAATCAGCATAATTAGTTCAAGAGCTCTCTGTGAATAGCAGCAGAGACTTGAGCTTAGAAATGAGCAAGCTTCCTGCATCTGAACCCTCAGAGCATATTCACATGACACAGTTGAAGCTTGGGAACGTAAGTTAGGTTGGGAACGTGTGATTTGGTATTCCTCATCTTGAAGCAGAAGGGCCAAGATTAGAGAAAGTTACAATTACCTAAAAGGGAAATAAAATAGAAAAGTTTCTTTGACCCCCTAAAAAAAGGTAAGGAAATAACACAGAATTCAAGACAGGATAAGTAACTGTTACAATGCAATAGTTGCTTTTTCTAACTGAAATATAAATTGCATTTGCAATTGCAAATTGTTTTGTTTCAACCTCTCATCATAAAAGATTTCTTTGGCTAAAATACGGTCTGTTAGCTGTAAAATTAAAAAACTTCTACAACTGAATTCCCCAAGAGCAGCTGAAGTACAATAATTAGTTGAAGAAGGTCAAATGCAAAAATCACACATACATTTCTATCACCTTGTTGCATAAGTGCTAACAATTTGTGCACCAATTTAATGCCAGAGAAAACTATTATTCCTGTACTCCCCTGCAAAGGAGAGTTTATTTTTTGAGTTATATTTAACTCATTCTTAGTAAGAAAACAAATCCAGTGCCTTAAATGGGTAAGCTGGAAAAAGCATTATGACTTTTCTTCACCGAATGAAAAGCTTCAGGGGACCAAACAGATAGAGAATATACTGGAAAAAGATGCAAAACAATATTAAGTCGGCATCAGGGATGGAGACAAACAGACATTGACTCCCCACAAGTGCTACAGCATAGCACTGATGTCACTGTACTCTATGCAGAACTCCCCTGGCTATGGCAGTAGGGCTTGTCTATGTGAAAATAGGTAAGGGAAGGCAAGTGCCTTCCTTAAACTACAATTAAATAAAACTCTGGGAATTGTGGCTTTGAAGACATCCAAATTGTTAAACTTCAAAAAAGTTGTTAATGCCAATTCTGATAACAACGCTGTTGGATGCTCCATAATAGAAGGTTTAGATGGAAAATTAAGTCTGAAATATTATCTGGTGGTCTCTTTGGGCGTTTATGCACGTGCTACAGGAGTGGGGGGGGGGCACTTTATTTAGAATGGCTCTTGTAGAGCCCCCATCCAATAGCCACGCTAATTAAAGTGCCCAGAGCATCTTGTGTAGTATCAGCATCCCTGCACTTCAAAATGGTGGTGGGGGCACTTTAATACTAACTGAATGAGCTTTAGATAAAGCACCCCCACCTCTATTTTCAAGCACAGGGACACTGATACGTGAGACACAGGAGGCTGCTGGAGTGTGGTAATTGCCATACTCCAGCAGACTCAATTAACTGACTCTGCTCAGATGCACTGGAATAGGCACCCTTCTTTTTTAATCCTATACACTTATGGTACCTATAATACATACATCCTGTAGAATGTTTCTATCAGGATAAAGTAATATTCTAGTACTCTAAAGTAAGAAACACCTAAAAACTTCCAATACCAGTCCAAGAAACTTATCTTTAAATCTGCTATTTTGGTGCAGGTGGGAAACTTTAATTTTGTACTTGAATGAACTTGTTTAGCTGCCATTCACTAAGTGGTATGAGCCTCAGTCTTTACTGCATTAAATTAGTTGCAATTCCTGGAGGACCTGTCCCTACAAGTAGAAATAACTGTATTAAGTTCTTCAGTTCCTTAAGCTGGGTCCATCATCAGCAAGAGAATGCACAAAGAATTCTGTAAAGTTATTAAATTTCAATTAAAAGCTCCTAAGCAAAACACAACCATCTGATTCAGGAGAACACAGCAGAAAGTAGTAACTGGTTGCAGAAAGCAACTGCAACCTGGGAGGATTTTAATTCTAAGTTTCTTAAAGAGTTGTATTGACAAAATGGTGATTTGCTAGGGCCTTTTTAACATTACTTCAGTTTACCCCTATGGTTATGTTCTTCAACAGGGCTGCGTATGGGGTGTTGCTTACAGACTACCCTCAGGACAAGAATGTCAAGTAAAGGCATACCTTGACTTCAGGGAGAAAGGAGGCTACAGAACAACAGCTGTCACTTTCTATCCAAAAGATCCCTCAATAAAACCGTTTAATGTATTATTATATATTGGAACTCATGATAATCCTAACTACCTTGGTCCAGCACCTCTGGAAGAAATTGCTGAACAAATACTTAATGCAGTTGGTCCTAGTGGAAGAAACACAGAATACCTGTTTGAACTTGCCAGTGCCATGAGAAGTCTTGTACCAGAAGATGCAGATGAACATCTCTTCTCTTTAGAGAAATTAGTAAAGGAGCTCTTGAAAAAACACCAAAACTCCAATTGTAGATAAAAAAATAATTTCAATGTCAAATGACCTCTATCCATCTTCAGAACAATTGCTTCATTGCACAATGGGTATATGATTTGGGCAGGGGTGGGCAAAATCCAGCCTGTGGGCCAAATCCAGCCTGCAAGGCCATTCTATCCAGCCCGTGGGGCCCCTAAAAAATTTAGAAAATAAATATTTATCTGCCCTTGGTTCCTGTAAAAAAGTGACAGGAACCAAGGGCAGTAGGACTCAGGGGAAGCCGGTCAGGTTCCCACAACAGCAGGGCCCAAACGGCCCCACCCCCCAGCTGGCAGCCCCTGCAGGGGCTTCTGGCCTGGGACCACACAGCTGCCCCACGCCAGAAACTCAGGAAAGTGGGGGGGGGGAGGGCAGAAGAGGACCCTGGGCAGGGCTCAGGGAAAAGCTGAGCGGGGGGGGAAGCAGCCCCTCGCTTGCCCCGTGGCTAGCGCCCCGCACTGCACCCGCTCGCAGCCCGCCTGGGACTGCCTGTGCCTGCCCCAGACAGCCCCACATGGGCTGCAGCATGGGGCGCCAGCCACGGGGTGGGCAACAGGCCCCTTTTCCCCAAGCTCAGCACCACCTTGTAACCCACCCCCACTGCCAGCCTGGACCCCACACTGTCTCCAGTCTCGCCTGTTGGGGCTGTGCGTGGCGACAGCAACTGCGGCCCCCCACCGCTTGCCGCACCGGGCAGTGTTTGCCACGGCTGCCTGTGGGCTTCCCAGCGCGTGAGCTCCGGGCGGGCAGCAGCAGCCAACACTTCCCAGCACAGCAAGCGGGGGAGCCATAGCTGCTGCCACCACGCACAACCCCAATGGGCAAGCCCGGAACTGGCGGGGCCCAGGCTGGCAGCAGGGCAGGTTACAAGCTGGTGCTGAGCATGGGGAAAAGCGGCCCCTCACCCACCCCATGGCCAGCGCCCTGCACTGTAGCTGCTTGCAGCCCACATGGGGCTGCCTGTGCCTGCTCCAGACAGTCCTGTGTGGGCTGCAAGTGCCTGCAGCAGGGAGCCCTGGCCATGGGGCAGGGGAGGGACTGCTTTTCCCCTCACTCAGCACCAGCTTCTTAGCTGCTGGCGAGCAGGGGATTGGGGCTGCGCACTGCCTTCCGCCTGTACCACAGGGCTGGGGGGCACTGGGAGTGAGTGGGCAGGGAGCCAGCGGGAGCACGGGGCCCATACCAGTGTCCTGGGGCCGGTGCCGGCAGGGCCCAGAGCAGGGTGTCAGAAGTGCGGGGTCTCAGCTCGCAGGGGCTCTATGGAGCCAAGCCAGCTCCCCCCCCTCCCTGCTGGTGCAACCCAACCTGGCTCCACAGACCCTTGCCAGCCTGTGCCCCACTTTGGGTCCCACCAGTGCTGGCCCTGGGACATTGGTCCCAAGATGGTGCCCAGGGGGCAGGGCACCTGTCAAGGGGTGGGGCTACCCAAGCAGCCCTCAACAACCTGCCGAACCAGGTAAGCTGCCCTCCACCCGAAATAATTGCCCGCCCCTGATTTGGAGGCATGCCATCTTACTCATTTTTAATGATGCATCCAGGACAACATAGGTATCCGTTACTGGAAGATTCCACTGTTAAAATCACTGTTTTGGGAATTTCTAAAAATGTGAGGAAGAATGTTTCAGGTTTTAACTGATGTATGAGCTGTTAGCTAAAGAAAACCTTTTTTTTTTTTCCTTCCTTTTTTGGTTGGGGGGGGGGGCTTTTTGTGATTTCAGGTTTAGGTTGTTTTAAATACAAAATTTATCTTTAAATTTCTTTTAGGAACTAATCCTACACTCAAACAAAATTCCCACTGATATAAGTGGCAGTTTCAAGATTTGGCTTTTAATGCAGCTAAAACATAAACATTTACAATACAGCAGAATGATTTACTGTATCAAAGTCCAACTCCAGTGAAACCAAGTTATTCCACTGAATCAATAGCTTTGCCCTTGGTACATTAGTTTGTCATAAAGATATGGGCAAACAATTGTGATAGCTCTTTCCCTTGATGAATGAGATTGCTAATGATGTCAAACTCTTAGAAACAAAATAATACAATCCACTGACACAAATAAGCCATATTGGTGCCTCATTTTCTCTTTTAAGGGTCCTGTAAAAAAGGTACCTAAAAACTATTAAAGTAATAGAGGCCAGGACTTGAATCCTCTACATACCAGAAAATATCCATCCTTGTTCATTCTCTATCTTCATATGCCAGCATAACTCCTATTGAAAACTCAGTGGGAATTGTGCAAATTTATGAAGCCAAAAGTTGGCCTTAATGGTTCTTAATTATTACAATTCACAGGTTTATGGAGTTTCCGTCCCACCTAAGACCGTCTTGTTTGTTAGAATTTAAGTTATTTTCTTTAAACATCTGCGAAGCATATTTTTGTATTTTGATGTCCAAAAGTTCCTTTCAAAATGTCATATTGTATCATATTCTCTCACACAGCAAAAATGTGCATGTTGTTCAACAGTCTGTATTTTGCATCAGGAGAAGCACAAATATGATTTATGTTTGTACACACAGTTGGCCTTTTTGATTCATATATCTGCAGTAGGCGGAAAGAGCATTACGGTCATGAAAATGACCAGCTGCTATAATATTTATTTGGCCACCTAACTAAATAAATTATTTAACCAAATGCTGCAAAATGACATTCAAGGCAGGTACCTACAGAAGTACTGTAGGTACATAAAAGTGAATTTAGGCTGATTCAAAACATAAATCAAAAAGCTCTATTCTAAAAGCACATTTGTAATTCTAGTCACTGTGTTTCTGGTACCTTTCAAAGGGACATGGATCTAAGTAATGAAAAAGAGTACCTATTAAGCTTTCAAAGCTACTGAAGATATGAGAACTCAAGTAAAGGTTAATACTGCAATTATACTGTTTTAGGAGTACATAACAGGTTATCATACTAGATGGACTATTTTGATCTGGTGAGGAAAATCCCTTGTTCATATCAAATGAAACAATCATTGCACTGAGGACCCATTCTCCCATTACACTCAAGTTGTTACAAACTGATGGGAAATAGATCCTTTTGGCTCAAAGGTCCTGTTCTCCACTTGAATTAGGGCAAAAATGAAGTCAGAATAACCAGACATATGCACCTAATGTTAAGTAACTAAATGAATACCCTGATTTTAAGGAGCTGGGAAAAAGTTTCCCAAAATATGTAAAAAATGCAATAAGGTTCTTTTTCCCCTCCCCAACACCCTCCAAGAAGGCTGGCACCCACCTATTTATGCATCTCTGAGCTTTAAACACGTCAGTAAGCTTAAAGCATGTCATATGGGAACGTCCATTCTATGAACTTTTAGTTACTCCTTTGCTGAAAGGTTTAATCTGGTTTCCCTTGAGATGGTGGGGGGAAGTTGTATAAGCCTCCATTATCAGTTCAAGAATTCCCCAGCAACAATGATGATGCTCTACCAAAATTAAGTTTATGAAAGCATTGCTCTTAGGGGATTTGGCTTCTGTATGACTCTGTCTTTGGTAATGTAATTGTATCTTAAACACTGTTGATTCCGTCTCTTTTTCCAGATTCATAAAAGTTGCAATAATATCTGTAATAATACATTCCATTTTGTGCATTCAACATCAATAAAATGTATCAAATTTAACCACGTTGGAGGGAAATTTTTCAGGTATTTTATCTTGATATTTAGAAAAGAATCCAAGATTACAACATTTTCAATTACCTGAACTTTAGGACAATAAATGCCTTTGCTACGATATCAATAGCCCTTTATAAATGCTTTGAGATTTACTAGTGAAAAATAGCAAACAACAGCTATGTGTACTGATGACAATAATCACATGTCTCCTCAGAGTAAACTGTCAGATAAATATAATGTACAAGGTGAAGCACTGGAATTACAGCTCCGTTTCCCTTTGCTGCACAGAAGTTACAAACCATTAATTTAGAAAATACTGATGTCTATCTAACATGTTATGAAAGACATCAGTGAAAGTCTATTAAATAGATCCAAATAGTCCTCCAGATCAGTTCCACAGAAATAACTAATTGAAGTATGCCTGCTCTACATTTTTTGCTTAGTATTTTCCACCTTGTCGTTAGCACTGTACCTAATCTTAGTGGAAAAATTAGAGGGTTTCTATTCCCATCTAATCATATCTAAATATGCTTGCATGAAAGAAATGCAAAGTAAACTACCTCCAAACTTGTGTCCTCAGACAGTATTTGGAAACAAAACAGCCATGTAACTAAATATCAATTTTCTCAGGTTTATCCCAGGAAAATGAAGCAAATGCTTGTCTGATGTGATTATAAATTACACATTAAAAATCCAAGATGTGTTTTCAGAAGGAACTTTCTCTGCTGTTGGTAAAGATGTAACCACCATATGATGCTGTGAGCTAGTTGTTTGTAGCTGCCTGCCCTCAAAGGAGCTATTTTCCAGCAATATGCAGCCACATGCATACTTTGTAAAGCCATCTGGGATCCTAAAGTGAAGGGTGCTTTATCGAACTAAATTATTCCGTAAAACTTCAAATTAGCACACGGACTACACTGCCAGCAAAATTTGCCTTTATTTGTGCTGCAAAGTAAATTTAAGTTAGAAGACGTATGCATTATAAGGATAAACTTTTTCTATGCCCAATGTTCTCTAATATAATCACTTAAAATGCTCCACTGGATATAGAAACAATTACTAAAATATAATTACAGAACAAGATAGTTAAGTAATAATATAAATCTTCTGCCTGAAAAGAAAGCATTATGCTGTACATCCTCTTAAACTCTTACTCTTTAATTCGTGCTAACAGAAAAGTGTTTTCATATCTAGTCATACCTTAAACTAAGTGTTTAGGAGGAGTTGGGGGGGGGGGGAGTGTTGTTACAGCTATTACAGTCCAAGAAATACTTGAGAAGCAAGGTTTCTTTGGTGGCATCTATTATTGAATCAATTGTATATTTGGGAGAGATGTTCAACAGGCTTTTAGACCTGAAGTGCCTTTCCTCATGTCAGGGAAAAAAACAGAAACAAGCTAAATACCAGATAAAATGATGGCTTGTGTTTAATTTCCAGCGCAGATGAAACCAGTCACTTAGAGGGAACCACCCTGCACAACTTCGAGCTTGCCACCACCAAACCTCATACAACTCATCTGTCAGAAGCACACTTCAATAACAAATAAGTGGAACCCAACATTCTCTAAACATGTCAACACATCTCTACTGCTATCAAAACCTATACTGCCCCACAATGAAACCATGACAATACAAGGATCTTACACATCTGTTACTGAATGCAGTATCTCTCATCTGGTGCACCAAATGCCCTCATTGAAGTTATATGGGTGACACTAAACAACCACTACATTCCAGAATGAGCTCAAGGAAAAAAATGATAATGGAGAGAAACACCCAATAACCTGGAGAACATTTTTCACAGAACAATCACTATGTCTGATCTTACAGTCCCTGTCAGTTTCCTTGACTACAAAACACCTTTAAAAGTTGGGCCTGGGAACAAAAATTAGTAACTTTACTAGGCACTAAATCCCATAGACTAAACTCATATCCATAGCTCATTATAATGTCACTGATGTCTCTTCCATCTTCTCTGTTCTCCATGGGAAGTAATGACTCTTCCGTTTTGGATGGTCTTATTCTTGAACTAGGTTATCTAATTCAACTGCACACCTCGTTTCAAATTTATTTCTGATAGTGTCTCTGCAGTTTACAGCATGTTTTTATTTATACGTGGAGGTAATACAAGCCACTGTTTTATCTAGTACTTAGGTTAGGATCTTCCTACTTCATTCCCAGACCTAAAAAAAAGACACTTTGTGCCTGAAAGCATTTCTAATCTCTCCCCCAGCTATGCAGTTGGTTCATTTAAGGTTATTACCAAAAAACCCTGCTTCTCACTGTGACCAAGATAACCAGAAAACACTTACAAGCATCACTTGTATAACAAAACTAAGTATGAAAAAAAGTCAGGAGAATTCTACAGGTATAGGATTCTTTATATTTCTCTTTATCACTCCATTTTTGTCATTCATTTTTCAACTCCTTTCCTGCCTCATATTTCAAGAAATTAATAGGAAGAATGAAAAAAAAAAAAAGAATCAACTACTGAATGAGTAACGAAGACACAATAGCAGAATTGGAAAAACACTGAAATCATTAGGATCTTCTTTTAACTCATTTAGATTTATTTTCCCTTTACCCCACAGATACAAACATCCCTTTTAGGTCAGTAATAACTATTTATATGCAACAAAAGGAGCCTTATAATTAATTTGACCTGCATTATGTATGCAGGTCAACATAACAATTAAAAGATTTACCTGCATTATTTATGCTTAAGACCATAATGCAGGATGCAGTTACTGAAGTTGGGAAGATCAAACTTTTAGGCCAAAAATAAAGAAAACTTGGAAAGTAAAAGTGGCTTATTTAATAAAACCGAAGAAGAGTTGTATAAGGGTTCAATACTCAACCTCAGCTACCTTTCTTTTTGTTCTCTCCATTTTTCCATTATCGTAGGCATTTATTAAAGGTCTTGTGAAGCAGAAACCAATCAAGAATTTGAAAGTGTTTTGATTTAGGCAGGGCTGACTAAAAAAAATCAGTTTGATTGGGAAAAGAATGGTCCAGTGGTAAAATGTTCCTTTAAGAACACAGAAAATGAAAAATAAGCACTTTGTATTCAAGTTTATTTTCTCCACTATTAGAAGAACAAAACCATGTAGTGCTGCATCTCAAAGCACCCAGAATGCCACTAGTTTGGGATTATTGGTGAGAGTCCTAAATCTCTTAGTGCTATGCCAGTCCTTGAAATGCACAGTCCTTTTATATCTCAAATCGAAGCAGAATAGTCTGAAATAGGAAGGAACTAATAGGTATTAAAAGTGTGCATCTTCACTTAAAACAATGCCACCAAATTCTTGATTTTGGGCAGTCTGGGATGTTGGCTTAGAAACGGTATTTAAAGGCCTGTTTTTTGGGAATTGGCTTACAGATATAGATATATGCATTATAAGGGGTCAAGATGGGCAACAGGGGTTAACTGGATTTCTAAAGAAGTTGGGAGACACGCACACAGCTTCTGGTGGCCCTGGAAGTAGACGGGCTGTCTAGCACAACAAGACCAACAAGGACACAGTCTACGAAACAGCCTGGGAACCAAAAAAGTATGTACCATACTGTCCCATAAAACAAGATAAGTGACACCAGCAACAAGGCCTCAGAGAGCAGGGGGACCTAAGTCCCGGTTTGGTGGGGAACAGACCAAATTAGGAGAAGGCCTGGAAGTGAACATGTGACCACAGAGAGACAACCAACCAGAGATAGCCATGGATGAAGAGTCATCAGGAGTCATCAAGGGGGAAGGAGAATACAAAAGCAGAGACTTGAGAGTAACAAAGGGTCCCTCCCTTTGTCCTGTCCGTCCCTCCCTGTTTTCTCCCTGAGAGGGGTCCCCATCCCTGTCCCCCAGGAAGGGTCCCTGAGGCCACCATGAACAGAAGGCACATACCAGCAGCCCATGTCATCCACAGCCCTGCTCCAGTGAGGTGCGTCTTGACATTCCACTTCCAGACTGCTGACAACTGAGAGAGAGAGCCTCAGAGTGGAGCCTGCTTCCTGACCAGATGTACTTTGACTCTGATGACAGCCCTAGAATTGGTAAATATAGAATGGTTCATTTGTTTGTTTTTTGCTTTTTTGTTCTTACTCTGTATCAATAAATTCGCCTATTATCAACTGGCAGATGTTGTGGTCAGTCTGAGGGTTGTACTCGCCCAAAACAAAGATATAGGTGCTGGGTCCAAATCCAGTGTCAACATGAGATACTTTAAATCAAGGTTACTGGGCCTTATATCCTGGAGTATCACAGCCGTAAAACAGGTCACAGTATGTTTCAGCTATATCATATTACAGTATTTGATAACATTGCATCATTTGGTTGTCATCAAGTTCAATGAGATAAAATCTGTATCTCTTCCCATTTTCTCCACCCCTTCCTAGTTTCTGGCAATGGGCTGATGTGGCTAGAGAAGGGTTGAGAAACTGTGGAAGAACTCCCTCGTGAGGCTGATTTGTGTAGTGCATGTTGTATAATGTATGCAAAAACCTCACTAAACCTGGAATGCCCAGTTGTAAGTAGAGTGAGCAGAGTATAAATGGACTTCACAACAGTGCGTCACACGTGGAAGGTTCTGCAGCAGTACAGCGACAAGACAGAACTGTCACAATTCAGCACAGCCAGATCTTGGACTCTAGGGGTGCATCCAGACAAGCGCGCACATGCTGTTTGCACTGCTGCACACCCATCTGCGGTGCCGCAAAGCACACTTGCCACACATACAGGTGTTCACCATGCTGCAAGTTTGCAATACAGCAGGGGGAGCAGTTTTACACCAAGATCCAAAAAACCCACAGCAGAAAAAAGTGGGGCAGTGCACGTGATGGTAGCATGCACCACCCAAAACCAGAGCCTGGCGGGCCAGAGCCAATTGCCAGCCAGGCTCTACGCGCCCAGATAACCACCACTGGAGCCTCAAGAGGCAACCAGAACCCCAGGTAAAGCTGCTGGGGCCAGCCCAGGTGCTGATCCCAGCCTCCCCTGCCCCACCCAGGGCAAGTTACAGCTCACCGGAGTGTACATACATAGGCACTCCCCAGTGACAAGTAGCAGCAGTGCAACTCTATGCCACTGCTATTTGTCCCTGGGGAAATGCACATGAGCTCATCTGGATGCACCCTTGGTGTCTTGGGTTCTAAAACTGTGACAGTTATTATTTCTTTGACTTATTTTTATACTGTTGGTAAATTCTGATAATCCAAAGCAGAACAGGACTTGTGTTTTTGTAATGTAAATAAACATAAATGAGGGACACATTTAAAAAGAGTTGTAAGTTCTAATGCAAAATGTACACAGAAATATAATTCTGTCTATATTTTGCTGTTTAAGTTGCCCTATGTACCAAGCAGAGAATTTAAAGAACCAGTGTAGAAAAGAAAGCGTGTACATGCTTTACTTCACAAAATTCAAACTTTTTTTAAAAATACAGCCCTTAAAAATTAGTCACTATAAATGCTTTTCAGTCAGGTTCTAATTATTAGACTTTATATTTAGCTTGTACCAAGCTGAATGAGTCTGTTCCTCAAAGACTTAAGTTATATATCTGATTATGCTAGTAAAATTCCTTTAATGCAAATGCAGTTACTCTGGTATAGCTTATTGCCATATGCTTTACATCAGCATAACTGGGTTCATATTAGCACTTCTACTAATGCAACTACCTTCACACCTACAGCCATGTTATACCAGTACAACTAAATTGTAGATAAATTGGTAAATCTCTTTACCAAAACATTTTGCACATGGCTTACCATACTGTACTGTCTTCATCTCAAATTCTACACCAATACATATTGAAAGAAGTATTTTTAGTTAACTGAAAACTCTTCACAGGTTTAAACAAACACAGGCCTTGATAAAACTGAACAGCAGTTCTCAATTCAAACTTTGTGGCATATAGAGCCCAAACCCCTAAACCAAACAGCCCTGCTTTTAAAAAAAAATAGGATTTTGAACCACTAATTATTTTGAGGGATGAGGCAGAAGAAAGCAGGTATTTCTATAGGCATTTTCCCCAATGTTTTGGTTTTATTTTGCTCTTGTTTTTATACCCAAAATGTTGGTTTTGATTAGCTTCCAATAAAACATAAGCAAGGGTCTTTCAGAATTTTTCATGGTTTCCTGCCAGCCCACCTTGTGGGCTGTTTCCTAGCTATGAGGTTCTAGTAGTGGCCTGCCATATGGGCTGCTCCATAGTTGGTGCCCCATAGTTGGTGCCCCAAGGCTTCCCAACTCCTACAGGCCCTGCAAGCTTCAACATAACACCAGGATCTTAAGTCTTCTGCACTCTGAGTTTCAGAATGCCTGCCTAATAATCTAATGGAACAGACCAAGGTGAGCCCAGAGAATTATGGAATGATAATGACCCAGATCTCCCAGCCATTGTTGCTCTCTCATGTGAGCTGAGCCTCTCACCAAGATGGAGATGTCCCTGCTTGGCCTTCTTAAGAGCCACCTAGTATCCTTGAAGGCAGTGGAACAGATGTCCCAGTGAAGCACCCTTAATGAGTAGCCAACTGTGTATATTATTTCTACAATATACCCATCTGATAAAGACTTTCCTGCTTCTCACCACATAGGTCTGGTCTATACTGGAATACCATGCTGGTTCAACTACAGAGGCATAGATAAGGAAGAACTCCACTCTCAGTACGAATGCAGTTACACCAAAAAGAAGCCGATTTCTACTGGGTATAGCTAACCTACTTAAATCATGGTTTCACAGTTTTTGTGGAAACTGCGAAAAATGGTGATTGATGCCAAAATTTCCCACAGAATCAACCCCTGCAAAAAATGCTTACTGGAATACAAAGAAAGCACAGCAATCACCGCAGCCTTGGAGCCCATGATCTGAGTGAGAACTACTGAGAGGCTAAGCTAGTGACAGACTAAGCAAAGGTGCCAGTCAGGAAAGCAAAAGTGTTTCAGTGCCATCTTTTAAGAAGATGGATGTACTGCAGCAATGCTGCAGTCCAAAAATAAGCAAAAAAAATGACCAAAAAAATCAAAACACTTTCAGCTAGGACCATGTAATACAGTTCCTTGGTGGTAAAGTGTTGCGTTCATCTTGCAGCGTGACTCTGGATGTATCAAAGAAAAACAGCATTGATCGGCAGTTAGAGTCTGAATCTTATATAAAGCAAAAGCCTACAGGGGGTGAAGGTCAGAGTGAGAAACAAGCAACAATGTCCTCAATGCTTAAAAGAACCATTGAAAGCAGTTTAACAAGCAAAGCTACACTTGAGCTAGGGACACATTCACAGACACCAACGTACCTCTGGAGAAAATTAATAACCCAACACTAAAGGACTACTTGAATAAGCACGTGCCAAATGCTGGCAGTTTCCCCGTGTGCAAACAAGCTCTGCCAGGGTTATCTACAAGCTTTGCCAGATAATAGCTTCACATGTTCAGTCCACAAAATATGAATTGTTAGAATTAGAGCTGTCAAATTATTACAAAACTTGATCGCAATTAGTTGCGTGATTAAAAAAAAATTAGTTGGCAATTAATTGTAATTTTAATTGCACAGCTAAAAACTCAAAATTATCTACAGAAAAACTCAAATTAATGCATGGGCCCCACATGCATTAATTTTTGTGCAGGGCAGAAGCAAGCTGCCGCTGCATGCTGGGTTCTGCGCTCCACTGCCAAGCCATCCCCTGCCTGCCCTGCGGTGAGAGGCACGTGGAATATTAAGTACTACCAGCAATTTTTGTGTAACGAGCTTTAAGTCACACCCAGAACACAGCGTATGCTTAAACTACACAATCTCTTAAAACAGGGCGACACTGAAGATCAAGTTAGGCTTGCGGCTGAAAACGTGGGCTGGTTCACGGGGCTTCTAACGTGGTCTGAAAGTCAGCAGGCTTTGATTCACCAAAAACACAACAAGCTGATGGATTTGATAAATTGGGTTGAAGACATAGCATCACAACTATCAAACTGAAAACCAGTGGAGGCAAGAACTGTTCCTTGCAACAGCTGCATAGTTGAATTAGTACTACAAGTACAATTAGTCACTACCACAGGGGCAGGCAATTATTTCAGTTGGAAGGCCACTTAACAAGTTTTGGTCAGCTGTTGAGCCCTTTGACAAGCGCCCAACCCCCCTGGTCATCATTTTAGGACCCCAAATCCCCTAACCCCTGACCTTTGCCACCAGAAGTCCTTCCTCTTGTCCCTGAAAGTACTGCTTTTGTGAAGGGGGCTTGCCATCTTGCACCCAGAAGATGTGTGGGGTATAGGTGGGTGCAGTGTTTGTGGGGTGTGTGATTGTGTGTGGGGTAGAGTTTGAAGGTATGATGGGGTGTGCATGGGAACCCTCTGCCCATGCCCCAATGAGCTGGTCAGCACCTGCCCCTGGCCTGCAGCACCTCCCTGCCATCACCAACAGCACACAGCCCCAGCCTGCCCTGCACCTGCTCCACACCACCTGGCCATGGCACATCCTGCTGCCCCATGGGCATGCAGCGGGGCTGAGGAAGCTTCTGGCTGCCACCACAGCTGGCCTCAGCCCTGCAGTACTGGCAGGGAACCTTGTGTGCAGCCCCAACTTAGTGCGCCCTGTACCTACTGTGGACTCATCTGCCCAGGCTCATTAGTGGCAGCAGCGGTGGTGCCGGGCAGAAACTGTTGCTCAGCGCAGGAGAAAAGAGGTCCCTCCCCCTGACTGCTGCCAAGCAGTTCTTGGTGCACCCACCTGGAGCCTGCAGTATGCTGGGCTGCCCTGCAGCTCCACTGCCATCACCACCACCCCTGGGCTGCCCAAGACAGCAGTGGTGACAGTACAGGGCAGCCCAGTGGGATGCAGGCTCTGGACAGCTGCACCAAGAACTGCCCAGGAGCAGCAAGAGGGAAGAGTTGCTTTTCCCCCCATGCCAAGCAACAGTTTCTGCCTGGCAGCTGTCACCACTGCTAAGCCTGGACACAAGAGTCTGGAGCAGGCATGGGGCGTGCCGGGTTGGGGCTGCATGGGCGTGTCTCCGCCAGTACTGCAGGGCTGGGGCCAGTAACGGCGGCAGCTGGAAGGAGCCACCGCTAAGTAGGCTGCCTAGAAAGGCAGTCCAGCTGCGGAGTCACCTCAGCCCCACTGCGTGCCCAGGGGGGCAGCAGGACGCTCCACGACCTGGCAGTGCCTGGGCCAGGCAAAACCAAGAAACCTGCTGCTGGCTGCACAAAGCCCCTCTGTGGGGCAGATCTGGTCCATGGGCCATATTTTGCCCACCCCTACATTACCACCAGTTTAAAAAAAAACAGCTGCCTCCTTTACAGCTGCCTCCTTTTTCTAGTGCTGTTCACATTTTTTACCCAAATCAGGTACCTTTTTTGAGTTTTGACACACAGCTTCTTAAATCAATCCCTGGATGGCAGAAAGAGCACAACGAATGTGCTGCTTACATGAACTTTATCACAGAATGCCAGATGCCTTTGACTATCACTGCGTTTTGGGAGTCTGTTTCTTGTTTCTGACCAGTTTCCATAACTCTACAACTTTTCTAATGCTGCCTTATAATTCCAGCCAATTCAGTAGATGCACAACATGGAATCTCAGTGTAAGGATAAGTGTTCACACTGTGGAGAGAAAACTTCTGCTGCAACTGCTGGTGGATGCTGCATGTTAGCAGTTAACGTGAATGGTTTCTATCAAAGTTAGCATCATTTAGTATTTCTGAACTTTTTGTAGAATGCTACAAATAATATAAGTTACAGTTCATATTGTATATACATTTATATTCATAATATATTTAAATTTAGATGTAAATGTAATACTTACATTTATAATAATGTGGTAATTTATATGATATTTCTGCAGAATTTGCCATTTAATTATGCAGGTTTTGTGCCTCAGCTAATCAGCAGCAAGTGATGGGGCAACCAGAACTCCTCTGCCAATCTGCAGCAAGGAGCAGGGTCGCTGTTAAATGCCCACAAAATCAGCTTTGCATGCCACAAGCAGGCCATGAAAATCCCTTTGTCTTGCTACAATTTAGGTCCCTAGGTAAAACTACCATACTCCTATCTGGAAAGAAAAATAACTGTACTGGTATAGGCCAGCATCTCCACCAGAAAGTACTTGCTAATACAACTATATATATAGTGGGCATTTAACAGCGACCCTACTCCTTGCTGCAGATTGGCAGAGGAGTTCTGGTTGCCTCATCCCTTGCTGCTGATTATATATATATATATATATATATATATATATATATATATATATACACATACACATACATACATACCAATAAAATCAACCTAGTATAGCAGAGCTGGCAAAATTATTGTTTTTTTTCTGCATTCTAGATAAAATAAGCTGGACACTACAATACTGACAAGAAGACTTATTTGTACAGCTATTAGTACAGAGATAACAAAAAGAATAACTGAAGTGCCCCCCAACTGAAACAGAAACACCCTAAATAGCAGCCCCCTGCTAAGGAGAACTGGCTTATCAAGAGAAAAATTCTCCCACAACAAAGTCACCTGGTAGAAATCAAACTAACTGGGCTAATCTGGAGATGTTATGACAGAGGAAACTAGAAGATTGTGTAAAAAGGGAGCTCAGGAAGATGGGAGTTGCAGCACAAGCCTGATCTAGAAGGAGTAAAACCTGTCTACCTGGACACAGAGGACCCTTAAAAAAAAAAAGTAAATTTTAGGCCAGAACTTTCACTCCACTGCATCAGCCCCTCCCCATGCGGCAGCATGACAGGGCTCACTGACATGGGTACAGCTGGCAACAGCAATGCTTGGGCCTCACTCCAGCCAAAGCAAGATGCCAACATCTTCCATTCCCTCTCAATGCAATTCCTGAGAACATGCAAAAGGTGTTGATGAATCTTTGTAAAAATTATGCTAGTTTTAGCACCTGATCATTTGGACCAGGATAACAAAGGGGTTTTGGACATCAAGTCTTTATACTAAGAAGCCCATAATTCAGGGCTAGGGTTACCATATTTCCAGGATCAAAAAAGAGAACACGCACGCGCACACACACTTGCCAGGGCTCACACAGAGTACGTGACCCCCAACAGCCAATCAGCCTGCTGCTCCCAGATCCAAGCTGTTCATGCCCGGGAAAAGTGGAGGGAAAGTAAAAATCTGGACATTTGCTCACATTTTAAAAACCCACCTGGACATGAGAACAGGAGGCCAAAAAAAAGGACATGTCCGGGAAAACTGGAATGTGTGGTAACCCTAATGTTGCCTTAATTCTACACAGCTTCAGTAAGCCCTGGACCTAGAATCAATGTTTCAATTCCCTCCCAGAAGTCTGGCAAGTTTCCAGTAGAGGGAGCTCAATCAAGTCTGCAGCAACAAATAAATATCACACCAATCATTTTAAAAGAAATACATTCTGCTGAACACATCTTTAAAAAGTCATCTGGGGCTGCTATTTCTTTAAAACTGCAAACAGGGCATCAAACAGGTGTCATTAATGTAATAATTATCATTAAGCATTACAGGGGTGAACAACCTATGGCCTGTGGGCTGGACCCAGCCTATGGAGCTGTTTGATTCAGCCCACAGATGTGGGGCTTCAGCAGTAGGTGCTCTCTCTCTGCCCTGCTGCAGGGACAAGCAGCTGTGGCAGCTGGGTCCTAGAAACCTCCTACCTGCCCACCTCTAACCCAAAGTGGTTCAGTAAAGCCCACAAACAAAAATGGTTGCACTACTTTTGAGTATTCAAATGAGGAAGAATAATGCACTATTCAGTGTTGGTGACCCAGTTCTCACTCACTCACAGGGATATACAGTGAGCAACAGAAAGTAAATAAAACTTATTTGCATGGTTTTTCAGTGTATGATAGTTTTTAAGCAAATACAATAATTTTGAGCTTCCAACATGATAATTTCATATTTAAGACCTAGCAGCACAGTCTATTTGAAGCTCCTGAACTGGGCTGAGCCTGGGCCTGGAAAGCAGCTCCCCTAGGCATGGCTATTCCCCGCATTTTACTATCTGCTTGCTAGTCATTATGGAACGTGATTAATAGGAACTCTGCCATTAAAATTTCAAGTCTGAAAAAGGCATTTAGAAAAACTAATTAAAAAAATGATAACACCACACACAACTGGCCCCATTTACTGCATCATGTATAATCATTGACATGCAAGCCAAGCTGGTGTAAAATACTACTAGTCTGTTTGGTAGACTGCTATTCTAAATGACCACACAGGGCAGAATAATACTGACTCAATTCAAATGAACAGAAGAATTGGGAGTCCTGATTTAACACTTCAAGGGGAGGGAAAGGAAGCAAAGCTGGAAATAAACTGACAAATGTCTATTTGATGGCAATACTACAAGTACACAGACACTGTACCCTACAGCCTAGCATAGAGACACACAAGCTAGCTTTAAATAAGCACATGAGAAGCGACAAAGCCACACCAGCACAAAGCTCCAGGCAGGCATTTAATTAACCTGCTTCCCAGTTTTTGTTTAGACCAGGGGTGGGCAATTATTTTGGGCGGTGAGCTGCTTACTAAATTTTGGCAACATGACAGGCAGCCAAGGGCAGATAAATATTAATTTTCTAAATGTTTGAGGGGCCCCATGGGCCACATAGAATGGCCTGGCGGGCTGCATTTTGCCCATCCCTGGTTTAGACTGAAATTTGTAGCACATATAGCTCTTAAGTTTCTCCAATAGCATTAATTTGGACACAAGGCATGTGGCATATATGGTATGCATGGCAAATTATAATACATAAGATTAAACTGATGGAAAAAAATTCATACGTAGGCATCCTGACTGAATTAAGAGCACGGGAGCAACTTAACTTTTGGGGCATGACCTCTTTCAAACTCCTGATTTCGCTCTCAAATCAAACCTGGCTCTAATCACTCCGGTGTAACCTGGGAATAACTCAGCTGATGTCCCAAGAACCCAAGTACCCGCCTATGCAAAGTTACAATGGCATCACTAGTTCTTAAAACAAATCTATTTAAATGGCACATTCCCCTGTGTCGACGCTTTTGCATTTGCTCTCAACTAACCTTGAACTGGTTAAATTTATTCCAAACGACTCCCATAAGGGTTCTCTCTCTCTCCCATTCACACAGGGTTGGTTTCACACGCACACATGAATGAACACACACACACGGGTGGCTAGTACTGTCTGACACGGGAAGAGATGAAGGCAACCAACTCCATTTCAGTGCCCGGCCGTGGCCCTGAAGAATAGCACTCCTTAAAGGCTCAGTGCCACAATACAGGTACTCCTCACTTAACATCATCCCATTTAGCATAGTTTCGTTATTGCGGCGCCGATCTAGTCGAGAACATACTCAAGCCATGCAATGTTCTGTTAGCTGCCACGTACTAGTAGGCAACTACTGTGACGTAACTGGATTTGCTGAAAGTCACATTTTTCAAGAACGTCGTTAAGCAAGGGGCAGCTGCATTAGCAGCCCACTGAACTCGGTCCTGTGCGACCCTTCCCCGGGGAAGGTTTATGGCCAGTGCGATATAGGAGAAAACAAGCAGGCCCAGGGCCTCGCACCTGCCCCTTGGGAAGTGCGGCGAAGGCGCCAGCACCAAGCAGTTCCGCGCCCGAAGTTCCACACGTCACGCCCCCCTGCGCATGCGCTGCCAGTCCAGCCAGGCTGCAACGGCCGCGGCCTGTTTCTCGCCCCCCAGCTCTGGGGCACGGGGGCGGACAGGTCGAGCCGCCGCTGCCGCCGGAGCGTACGACGAAGGCGGAGGCGGCCCCAACCCCAACCAACTGCTGCCCTTTCCCCCACCCCTTACCGGGCTCAACCACCACCCACCGGAGAAACCGCCCACGTTGACAGACTGCGTGACCAGGATGTTGATGCCCTCAACGCCCCGGATGTTGACGCTACCCCCCCCCAATTACCACTGGCCCGGAAGTGACACGCAGGCGCTGCCGGAAGTAGACGTGGCCGGCGGTTGTTGCCGTGCCGGTTGGCTGCGGTTGGGTCGGTGCCGCGGGGCTCGAGGCCCCCGCCGGCGGCATGAGGTGGGGCCGGCGGCTCGCGCCCCCCGCGCGTCTGGCGCTGCTGTGCGGGCTGCTGGCGGCGGCGGCGGGGGCCGGCAGACGAGCGCTGTCGCAGCTCAGCGACGACGTCCCCTTCAGGGTGAACTGGCCCGGCACCGAATTCAGCCTGGTCAGTGCCGGGGGTTGGGAGCGGGTCGCTTTCAATCTTGCCAGGTGCAGTGTGGCCAACTCATGACTTTGGGTGTTCTTAACAGTCTACGCTTTGGGCATGTGAAAAAGCATCTCTCTTTCTTTTATCTAGATTTATATTTATAACTCTAGACAAGAGAAAGAGAGTTTTTTTTTCATGTGGCCAAAGCATAGACTTTAAGAACAATGCCCAAAATCCTGAGGGTTGGTAATACTGCAGGTCACGATCATATTTCTGTCATCATTTCCAGCCTTGTGCAATCAGTAACTGTAGAAGTGTTCAAGATGCACTCATTTTTGAGGTAGTTAATTGATGCAGTACATGCAAAACCCAAGTCACAGAGAGTCTTAACTGACTTTTGGGCTTGCTGTCGGCATTTCCTTATGACTGCTGGCCTCAAAATAAGGATATGTTTCAACTTTGACCCAGTCCCTCACTGGGACTTAGTGAGCAATACAAAGTAAATAAGAAGACTTATTGCATATTTTTTCAGACTTATTGCACAATAGTTTTTCAGCAAATCATTTTGAGCTTCCAATACGATATTTTCATATTTAAAACCTGGCAGCTCTGGTCCATTTGAAGCTCCTGTGTTGGGCTGAGCCCGGGGCTGGAAAGCGGCTCCCCTGGCCACGGCTGTTCCCTGCGAGGGGCTGCCTGACCCCTGGGTTGTGCCGTTTCAGCCCACTGCCGGCGTGCTCTACAAAGAGGACAACTACGTCATCATGACAACGGTGGATAAGGAGAAGTACAAGTGCCTGCTCCCATTGATAGCCAGTGGGGATGAGGTGAGCTTCCTCGGTCCGTTTCATAGTTGTTAGGGGTTGGAAGGGACCTTACAGATCATCGGGTCCAGGACCCACGCGCTTGGGCAAGAAAGACTGCTGGGGTCAGATAACATTGGGGCTGGAGGGCAGGCAGAAAAGGGAAGGGACGGGACCAAGGGAAGGGGTCTGACACCTTGATCCCTACTAGTGAGGCTTTTCCCACCCCAGTGGGTAGGGAGGTGTGAAATTTAAGACCCATCACAGGAATGGCCAGTGCTGCATCTGCAGCCTGTTCATGACACTCCTGTCAAACAGAGAGCAGCTCCTTTCTCTTTGGACCAGGCTCCCCGGGCAGGGTGCGTCGCGCTTAGGCCTTGGTGTAATGGGCTGCGTGCAGCATAGATAGCACGCAACCAAGCAGCCTTATAGAACCAGTGCTGAGATCCTGCCTGGGCCAAAAGAGTCATTCCAGGCTTCTGCTGGGTTTGCTGCTGTTACAAGCTATGTCTGCAGGACATAAAAATTCCTTTAAAAGAAATGAGTGGCCAACTTCTCGAGCAAACTGTCAGCGTCGTTCATATTCTCTGAACACAGTGGTCATGAACAACAGTTCTCTGTAGGACCACACCCCGCTTATCACCCTGGTTTCTGTGTGCCTGTGAGCAGGGCATTAAGTGATGCAAGTTATGGCTGTCACGTGAGCTTTGTTCTTTCTCTGTTCCCCTCTGTAGGGAGAGAACTGAGCATGCAGTGCAGGGTGCGGGTTTGTAAATGAACATGCTGTTGTGTTTCTAGTAGATGGCCTGTTGGAAAGCACGTCTTGTAGTCGTAGTGGAAATTAATGAAGTACATGATGTTCTGGTTCTTGTGAGAGTTAGTTTCGTGATCAAAGACAGCTCTTGACAAAAATGCTCTTTCCTGCAGAGGTGAGCTTTCCCACCATGCTTCTCCTTGTGGAACAGAGCTGTTGGCCATGATCTTCATCCTGAGATTTCAAGTGATGTCATAGATCAGTGGGGGCCAACTGTTTTGGCCAGCATGTCACAAATTTGCCCCACATCCTCCCTGCATGCCATTTTGATCCCGTTTCCTCATCTGATCTTCTGCTTCACTTTCTGCCGGTTCTGCCGCTGTGCTGCTTGTCCCATCCCCAGTCTGCCATATGACACGTACACGGAAGCTGCCCATGCCAGTTGTGGCACCTGTGCTGCAGGTTGGCCATCCAATGTCATAGATATTCTGGGCTCCAGAGTATTGAGTGTCTTGAAGGTGAAGGTTGAGACCTTGAATTTGAGTTTGTATTGTGTAAGAAGTCAGTTTGGTGGGGAGGACAGATTTGGTGTGTTTGCAGGAGCTGGAAAAATTCACTGTATTTTTCTGTACTAGTTGGAGTTTGCAGAGGACTGATGGCTTCTTATGTAGGTATGCAGCACTGTACTCCAGTTGGGAGATAAGAATATATAATTAAGGTCAGGTCCTTGTCTGCCAAGATGGAATAGTGTGTCTTTGGTATTCAGAGATTATAACAATGTCAGTGACTAGCTGTTCAGAAGATTTTGGAGGCAGTTAGGTTCAGAAACATGCTTTAACTACTGGCTGAATTGACTGATTGTTGGTATATACTTTCAACATTTGAATTTGCATCATACAATCTAAGGGCACCTATACATAAGCACAGAGGCTGCTCTGATGTGCTGGATTTCCAGGGCATCAGAGCAGACTCAATCAAGTCCATTGGAGCATGGCGCTCCAGCAGCCTGTTGCATCTCGTGTATCAGCGTCCCCACACTTCAAGTACCCCCACCGCCATTTTTAACTAAAGCTTTAGTTCAAGCACTCCCACTGCCATTTTTAAGCATGGGGACACTGATACACGAGACATGGCGGTGTTTTAGAGCCGCTCTAATTAAAGCACACACCCCCACCCCCCTGGAACATGTAAAAGTGCCATAAGAGTTTTGCTGTACCCACCAGCATAACCTCTGTCTTGCTGTAGTAACTAAAAACATTCAATTTAATTAGTAAATTGAAATAGGAAAGGGGGGGTGAAGTTGCCAAGGGTGGGGGATTTGGAGGCAAGGTAGAACTTTGCATAACCTAAGACGAAGATAGGGAGGTCATTCTCCTTTTAACACTAATCCTTGACTATTGCTCTACAGGTTGATTTTATTTCATTGCTTTTCCAGTACTGGGTTTTTGCTGAACAGAGTGGAATGATTTGGCAGGAATGAAGCATTCTGAGAATGTTCTGAATAACAAATAAGTAGAGGAAAATGCATTTTCTTCCAGAGAGAGGATGTGTGTAGTTTTGGAAACAGACTTTTATGTTAGTGGTAGTGGAATGGCTAGCTTAGAGTTCCTTCGTGGGGGAGGTTCTGGTAACAGAGTAAGCCGATGGGGGAGATGTAGAGGAGAAGCAGCAGTCAAGGCTAGTGAGCTATGAAATTTTATATCTTCTGCAGCTCCCATTGAAGCAAGGCTGCTTGTGGGAACAGCTCATGTGTACTAGATCACATGTTCATTTGTCACCAAGTCACCTCACTTCTGTAGCTGTTGGCTCACTTAAAAAACGGTGCAATCTAGCCCTAGGGCTTGAATCTAGGCAGCTGGTGGCCTTCCCATCTATAAAGAAACCCAGCAAAATTTGAAAGAACAACAATAAAAAAAAAAGCAAGACAGTGCTTTAATACGAAAGGCAAGCCAGGTAGAGGCTGAGGGAGAGAGAATGAGGACCCGGCCCCAGCTATTCCAGAAACCCATGTGTGGGCACAGTGAGATCACCAGGCCATTAGAGCAGGTTGGGTGTGATTAGTAAGCACAGAATAGGCTGGAGCCACACAGTCCTAGAGCTCATTAATGTACTGCCTTAATTGTCAATGATCTTCGAATTATCAATAGAGTGAGGGTGGTTGCAGTTGTCTCTTGTTTACCTCATATCTCTGCACAACAGTATCCAAATTAAGAAAGAATCAGTTAACTTACTAATATATTAATTCTAAAGAACAACATAATGGATCTTTCTACCCTAGCACTGGGGAGGTATTTATGGTGTACTAGCCAACTGCCCATCAAGAATAACGGGTGGGAGTGGGCAGGGATGGAGCCGCCCCCCGCCCCGCCTCCAGGTCCGCTCCCCCTTCCCTACTGCATGGGGCCCAGTCCTCTCCCCCTCTCCCTGTGTTGGACCCGCTCCCCTCCCCTCCCCCTACGTTGGGCACAGGCCCAACTCCCCCCAGTGTTACCTTCTGGCCTTGCCTCCACTTCCATCCACTCTGTTGCCACCACCTCCATGGAGCAGGGTAGTGGAGGTGAGGCCAGCTGTGCTGTGTCCCCACTATCATGGCAGCGGGCTGCCCTCTGTCAGAATGCTTCTTCGCACTCTGATTGGCTGTTTGTCAGCCAATCAGAGCGCGAATTAAGTGTTATGGACAGACAGATGGACAGGCTTTTATAATATTAGAATACTGTGTAAAGAAATGAGTTTTCATAGATTTTTCACTCCTACATCTTCTGAATTATAACTTCAAACTTCTTTGTCCTGTTAAAATGTGGTAACAAACACTTTCTACTATATACACATGCCATAAAGAAAGAACTAATGAAACAAGTTATAGAAGTTATTCATACCATAAAAATTATGTTCTCCTCAGCTTGAATGTTTTTTGCCTCGTATTGTCTCATCTAGTTTGCAGCTGCCACTTCTAAGTTAAAACACAAAAAGTAAGCCAATTTCTGTATTGTATTTTATTCGCATAATCCCTGAATACATCTATTTTGTCTAGTTTGTTTTTGACTTATAATCATTGTCCCATCCCAATTAAAAATACTTACAAATTTTAATTAGGCAAGTTCTTGGGGACCACGATTGGTTACTGCCTTATATCCTTACAAATCAACTTTTTTCCTTATTCAGATAAATATAATCTGACCATTTAATTTTATATATACGTGTGTGTGTGTGTACTGAATAATGTATACTAAATAACTAAAAGTGGAATAATTTTATTTCCTCTAGGAAGAAGAGAAGGATTACAAAGGTCCTAGTCCAAGAGAACTGTTGGAGCCTCTCTTTAAACAAAGTAGCTGTTCGTATAGAGTATGTTTCCTGTTTTGGTTCTTCAGTATGCAAGTTAGCAAATGCCTATATCCCACCCCCTGTTAATGTTTACTGTAAAAAAAACTATGAATAAATGTGTACCTAAGATTCCAACTGGTAATTTAATTAGAAATATATTCTCCAAATCTTTACTGGATTTAATATTTAAATTGTTATTGTTGAAAAAGGTTGTTCTAAATAGGTCTCTGAGAATTTGAGTAGTTTGTGTGGTTACGGTAGCAATTTGTAAATGGGTCCAGCATTCGAACCAAAATATGTAATAGCTGGTGGTTAAAAGATATGCTGTGGATATATTTATTGCAAGACCAAAATAGATGTTCTTATAGATACCCTAGAATTGCTTGCTTATCATGTGTAACTTCATTTCCCAGTACATTATTACTCTTTTTAAATACGTTGGGTTTTTTCTCTCTTTTTTTTTTTTTAACTGGCCTTTGATATTTTGGGAGTGAACTATATACTAGCTCCAAATAAGGTGGCACTGAGGACCAGGGACAGTGAATCCAAAATTACGCTGATCTGGTAGTCCTAATATAACGTCCATGCCATGGGTGACTAGTGCCTCCTGATACTAGGGGGGCACCAGCGGTCGACCGCCAACCGGGGGCGAGGCAAGGGGGGGGGGTCCCTCAGCGGCCAGTCGCTGACCAGGGAGGGGGCAGTGCTGGAAGTGCCGCTGGCGCTTCTCTCAGCGCCCCCACAATCTCAAGGAGGGCACCAGCTGTTGCCCCACACTCCCTCACCAGTGAGGGCCAATAATGGGGGGGGGGCATGTGCCCCCACTATGCACTGCCAATGTTTCATGTCAACAGAGAGGGGCAGGTCACCTCAACTAGTAGATCAAGCTACTGTCTGGAACAGTAACCATAGCTGATCTGTCCTATAACCCTATGATCAGACTCTTCCCTGAAGAATTATTTGGCTCTAATATGATTCACCTAAAATAAATCTTGGCCTACAATATCAGCCTAAAGCCAGTGTAATTTTACCTATTAGATACACAGGGAAAATGGTCAATATCTTTAGAATCATGAGAGGATTGCAATTTGTGTTAATTCAGGTTTCTGTCTTCATGTGACCCAGACTGAAAGCTGAGCAGCAAAATCCAAAGTGAAGCCTTACATTTGTTAAAAATTGTGACTGTCATTAACTAGAATGTAAATCTCTTTTTAGATTGAATCTTATTGGACATACGAAGTTTGTCATGGTAAACACATTCGTCAATATCATGAGGAGAAAGAAACTGGCCAGGTATGTTTCTCAAAGCTTTTGAGTACCGAATGGGAGTAGGCCTTAAAGCTGACGCTTGGTTTCTGATGCCACAGCAAATAAAGTCTTACAGGAATGAACATAACTTCTCTCAAATATTCTGAGAGCATTTTACCTGCAATACATTATATAACTATGTATTTTGATTGTAGAAAATAAACATCCAAGAATACTTCCTTGGAAACATGATGATAAAGAATCCCTTAGCAGACCCAGGTTTGTCTGTTTATTTTTTGCTCTCTTTGTTTCATTTTATATTTTTTGGCATTGTTTTGTTGTTACCACAGGAGTGTGCTAGAAATTTTGTGTGGAAACATGATAGTAGCCAATTAATTCTCTCTAGTAGAGGGGCATTAGAGAGAATGTATATACAGTCTGGAGAATAGAGTGTATGTTGATCTTTCTGCATCTCTAGTTATTTGTCTGTCAGACCATAAGCAGTATAGGGCAGAGACTTCCTTGTGTTAGGACATTACATATCAGATTGTGGACACTGGTACACAATGGTAAAGCAGAGTCAACAATGGTAAACCTTGCATTGCTCTGGAAGGCCTTAAAAATTTTTGTACCACATTAACAAAACCATGTAGGGGCCTACATCCCAGACTGTAGGGATCCACAAAATTCCTGCCCAGCCATTTGGCAACCTAAGTTTTCAGCAGTAAAGTATTCCAGATTCTTTGAATGCTGCTTCTGCAGCTGCCCAGAACAGCCATTGTTTTGGCATATCTGAGCATCTCAGTTCCCGTCTGACACCTAAGCATGTCTGAGAACCACACTTGGGTATCCCTGCACTACAATCTATTGAAGAGCTTGATCTGGCATGTATACTCTGAATGCATCTAATTTACTGGCTGCATTGAACTCAGCACAAAGAATAACAGCCACAGTCACTTTCAGTGAAAACCATGGCTAGAAAAAGAGGTTTTCTCTTTATTACATAATATCCTAGGTAGTAAAGCACTTGCTCCAAATATAGAAGGCCTCAATTCTTTTACCCTCTCTTCCTCTCATCTCAGGTGGGAGGGGGTTCAATCTACATCTCCCTGGAAAGTGTCATAACCACCAGGCTGTAATCGTTGGCTCCAGTTGTGCTCCTTTTCTCTCTTACCTGTTCATCATGAATTCTTTGTTATATTCTGGTATCGATTCAAAGATAGCAGTAGAGAAAGAGCCCTTGCTCTGGCTCCCCTAGCAAGTGGGAGTTGTGGATGTGAATCTCTCAGGCTTGAGGAAGGCCTAGAACTCCAGTTTGCCATGTCCTGGGCAACTGCACTGCCAGCTGTTTTGTGAAAGGCATGTGTACCAAAACCATCGTGTCTTTCCTTTTTTGAAAAAGAGCTGAAGAATGGTGAGTCAGTGTTTAGTCCATGATCTAGCCCATGGAAATGAGGCTTTGGCAGCATTTGACAGTGGGGGGGATCAGCGGCAGTACTTTCCCCTTGCCACTGTGGGGAGAAGTGCCAGCAGAGACAACTGGGTCCTACTACCTACCTCCCGTTTCTAACACTGCGGGGTGGGGAGGGAAGCAAAATATGGCCTGTGGACCAGATCCAGGGTGCCAAGGGATTCTGTGGCGGGTCCCTCAGACGCACGTGACCCAGGCATGGGGGGGCATCCTAGGCCATGGCATGTGCAGCTGATTCTGCCACCCCAGGGCATGCAGGACAGTGGGGGCAGCGCAGCAGCTGGACTCAGCTCAGGAGCCTCCATGGCAGTGGCTCCTTCTGCTGCCTATATTGCTTGCAGACCCAGCCCCATTGCCCAGGCACTGCTGCCCCTTTGCCTCACACCCATTGCTGGAAGCACCAGATGGAGCAGGCAGGGTCTCCATGGAGACTGGCTGGAACCCCTGGAGGCAGGGGGCACTCAGCTAGGCAGATGGCATGGGGCCACAGGGCAGTGGAGAGTGGCAGTCCCTGCCTGTGGAACTGACACCCATCGTGGGGACATGCAGGGAATGGATGGTAGCTTGGCCCTGAGCCCCAGGTCCACACTGTCCACAGCCAGCAATCATGGCCCCACCCACCTGCCCCACTTTCCGATGCTGCTCCCCACCCACCTGTGGCCCCATCTCATCCGCTCAGCTGAGTGCACCCTGTCCATAGGGTTCCCAGCCAGTCTCCATGGAGACCTTACCCACCCAGGACCTCCAGCAGTGGGTGCAGGGCAGATGGGCCCAGGGCCAGATAGGATCAAATGCCGCCCCTTCCCCAGCATGCCAGGTTGGGTCAGCGCTCCTACCCCTCACCCCAGCCTGCAACAGCTCACCAAAACTGCTTAAGTGATCTTTAAGCCCAGATAATTGTCCACCCCTGCTCTACACTGGGTAACTCTGGCCTGCAGCCTGAAAAAAGGATGCCAGCTGCTGCCCTAAAGGCATGACTTTGGCACTTAAATCCAAGGGTGGTTTGTGTTGTGAATCCCAATCTCACACTGTTGCCTAACTCAGGCCTACAAGAAGTCATCTAAAACTGCAAAAGGCAAGATTTCAGACATAACCCTCTCTGGCACTTCTTTTAGCTAGATAAGGCTTATTCTCTTTGGGTGCTTATTATTTTGAATCCCATTCTGAGGTACCTAACCTTTCTTGGATTCTGTACATGGAATTTAAGTACCTCCTAACTTGAGAATGTGATCTTACAGTGCTACAAATTTTGTAGAAAGTGAAGTCTTACAAATGGCTATATGTTAACCCCCTCCTTTTCCTGTGGCTGGAGTACAGCAAAGACACACTTTCCAACCAGGCCACAACAAAGGGCTGCTCCTTGGCTCTCCCTGCCCCCAGGACTTTAAAGGGTGTGCTGACAACCTGGGTAGTTTAAAGGGTAGGCAAGCAGCCTGGGACTAGGGCTACTTGCAAGATACCCACAAGCTGCAAGTGCTGGCAGGGGGTATTGGGTAGAGGGGTTGTCCCTGGTGAGTCACTGTGACAGAAGCAGCAGCAGCATTTCCTTTGCTGCTTGGAAGCAGTTGGGACAAGGCTGCATGCAAGCCTCCCTGACAGTTCACCATTGGGCAGGTTAACAGCAAGCCAGATGCTCTCCCTACCTCCCTTACTCTTGGAGGTGGAAGACAGAGCAGAGCACTGCAGGACAGTGGGAGGTCTAAGTAATGTACCAGGTGTTAAAATTAACGTAGGATACTTGAGTTCCGCAAAGAAGTTCCACGTCCAATAAGTAACTTCTTTGAGGCAAGTTCACCATGTTTATTGCAGGATACATTTCTTGAACGTCTGACAGGTTATGAGTTAAAATATGAAACTCACATTAATTACACAACAAGGGTAATGTCTCTTTTGTGGTCCTGCCACATATCAGAGCACTCTTAAGAGTTACTGTAACATATGCTAATTCTTAATGCCCCTCTACAGACTTTCTTCAGTGATGATCACTGATGCACAGTACACTTCTTGTGCTCCCTCAGTCTAGGGAGAAGCAGGAGCTACTGGTATGCAGCCTTTTAAACTCATCAGTTGTTAAACATAAATAGCTTCTCCTCTTCGCTTCAGCCGCACCCCACTCTCTTTGCCCCCTTTAGTTTATTATTTTAAAAGTGAATTTTCTCCTCTCTTGCTCTTACAAGCTGGTGAAAATAAATGGCATACCCTACTGTATGCAAAGCACTATATCGTACGCAAAACAGAGTATTTAGCTTAGAATGGTGCATGTAGGGTAAAACTTTAACTGAGTTTTGAAAAGAACTTTACACTTAACTCATTCTTAATTATTCCCTAGATCAAGAAGAAAATGAAAATACAAAAGAAAGTACAAAAGAGGCAAGTGAAAAACATTACTTTAAATTCTGCCATGGAAGCAATTTAAACCTAGATGAGATTACATGCTCAGTTCACTAACCAACATGTATGTGGAAAATTAAATTCCTTGGAGTAGGGTTTTTTCCCCCATTTTGATTGTTGGTCCAGTATTAAAGAAGGCTACTTGTTCTTCTCCATCTACTGTTTTGGGTTTTTTTTAGTCACAAGCTACTGGACATTAAGGCTAAGGTCATGCCAAATTTTTATAAATAAATCACTTTCAGTCTTGGTAAAATATTTAGTTGTACAACACCCTTAATATCGCTACACAACTTAAATATACCATGATATATAAAAACCTATGAACTTTTCCCTATAGAGACACATGCAGTCATGTTCTGGCCTGGCAACACTTGTTTCTGTGCTTGTCCAGAAATTCTCCTACCACAAATTCATCCACCTATTCATTAACAAAGGTTGCTTGGGCTTGGCTACAGAAAGGTAAGAGCTAGGTGCCCTAGGGAAAGAGGGAGCCTGGTATCCCCTGCTAAATTCTTGACACAGATCCACCAACCTTGATAGACCCTTCTGTCAATAGCACTCCTTTGTCTTTCTCTTCACTGGAAGCCTTTCCTTTTGGAGAAGAAATTTAGGCCTTAAAACTCAATGTAATATTACCTAGTTTTAAAACGGAACAAGATAAATGCCTGAAGCATATTAGGTTTGGGGGTTAGCCAGAGCAGAATTGGCCTGTGGTCAGACATCCAAGTCATGCCTTATTTTAACTTGTAGACTCATACTCTGTATGGACATGCTCTTCCCTTGCTATACCTTATTTTGTAAATTGGAGCACATTTGATGAATACTTCTTGGGAAACATTCATTTCAGATGTAGCCACAGAAGCAGATGAAGTCAGAATTTGTGTATTATATCCTGCTTAGCTACCTTATGTCCAGATGCAGGCAGAAAACTCTCTCCACTTGGGATTCACAGATCTGAGCCTGAAGGTCAGATGTAGTTAGCTGCATATATATGTCTTTTCTTTCAAGCACTGAGGAGTGAGCAGTCCTGTCAAGTGAAAGCTGTTGGGGAAATGTTGTAGTGTCCACTGTAGCCAACAGCACAGGGGTTAGAGCACTTGTCCAGGATGTGGGTTCAGTTTCCTCCTCTCCCTGAATATTCAAGTATTCAGTGGGGCAGGGACTAGAACCTAAGTCTTCTCTGCTCCCAGTCAGTGTCCTGCCCCCTAACACTATAGTCATGCCCAATGACTATTTCATTATTCCATACACAGAGGAACATCTTTTGTAGAAAATAGAGCACCTCTACCCTACCTTAGCATGTAGTTCAGTTACTAAGGCACTCTTTTGAGGTGGCTTTCCATTTGAATCCCTCAGGCTGAGAAGAAAATGAGCCTAGTCTACATCTTTCATGTCCTGTATGAGTGCCTACCCAGTGAGCTATTGGATGAAAGGCTGAAGCTGCTGCTCTGAAAATACTAACCAAACTGCATACCTGAGGACAAAGAATGCCTAGCCTGGGGATGCCAGCAGGGCTCTGGCATGCAAGAGGTGCTGCGCTGCAAAGCACTGTCAGGACTGAAGCACTCCTCAGTGGCTACGTCTACACGAGATGTTAACTGCGCAGCAATTGGAGTTACTGTGCAGTAGCGTCGCCAAATGGCTTTTTCATGACATTGACTGTGCAGTAGCTCGTTACTGCTGTGCAGCAGTGTCATGTCACACTTACTGCAACGCAATGCTACTGCTCAGTAGTAACAAGCTACAGCACAGTCAGCATCTCGTGTAGACTTGTCCAGTGTCTTCAGAAGCTTAATTCAGGTGCCTAAAGAACTTTAATATAGGTTCCAGCTGGCAACTTAACAGGGGCATTTGAGGATTTGGATTTTTGATTTAGGTGCCTAAATCCTTCTGTGGATCTAACCTTCATGGGTCAATGCTCACTTCTATACCTGCAGAACAGCACATTTGTAATGGTCACTTAACTTGCTTACAAAAAAAATGTAATCCATAGTTTAAAAAAAAATAGTTACTGGACTAGAAACAGTGGCAGATTACAAATTTTCCCAACAAAATAAATATAAAATTGGTAAGGATTTAATTTACAAACCTTAAAAGGGTATTATTTAAATAAAGGAGAGGAATTCAGAATTTTGACTTGTTTTTAAGCCAAGGTTTAAAAGTTTATAAAGTAAAATTTTGCTATTTGTCTTTAAAGTCTTTAATCATTTTTACAGATTGGCTGACATGGGCAGATGTGCCCTCACACCCACACAACTGATTCTGTGCTTGCGTTATTTAAAAAGCATCCAAAAGTGTATTTAGACACGTCACATAAGTCCCTTAATAGGCCAGACACAAGAAAGGAAAGAGGGGGGGGAATTTTGCATCCTTAGAATATTTTAATCTGTTCCCATTTAACTTTCCTAATCTTCAGTCCCCTATAACAGCTCTTAAATCTATTCTTGGGTGTTACCCTACTAGTACTACTTAGCCATTGCTTTAACTTTGCTGAATATTCATGATTCTTCTACCTGTGTAAAAGAAGTCTTCACCCACTGACAACTCCATCCTACTACTTGTGAAGAGAAAAAGAATCAATAAAAGGAAATTTGTAATGTGATAGACTTCACAGTCCAGTGATGTTTTGAAAAAGATGAAACAGCTCTGTTGCAGTTTCTAATTATCTCTTGATCTCTTTTCTCTAGATTCCTTCAAAAAACATAGAGGGTCAAATGACTCCATACTATCCAGTAGAAATGGGAAATGGTACACCTTGTAGTTTGAGACAAAACCTGCCCAGATCAAGTACAGTGATGTATGTCTGTCATCCAGAAGCTAAACATGAGATCCTTTCAGTAGCAGAAGTTACTACCTGTGAATATGAAGTGGTCATATTGACTCCTCTGTTATGCAGTCATCCTAAATATAGGTATGGTGCCCAAATTTCAGCTGATATAATGGTTCTTTTACACATGGGACCAAATTTGTAGTCCATTTTCATTTGCCTGTATGAGACCCATGGGTCTTAGGTTCCTTGTCAGTAAGGATCATATATTATCTTTTGAAAAACAATCTATGAATATCAGTGCAACATTTACTTAACGCTACTAGTGGAGACTTATTTCAGGATTTTGCTTCCCCTACAAATTTAATATACAGAAAGGTAGAAAAAGACGTAATATATTTATTTTTTAAAATGACAATTTATCTTTCCACCTCCTGAGATGCATGTAAGTAGAGATAATAATTGCTATCAACCTAGATATTAAAAAAAATAATCGGTTAGAGGCACTAAAAACTTCCAGCATTCATTTCACAAATGTTTGCGAAGTTGAATGAATTCCATCTTTTATTTTAAACACACCAGGCCTCTTCAGTTACTTTTAACGTCCTTTGTAGTAAAAGCTTTCCAGACTTGGTCTTACTCTTCAAGAAAAATCTGAAATAGACATTTAGAGAAAGTAAAGTCAGTTCATACCACTGAACTATTCAGTGTTCTAAACTAACAAAAATAACACTCTAACTCACATAATTAAGGTAGAAATGAGGGAATTTAAAGATTTAAAGTCTGTCTTTTTTTGCCCAGCAACATTGGATGTGTTAGTCCCATCTCTAAACGAACTTAGCCATAGGTGAAAATGTATTCCAGCATACACGTAGCAACCCAGTTAATTGGTACTTTCACTGGCTGTTGAGCAGGATAACCTAAGGTCAGGAAAGTGGCAAGCTACCAAACTATGAATCATCAGATGTTTTTAATATCAATTTTGCCAACATTAGTTAAGGAAGCTCAATGGTAAGGCTAAGAAATTCTTTCAGTCAGAAAATACCAGAAATAAGATTGAATACTTAATATAAATTCTGTTCTTTACAATGTGGCTCTTTTTAAGTAGCCAAATTTTTGTGCATTGTCTTGTTCATCTGTATAAGGGAGCAAAGACAATCCACAAAAAGCCTCCTATTCCATCAGCTGCTTTTACTGGGGAGACAATGAGGAGAGCAGCATCCACAGGGCTGATGCCTCCAATGCCTGCATATTATGGGCAAGGAGAGTTGGAGACTTGACTCTACCTCAGTACACCAGCCCCACAGCTGACCTGATATAGAAATAATCTATGTTGGGTAAAATCTGAATGCAGACTGCTTCCTCCCTCCAACCCCACTTGGAGTAAGGGTGAAATGGAACTGTCACTCAGTCCCAGTTTAGTTCCTGGGATAGCACGTGTATCTATTTCTACAGCTGTAATTCTGCTTTTTTTCCCCAAACTCTGTGCCAGGGTGAATGCCTGTCCTCTGTTCCCACCTATCTCCCTGCAGAGAAAAAAAACCCTTTAAATATTACATGGGTGAGGTGAAGAAAAACTGCCCAAAAGAGAGCAAACTAGGCTGTACAATTATTTACTTTAATAAAAAGAAAAGAATTTCAGCTGTTGCCTGAAATCCACTCACCTTCTGACCCCTTCCTCCCTTGAAGAAACATTTTACTGCAATAAGCAAGAGGGTTTTTTTAGTCACAAGTGAGAATATTTTCATCATTTTATAGTGTGTTTAAAATAAATGCACAAGGCCCTTGTTCTCCCAGTTTATTCATGCTAGCAGCATGGCATAAGTGGTGTCTCTGAAGTACTGCTTACTAGGGCTGAGCGAAGCTTTGGTCCCTGATTCGATTCGGCGGAGATTCAGTCCGATTCAGTGGCCAAATCTCCAAATCCTAATTGAACGAGGAGACCCTTTAATCTCTCTGAATCAAATTGGAACCCTCTGAATCGATTCAGAAAGATTCAGCGATTCAGATAGAGACACAGCTTTAAATGTTTTTTCTGCATACCTCAAGGTACCAGGTGGCTTGTGAATGCTGTGATGGTGGAGTGGATGGAGCATCCCACAGGAGCACAGGGGGGCTCCCCAGCGTGCTCAGCAGCAGACCCAGAAGTGGATCAGAAGTGCTCCGGGTCCACCAGGGAGCACACTGGGGGCACCTCTGCGCACCTCGCTCCGGCTTGGCAACTGGTGCCTCCTGGGTCTGGAGGGGCACCCAGGGTCCCCCCCGTGGCCGATCGCTGAGCTGGGCGGGGGTGTATGGGGGGCCCCTGCGCATGCTCGGCAGCAGACCCAGAAGTGGACCAGAAGCACTCCCAGTCCACTTCTGGGTTCACCACTGAGCATGCGGGGGCCCCCCCCGCCCCCCACTCCTGTGGGATGTTCCATCCGCCCCAGCATCACAGCGTTCACAAGCCACACCTGGTACCTCATGGTATGTAGAAAAAACATTTAAAGCTGGCTGAATTGCTGATTGGCTGAATCGGCATCAAATCTTCAGATTCGGATTTGGCTGAATTGAATCGGGGACAGTGATCCGAATCAACGAATCAAATCACTGTCCCTGATTCAGGCGGAGTCCAAATCGAACACAGCCCATTTTGCACACCCCTACTGCTTAGTCTCTGCTAAGGGTAGCTTATGGGCAAGTGTTTGATATAAGTTTTTGCCTGTAGCAGTAGGCAAGTTACTCCTTAAAGTGGCTTCAGGCATGATTCCTTTCCTTCCCCATTTATTCAATCTTAATGATTAGTAGTGCAACTCATCTGAAAGAGTAAGAAAGCTCAGTTCTGTACTGTGTATTTTAATTCATTGTTTTTATGCTTATACTGACATCAGAAAAAATGAAAAATACTTAAGTGCATATGGTGATTGTTTGACAATACTTAATTTGAAAAACTACATTCCAGTAAACTCTGGCCTTCTGGTGCAGAATTTTCCTTTTGAACAAAGTTATTAATTTGAAAGTACTTCTTGATTAATAATCTTAAATGCAAAGTGGAATGTTATACTTCCATACATACAGTGCCCAGGCCACTGTGCAACAGAGACTTTGTAGCACCCATAAGAGAGACTCTTTCAAAAGTACCCATAAGCCTAGAAAATTGCTGGGGAAAGTGTTTTTATAGCACAGAGTCAAGAAGACCTAACTGTTAACGGTAATAATGTTTATGCATATGATCAAATCTTGTAACATGTGCCTAGTATAAGCGAAAATATTAAGGTAGATTGTTTAAACTTAAACTTCTGATACTTCCTGATTTTGATTGCTTGCTTGCAATTTAATTTAAAATTGCATTAATAGTGAATGTTCCATAAAAGTTGCCTTTTTGCATGGAACATTATGTATGTAACTTGAGAAAAGTGAATGCAGTCTCACTCAGGTTAACTGCTTGGTAGATTTCTTAATACATTTTTTATGGTACAGGAGAGTTTTATGTTTAAACTCAGTGAGTTTCTCACTCCTACAATTCAGTCAAAATGTGTTTATAGTTACTGCCAAAAAAAGGCTTATCTGATATCTTGTACGCAAAGCTTAACCCTGGAGTAATTAATACGTACTAGCTACTTTTTTTACTACTATGCAGAAGTGAATGAGTGTGCTGGCATAACATCTATGTACAGTGTTAACCAACTTACAAGAATACAAGTGATGTATCCATAACTTATTTGGACAGGTTCAGGGCTTCCCCTGTGAATGACATATTTTGCCAGTCACTGCCAGGATCCCCACTTAAACCCCATAATCTGGAACAGCTGGAGAAACAGCAAGAAATGATGAAGATGCCTTTTAGAAGGGTTAAGGAGGTAGGAATCTTGTAATTTTAAACTGCAGAGTGTCTATTTTCCACATTTTATCTATTTTACAATACATGTAACCTTAACTTTAGTGCAGCTAGTTCCCTCCCTAAGTCACTTTACAAGATTATTTTTTAAGTGGTGTGTAAACAACCAACAGGTATTATTAATAGCAGCAATTTTATTTGAAAAATATCTCTACATCAAAGTTTGGGCTACTGGTCTGTGAAATTTATTGCAGCCCTCTTTTCTCCCAGCTGCCATTCTTGAGTTGCTTCCCTGAAATTCCACTGCCTTTCTGCCTTTTTTTTTTTTTTTTTTTTTGGTCCCTTAGCTATTCTGAAGATTCAAGTGTTTTACCTTAAAAGGATGGAAATAATTGGCTGACAGTTCTTATGCATTTGTCAACTGCTTGCTTCACTTGATATTTATTCTAATGTTAATTAACTGCATATTAAAAGTTCAGCAGGAGACATACACAATCTAAAAGGTTATGTGTATGTATGTATTAATTTCAGGAAGAAATTCATTCAACAAAGGAAGAAAAATTCTCCTCTATCCATAAACCAGTCACTGTTGGAACCCATCAGTTGTTAACTGTTGGAACAACCCACATCTCCAAATTAACCGATGACCAGCTCATAAAGGAATTTCTCAGTGGTTCATACTGCTTCCATGGGGTGAGAAGAATAGACTGGCTAAATGTGCATGTTTGTTTTGCATTAATCAGTTCCTAAGAGAGTCTGAAGTTCTTCATTTAACTATGATATGCTGTATTTCTCATAGCAACGGAGGTATCTTTCCTTTCTGTAATTTGCCAATCACCAGAAAGTGACCTTGATATTTCTCTTTAGCCAAGTTCAAGAGCTTATTTGATGTTTTTGCTGTCTCCCCTCTGGAACTCTACTCTGTCAAGCATATGATATTTGTATCCTTCTAAGTAAAGGATTATCATCTTTGAAAGATGAGCCTATTTTTTTGGCACAAGAAATTACATGAAAGAGGTAGAGAGCCAGTATTTAGTCATTATAATTGACCCCTTCTCTCTCTCAGCCTCAAATATTTCTGAACTGATTTTAGCTTTGTCTTGCATATCAATTCTGGTCAAAATACAAAGCTAAAAGCTGAATTTGAAGTGTTCCATATCCTTACATACTGCAAGAAAGCATATGGAACACTAGCTACATATTGGCCACAGCACCCTTGGTATCATGTGAACCTTTTAAGGATATCACAGGGTTATCAGGCAATATTTACACTGTTACATATGTAAAAACCTATACACGATTCACATGATATAAACCCAGAGATTTCAAATAGAAAAACTGTAGCAAGTCAGGATGGTTTTGACACTTTGGGTCCCTGAGTTCTCTGCAACAGAAAAATTGCTCTATTATTTCTCCATAGTCAAAAAATGAGTGAAAGCTAAGAGCTGACATTTTCCATGGGGTGCCTTGTTCTAACACAGTTGGGAACCACTGTTGTAGACTGAAACATGTTGGGTTTTGGAAGGGAAGACAGAATTTATAAGAAAAATTACTTTACCTTTCCTGCCTTAGTAACAGGAAATACTGTAATGGGAACAGGGATTGGAAAAGAGGGTAAAATGACTTATTAGAAAAATTAGGATGGTTGAAAGGAATGTGGATTATCTGGCTGCTGCTGCCTCTAAAATGGGGGGAGAGGGGAATGGTGTTAAATAGATGGATTTGTGACAAAGAAACACACTGCCTTATTCAGCTATAAATAGATGAATTGTAACTTGTGCTCAGGAGCAGTTAGCCAATAAAATGGGGTAAGGCACAAAATACTTCTAAATGTTCTCAGCATTATAACCATGCTGTTCTGAATCTACAGTAGTGCTAGATAAGCATCAGGAAAAAATGTATTTCTTTTTCTAGGGTGTTGGTTGGTGGAAGTATGAATTCTGCTATGGCAAATATGTGCATCAGTATCATGAGGTATGTTTAAAGTATTTTCAGTGTTCTACCACTAGGTGGCTACCAGGTGCTTTTAATGTATGACAGGCTACTACAATTGATCCTGTAACTCAGGGCAGTAAGAAGGGCTGGTTGTATTTTATCCAGTTAGAACCCCTGACTTATGGGAGAAATTAACATAATTTCAATCTATGCAGTGAAATGCAGACATTCGTGTTATATCAGAGTTGGAAAAAATTTTAATATAGTTTTCAGGCATGTTCTTCGGGTTATCAAGACATATAATCTATTGAAAGTAAGTTTGCTATCCAGAAAAAGCTTTCCATTTAGCATATGAATGCCCTCAGTTATTTTCCTGAATGCAGTAAAAATGTATTGTAATTAACAGCTAAGATAGAAAATCTAATTTTTTTTATTTTTTTTTTAAAGAATGTGACCTAATCCTTATCATGTTTGTGATATGGTCACCCTTATGTTCTAGCGTCTCAAACCAATCTTCTGGAACAAGTCATGGCCCTTTGAAGGTTAAGGTGACTACCCTGAACCTTCTCTAACATCTCTAAATTAAAATATTGAGCACTCTGAAAACCTATTTCCCCTTGTTATTGGGGAAGGATGAAGAAAGACCTGGAATGTAAGCCCTTTTCTCTGCCTTGGAAAAAAATTTCTTTACCACCAAGAAATAACAGAGAAGTCACTGTGTCTCATGCCCTCAACAGCAAAATCATTTCAACTTCATGATGCAAGATAATAAATATGGGTTATCCTTATTGTAGGATAAAGAAAGTGGCAAAACATCTGTGGTTGTTGGCACCTGGAATAAGGAAGAACATATTGAATGGTCCAGGAAGAATCCAGCTAGAACCCATCATATCAAAGAAGATGGTAGTCAGACAGTTAGGTAAGGTTAATCGTTATTTTTGTTCCTTTTGGTTGAATATTAGATAACATGTTGAGAACATGAGTTTATTTCCCTGCAGCACTTCTAAATTGCTCTTTAAAGTAACCATTTTACTCAGAAACTATTCTAAGTCTACCAGCATAACATTTTACTTTCCATTCTAAAATGCAGAATGTTGCATTTAAAAATCAAAAAATAGAATCTTTCTCAATGCCATTTGAAATACTTGATTAAAAATGAAGCATATGAACTTTTAACTACTTGTCTGAAATTAGTTTTCTTCAGTATTACATTTATCTTGAATACCATTTTCAAAAGTGTGTGTGCACCTTAGGTGCTCAAGTCTCACTGAAAATAAGTGGGGCCTAGTCGGAACAAACAGAAAATATTTCATTTATTTTCAGTGAAATTTAAATACCCAAGGAAAATAGATGCTTATTGGAAATTTTACAACTCTGACTAATGTTCATGCCTGAAAGTTTTACATTGAGGTTGTTTTCTTTGATGCATATTGTCTTAGTTTCTTGAAAAAACTTCCTTGGAATGAACTGCCTGGTTTTTATTTATGTAACAGTTAAATTCACTGCATCTGGTTACATTATTCGAGTGCTGAAATTGGCTTCATACTTACTACTGCAGAGGAAGGGACATAGAGGGAAATTATCTAACAGGGGTGATCTAGTAGTAGAAATAACAAGCCTTCAAAATATTTTGTAGAGGATTTTTCAAGTCACAAAAGCAGCTGTAATTGAATATTTGTTATCTCTCGGGCCTTAGAGAAAATGAAATATCCTTAAGCATTGGCGCAGGTGGTAGGCAACTGAAATATAGCTTGTCAGATTTTTTTTCTCTTCCTTTTCTCCTTTTTAGTGCATGTTATGTTTATGTTTTGGAGCTGGAAAGTGCTGTCTTACACATACTGAAAGCAGGCTGTGAATTTTAAATTGTTAATATCTGATTTTTCAAATTCATGTCTAATTCCAACATTTTCTGGCAGAATGGTCTCTCATTTCTATGGAAATGGAGATGTTTGTGACTTAACTGACAAGCCAAGGCAGGTGACTGTGAAATTGAAGTAAGTTAAGTTCTTAAATAATTTTGTCTATATTCTGTCTTTTCATTAATAGGGAATACTATAAAATTTAGAAGCTAATAACTGAATTCTGTCAGACACAGTAAAAGCTGTGCTATCTGGCACTTTACTAACTGGCATGCTCTGTTAACTTGCTGATCGACACAGCAAAAGCGAAACTGCAAGTCCCACCATGGCACTTCTGGTTTCGCCAAGTTCCACGGCAAGGCAGCCTTCACGGGGCGCCCCTCTTTGTCCCCTGGCACTGACACACTGGACGTGGCAGGAGGGGTGGCAGCCCAAACAGGTGGCAGCCTGAACAGATGCCTCTCAGATAATCAGCAATTTTGATTAACTGGCATTCTCCATTCCCCCTGGATGCTGGATAACACTGCTTTTGCTGTATATAAAAAAAACTGTAAACATCAAGGAAGTTTATCCTTTGCTTTTGCGCTTCTTTACTTTATAATGAAATATGTAGTTTTATAGTTCTTACAGCATGTACTAAAAGCCTGCCTTTCTTTAGGTGTAAAGAATCAGATTCCCCCCATGCTGTAACTGTGTATATGCTGGAACCTCAATCCTGTCAGTATATCCTTGGGGTATGTAAACTTGAATTTACTCAGATCAGAATGGAAATAAAGCACATCCAATTGTTTGTCTTGGGCTCTAATCTGTAGCGGCCAGAGATATAAAACTGAACTGGAAAGTTTAGTTTGACAAAATGGGGAGGTTTTCATGCACATGCCGATACTGCTATCACTACTGCCTGAAATCTTGCAAAATGTGATCTCTTTATTTTCTATCCTGGTTTTGCAGGATCAATGATGCTGTAAGCTACCAAAGAAAAATGCAAAAACCCAGAATTTAAGATGATAAGCAGTAAACTGGATTTTCAACATTGTTTTCCAAGTGTATTTTAAGGAGATGTGTGTATGCAATGCTTGAACTCTTAAACTGCTCTTATTTCAGCACATTCTAGGTAGCCCTCAAAGGTATTCAGAAGCAATTCTCAAATAGTTCACTTTCCAAATGATTTAGAACTCTCAGACTTGGAGGCTTTTTCATTTGTGATGTGAAGCTTTCAAGATATTTAAACATATATAATTTTCCTTCAAGCTTCTGAATAAAATCTGGACCTCTTGGGTCAGGCCTCTGAAGAACAAAATTGAATTTCTTTTTCAAATAGATTCAGAGCTGTTTGATAGATATCTTTGATTCCCCTCTGAGTTGTCTGGCTCAGAACTGTTCTGAAAATGTCAGTTTAGCACCATCACCTCTTCCTATTCTGGTGCACTGAGAGCAATCTTTGATATAAGGTGAAAGTAACCTAAAATGAAATGTTTTAAAGGTTGTAATTAAAGGTTTTAAATGATAGAATGTTAACAGTATAAAGTACAAGAATTAGTGCTGTATCATAGAAGTTAGTTTTGATTACGGGAGCTTAGTCACCTAGAATTCTTTAAAGTAATCTGTTCCTCTGAACAATCATAACAAATATCATTGCACAGACTAGTTCTTGATCTTCCTCCATTTTCCATCCTGTGAGCTCTGTCTGCCACCCTTCTGTCCCCCTTTATTTCTGGGACTTCCTGCAACTTCCTCTAGTCTTTGCCCTTCTTGAAGTTCTGCCTCCGATTCTCACCTTCCTCTTATGGTAGTGGCCTCCACTTTCCCCCATATCAGGGGCCTGTGTGGTGCCATACTGGGATTCCATCTATTCTCCTGCCACCATCATTATCTGTCTGAAAGAAAAGTCATTCAGGGTATTAATGTATTCAACTTCTTTGGGAAGGTGGCCAGAGATATGGTGAGTATTAGCTGGAAGGCAATAATTGTTTGACTTGGTTGCATGAGGGCTTGAATATGAAGCCATGAACAACGCATGCCCCTGGAGGCTGGGGGGGCAGGCATGGTGACCACCTGCAGGCAGTAGTGGCAGTGAGCAGGGAGCTCCTGCATGCGGGAGGAGGGATGGGGCATGAATGCCAGCCAGCAGTCGGCGATGGCCCACAGATGCTGCCGGAAGAGGGCAAGCAGCAACCTCCTGCAGGCACCACCGGCAGTGTCAGCAGCACTTCTTTCAGGGGGTGCACCACCAATCTCATGCACCCACATGCACTCCCTACATGTCACCAATGTATGTAGCTGTGCTAAAGCAATGGCAGAGGTGCCAGTGATACTAGAACTAGGGGACAGGCAAGGAAATTTTCGGAAGGCAGGTTTAAAACTAACAAAAATGAGTTTTTTTCACATGGCGTGCAGCTGAATTGTAGAACTCGTTGCTACAAGTAGAGACCAGCAACTTAACTGGGTTCAAAAGGGAACTGGACAAATTCAAGCCTCATAGGCCAGTCTATCGTTAGGTATTAAACATGATAGTTATGGGAGCAAGTTCCAAATTAGGACTTCCTAGGCCTCTAAAAGCTAGCAGCTATAAGGTGTTATCTTTTATTGAGCCAGTTGTATAGTTAGGATAAAGTTAGACAAACTTTTGAATGAAATACATTAAAAAGCTGATGATGAATGCCCTGCATTCAAAAGTTTGTCTAACTATTCCAGCTACATAGTTGATCCTATAAAAGAGATGGCCCTAAGAAATCCTTGCTTCTCACATAATTTCTGGACCATCACAGCTACAGCATCACTCTTATGCTATTGGCAGCTATAAGGAAAGAGGAGCAGGGGATGTATCAGCCTGGATAGGCCCTGCATAAATACTTTTTTCCTTATCATCCACATTTTGCCAGCATGACCCAGGGAATACTGGGACAGATAGACTTGTGGTCTTGTCCTAGTATGGCATGGGTGATTGGTGCTACCTTAGTCTGGGGCCAGTAAATGCTAGCAGCTTCCCGGAGGCAGCAAGCAGCAGGGACGAGTGCAATGTTAAACTTCTAACGGGCACTCAAGGTTCTTTGGGTAAATCAAATATCTTTCATTAGACCAACTAAAATAGTTGGAAAAACTCTTCTTTGCAAGCTTTTGGATACAAACACAGTTTTTCAGGCAGAGAAAGCATCCTATATAAAGAACTATTTACATTAACCAAGTAACAGTCTTGCCGCTCTCCTTCCAAGGGCCTGGGGACTAGCCTTGTTGCTGTCCTGCCACACCAGGTCACTTCTGCTTCCTGGACATGCTGGGTGCTTGCAGACTTAAAACAAAAAAAGTGCTTTACTTTAAATTCAACATGTTCCTGTGTCAAGCCTCGCACATGCCCAGAAGAAGGCAGTGCATTACTTCAGTCTGGCTTGCCCAATGTCTGTAAAAGTTGGGCGCTTTAGTGGGACTTTTTTGGCGCTTTTATCTAATAGCTGATTGAATCAGCTTTAGCTAAAAGTGCCAAAAAGCCCCACTGAAATGCCAAATCTTTACAGAGGCTGCAAAGCCAGGGTGAAGTGCTACTTCTTCTGGTAAAGCATTTTTGTTTTGTTTTTTAAACATCTGCAAGCAACCTCTGTGTTTCCAGGAGGACTTACTCTGTCACATGGTTGGCTATGACTCCAAAACAATTCTTTATTTCTATATTCTGCCTTCCAAAAACAAGGTGTGTTCCATTTCAGGGGACATGGTATGTGAAAAAAATACAGTAGGTAATACAGGCAGTCCTCAGACTTACAACACAATTGGTTCCTGAAAACCACATCTTAAGTCGAAATGTTGTAACTCGGAACCAATTTTCTCATAAGAAACAATGTTATAAATGGGGGATTGGTCGCTGAACAAAGGCCTGATACCCTGTTTTCACCAAAAATACCCCAAAATTTTGTACTCGATCAATTATAGATGAGTAATATAGCTATATTAATGTATTTATATTGTAAATAGCAATCATATTGATTTGGAAGGACTTCTTTGAGGTGACTTTGCTGGACTTTTTGAAAGGCTCTTGGCTGGAGTCTTCTCAGGAGTCTTGACTGCACGTTTTTCTTGAGTCTTGTCTGTTTTCTTAAAGTAAGTGTCCAAGCAGGTTTGGACAGATGTTCTCCAGGGAGATGAGCGACACAGCGAACTTGTTCGCTGACATGGCATCACATTGGATCAAGCATTGTAAGTCGAAACTGACATCATAAAGTTGAAACGGTGTCAATTTATAAACGTTGTAAGTGCAAAATGTTGTAACTCAGAATGTTTTAAGTCAAGGACTGCCTGTACTGAACTTTTTCAGAACCTTTTGACCTTAATATAAGCCTACCTTGGACAGGTATTGTGGTAGAGATACCCACACTAGCTTGCATACCAGAAGCAATACAGGAACATACGTTCAGTCCACATAGCCTAATTTGCACTTGAGAAACAGGACATATTAGAATGGGGCTACACTGTGTTTATTCAGCTATATTGCTTTTGGTACTTAAACTAGGTCAGGTATCTGTTCACAGTACTAGATTGCCACGTGTAGACACCTTCATTCTAGCTATACAGAATGTGTACCTGTTCAGAAGAAACACAGAATTAATGTTTGCTATTACCAGATCTTGTCTTACCAAGCCACAACTCTGCGTGTACAGAACCCTCTGGACCCATTCCACTAATGGTGACCACAAACAAGTTTAACTACAAAAAAAAAATTCCCCTGTGGCTTCCACACTACAAGTTCTTCAGGCTGAAGTACATAAGGAATCTGTGTTAAATACAAAATTGCCTTCTTTCCTCGCCTCCCCTACTTTTTTCCCCACTCCTTTCTCTGCTTTACCTTTTTGTTTTCCTAATTTCTACCTGTTTACATTCACACTGACATCCTGTCAACACTTTTAGCTTCTCTTGATCCTTGGAGTCTCAGAACAGGAGAGACTTCCTACGCCTGAAGAAGGGTGACTGCGCCCGAAAGCTTGCCAAGAATTCTTTTCCAACTACTCAGTTGGTTCAATAAATGATATCACATCTACTCAAAGAACTTTGCCTACCACTTGCTCAACAAATATTTATTCTCTTATGCATCCTATTTGTGGTCCGTAACATTTTGTTTTGTTTTGTTCAGGTCGAGTCACCAGTGATCTGTAAAATTTTGGATACAGCAGATGAATATGGACTCCTGTCAGTGCCCAGCTAAAGGGATAGTGTTGTTTAAGAAGAACCAAGTTCACAGAAAGCCATAACTACTGGAACCACAGTTGGTGTTTCCCATATTCAAGTTGTTTCTGTAGGACACTAAAAAGAAAGGCACCCAGCCAGTCAACTTCACCAGCACAAAACAAGAAGAGGAACTCATGAACCACTTTGTGTATATCTGTGTATATAAGAGGTTATTGATAAACTTTTAAAGATTAAATTTTGTCTTGAACCTTTCATTTTAACTGTACAGAAAATCCTGCAAACATATAGGCCATGTTTAAGTATAAGCAGCTTCAATAAACACTCAAATGAACAAGATCCAACTCCAAGTAGGGAGTTCAACTGCTGGCCTTGAAAAGGAAAAGAGATTGAAAACCAAAGCAACTTGCCTCATTTCTTTCAACAGCCTCAAGTAAATGACATTATTTTTATCTTGTTATAGGACAAATGTAATCCAACACCTATATTTCCTCAGATTTAAAAAAAACAACAACAAATAACTCTGACCATCATTTGCATTCAAGCCATCTTTACCTGTATCCCTCCCCCTTTCCTCACCCCAAACAAACCTGGTCATATAAAAGTGCAACTGTAGAAAAATATACATGTTAGAATAGTTTTAGGTGTTTCATGTTCAAATAGTTGCTAAATATAACATGAAATAATAAGATAAGTAGTTAATCATGTTGGTTTGAAGTCAGGCAGAACGCCAGGTAGAAGCACATCTTTATAGACTGAATCAAGGTACACCTCTACCTGGCCTCTTGCATGATGTAAGATCAATTAACACAAGTGTACTAAATCTAGGCAGTCCTACCAAAGGTCTTAATAATTTGTTAAAAATTAGAAGGAAAATGACCTTTTGTTTATATTCTTTAATAAGAGGTAAGTAGGTAGTGATTATTCTCAAAACTCCATGTGCATATCTGAATGAGAGTAACACGGTCCATACCTTAGCTCTCAACTGGTAGCCCTGAAGCCTTTGTAGTCAAGAGCTTTGCTATAGATTTGTTAAGGCTGTAAAGAACTCTCAGCTATTGTATTTTAGTTTCTTCCATACATAAGATGAAAACTGACTTACCTTCATTGCTGGGAATGCTGGGAAAAGTGAACATTTCAGTGGAAAGCTTAATGAATACATAGCCATAAAAGTAGAAATGTACCCTGGACAGCAATCCATACTAAAGGAAGGCAGACAACAGAAATACATATTTTGTTTGGGGTGGAGAGAGGGGGAGGGTCACGTGTACCCAAGGTTCCCTCTAAAGTGCACACGTACGCTGCCTCAAATAAAAGTCTGGCCGTGCACAAACTTTTATAGACCACGCACCTGCCGGGATAGGAGCTAGGCTGCGGTGTGCGACATTTACAGAAGATAAGCTCCTCCCCAAGGTGAGGCAGAGGTGGGGGTGGGAGCCTGGGGTGGGCTCCACCCACTCCAGGGAACTGCTCTGCTCCCCCGCTTTGCCTCTGGAAGTGAGGAGGCTGGGGAGTGGAGCACTTCCCCGGAGCCGGCAGAGCTTGTGCCAGCCCCCAGCCTCAGCCTCCATCCCTGCCTTGCCTCACCTCAGGGAGGAGCCGCTTCCTGCAACAAGTGCCTGCCCCAGAGCCACCACTCTGCCGGCTCTGGAGAACTGCTCTGTGGGCTCCACCAGCTCTAGGGAAGTGCTCCACTCCCCAGCCCTGACGACACGTGACTCCTCACTCCCCAAGGGGAAGCGGGGGAGTGGAGCAGTGTCCCAGACCTGGCAGAACCCACACCAAGCCCCCGCCCCTGCTGCCTACCCTGGGTGAGGAGTGAGGAGCTTACCTTCAGTAGGTGTCCCACACCGCACCGAAGCGGCGTACTCATGGACCACTACTCCTTGGAGGTAACATTGTGCGTACCCCTGGTTGACAATCACTGGTCTAATGCATAAACTATCTCACCCAGGAAAAATCAAGACACATACCCTTAGGGGTACTTAAAAAGGTCGTAGCAGGTACGCAACTGCTGAGCCAATAATGTGGCCGATAAATGCTGCATGCGTGCGCACAGCTGCAGTGCAGCATGCAGGTGACAAGGAGCACGGCCCAGCTATTTAGAGACAAGCCGGGTCTGGCTAATAAGTTTGTACTGAGGGAAGAGGTGTGGGGGCTGCAAAACGAGGGCCCAGCAGTGGGGGAGGGAGTGTGGCTGGGGCAGGGGCTACCCAGCTGGGGTAGGGCACAGGACTGAGCCACGTGCAGGGAACGGGGGGCTCCCACTGCTGTGTACACTGAGGGAGGGCATGGGAGGCGTGTGCCCCCAGATCTGCATACAGGGCAAGGCAGGCTGCCGCTGTGGGCTGGGGCTGAGGCAGTGCTGGGCTCTTCCCAGCAAGGGGCTGGACGGGGCTGTGCTCAGGGTGGGTGGTGGTGGTGCTGGGAGGTGAGGTTGGGGGAGGCTATGGCGAGTTCTGGAGTGGCTGCAGCCCCTCCTGTAGCCCCCCTCCCAGCACCACCACTGCCTGCCCCAAGCACAGCCCAGTCCAGACCCCGCCGGAAACAGCCTGGTGCAACCCCAGCCCCATCTCACACAGATCCAGGACCACACCCCCACATGCCCTCTTGGGGGTGCGCATAGCAGCAGTAGCCAGCTCCCATGCAGCTGTCCTGTGCCCCACCCTGGCTGGGCAGCCCCTGCTCCAGCCCTAGCCCCACTCCCCCACCACTGGGGCAGCCCACCCTTTCCCCGTACGCAGATCCAGGGGCACATGTCCCCCATGCCCTCCTGGGGTGTGCACAGTGGCAGGAGCCGCCCCCCATGCCTACCAATTCCGGGCCCCCAGGAAGCGAAAGCTGGGGTTTTAAACTTGGTACCCTTTTTGTCTCCCACCCTTTTTGTCCCCCTTCCTACCCCCTGCCATAGCCCAGCTCCCATGGGGGGAGTGGGCCTCTAATTTTGTATTTGCCCAGGGCTCCAATACACCTTAATCTGCCTCTACTTGCGGCTCCATCCCACACTCTGCCCTGGCTGTGCAGCACCTGCCTCTGCCCCAGTTCTACTCCCTCCCTCACCGCAGGGGCCTTGATCTGCCCTCCTGCCCACCACCCCTTAAAGACAAGAAAAAAATATAAAGGGATACATGAGCTGAAACTCTGAGACAGAAGGGGTACACTTGTTAAAAAAGGTTGAAAACCCCTGCATTAAACTAAAAAAATTTCCCACTGGGAAGCATTAATTTTAACGTATGATTGTTGGTTTACTATGCCAATTTAATTCCTCTGGGATTTAAATTAAGACCATGGAAGACAGTACAACTTTTAAGTAGCCACCCGGGCTGCTAGTCTCCTACACTCAAACCTAATTTGGCTAAAACTCTATAAAGTACTTTCAAATGTAACTCAAAATCAGTCTATTGAGATGAGAGACTACACATTCTTTCCAGGTGGACTTACTAAAGTACAGTGATTGGATACAATTTGTAGACTTGTAAAGCTGTTCTATAAAGACCATCCTATTTATTTTAGGCAATAGGAGGAGGAGATAAAAAGTTTCCTCATCCAGTGTTCTTAGAAGTGTACCTACCTCATCTTAAAGTTTAGCTTTTCATCTTTTGCCAGGAGAGTAAAAACAAAAAAAAAAAATGTAAAGCCCCTTTACTCATTCAAAGACCCTCCCCCCCCCTGTAGTACAGTAGAGTTTTGCAGGCTGAATGAAAATTAAAGTAGTGCCTGGGGGATGTCACTGAACAGAAGTTGCTATTGCACACTTCAAGACTGACCCAGCTACTTCTTTCACCTTTGACAGAGATCACCTCTATGTTTAAATTGATAATTTTGTGTCGCCATCTAGGCCAGGTACAGACATTACGTTTTTACCGGTATAAGTTATTGGAAACCGGTCTATACCAATAACAGAACAGAAGCTTGGTGCACACAGACTGGTTTAAAAATGGCAGATCCCAGTCTAAGATTTGTTCCCCCCACAAAGGGTGAGCATGTGTTCTGTTTGCTACTGATCTAAACTATACCGCTTACAGAAAACTGCATAACTTAGATTGATTCCACCCTGGGAGTTTTAAATGTTTGTACCTAGCCCTAGCAACACTGCAATTAAGTCTGCCCCCACTAACTAACTGCAAGATGATGTGGAAGAGGTGCAAGTCAGAGCTATCCAACTTGTGAGTGACTAGGAGCTGCAGGTCCTTTGACCACACGCTGGGCTGCAGGTCACGTAAGCCCGCTACTACACTGCACCAGTACCTCCATATCACAGTGGTGTTCCTGCACTGCATCACATATGCCCCCCCACACACACACCATGCTGCATGGGGTACCCACAAGCTCCCTCACCCCACAATCACTGCACAGTTGTTAGAGAATAATGATTTTGGGTCAGTACTGATCAGAACCAAAAGGAAAACAGTGACATAAATGATAAAATTGTACCCTGTTATAATTCCAAGGTATTGAAGTTCTTTTGGTGATAATACAATTAGTAAGAATTATTCTAGCATTCATGACTGATTTGGCCCCATTCTTAAGTGTCTGTTGACATTTTTATATTCTAAGTGGGGCAGGAAGCAGAAGCAGAAGAAGGGAAGGGGAACAGATTTTGGTGGCAGAAGCACAAGAGCAATGGAGGGGAGTGGTGCCTGGACTGGGGGCCACAGGTTAACCTCAAGAGGGCCACATGCACCAGCAGGCCACCAGTTAGACAGCCCTGGCATATGTGACAGGCATTACAGCAGAGGCAGCAATTATTTTGAGCGGAGGGCTGCTTACCCAGTTTTGGCAGGCTGTCGGGGGCCACAGGGTTAGCCCTGCCCCTTGACAGGTGCCCCACCCCCTAGTCACCTTCCTGGGACCAACGTCCCAATGTCTTGGGACCAATGTCCCAGGGCTAGCACCAGTGGGGCCCAAAGCAGGGCTGGGCTGGGCTACACCAGCTGGGAGAGGGGGGAGCTGGCCCGGCTCCATAGAGCCCCTGCCAGCTGGGACCCTGCACTTCCACCACCCTGCTCTGGACCCCACCGGAACTGACCCCAGGGCACCGGTGCGGGCCCTGTGCTCCCACTGGCTCCCTGCCTGCTCGCACCCGGTGCCCCCCAGCCCCACAGTACAGGCTGGGGACAGCGCACAGCCCCGATCCCCTGCTCACCAGCAAGGAAGAAGCTGGTGCTGAGCGTGGAGAAAAGTGGCCCCTCACCTGCCCCATGGCCAACACCCCACATTGCAGGCACTTGCAGCCCATGCAGGGCTGTCCGGAGCAAGCACAGGCAGCCCCAGGCAGGCTGCAAGCAGCTGCAGCATGGGGTGCTGGCCATGGGGTGGGTGAGGGGCCACTTTTCCCCATGCTCAGCACCAGTTTGTAACCCACCCCACTGCCAGCCTAGCAGTGGGGCCAGGTTACAAGGTGGTACTGAGCACGGTGTGGGGAGAAAGCAGCCTCTCCTTGCCCCATGCCCAGTGCTCCATGCTGCAGCCGCTCGCAGCCTGCCTGGGGTTGCCTGTGCCTGCTCCGGACAGCCCCGCACAGGCTGCGAGTGCCTGCAACATGGGGCACCGGCCATGGGGCAGGTGAGGGGCCAATTTTCTCCGCCCAGGGAAGGAGCCCAGGAAAAAGCTGAGCGCAGGGGGGAAGCAGCCCCACCCCATGCCCGATGCCCCACACTGCAGGCGCTCGCAGCCCACACGGGGCTGTCTGGAGCGGGCACAGGCAGCCCCATGCGGGCTGCGAGCAGCTGCAGCGCGGGGCACTGGGCATGGGTGGGGAGGGGCCGTTCCCCCCCCACTTACCTGAGCTTCCCACACCGGGGCAGCCACGTGCTCCCAGCCCAGAAACCATGGCTGGGGCTTCCGGCTGGGGGGCAGGGCCGGGTGGACCCCACTGTTGTTAGAGCCCGCTGGGCTGCCCCTGGGTGCTACTGCCCTTGGTTCCTGTCATTTGTTACAGGAACCAAGGGCAGAGAAATAATTTTCCAAATTTTTTTAGGTGCCCCGCGGGCCGGATAGAATGGCCTCACAGGCTGGATTCGGCCCGTGGGCCGTATTTTGCCCACCCCTGCATTAGAGTGAAAAAGTGCCCAAACCATTTTAATCAGCCAGTTCTGAAAGTGAAGTTTTGCATGACCATGACTTGCCTCCTTTCACCTGCAGTTTTAACCTTACTGTTGAGTGCTTATTGTGACATCGTAAAACTAATCCTTGCATCCTCTAGTGGGTGGACTTTGCTAATTTCTATCTACATTGGGTGTGTAGTGCCCAGTAATTCTCATTTATTACAAGCCAGACATTTTTCCTGTTTCCAATATAGTTGTGCAAAATGAATTTATTCTAAGCAAGGCTGAACTGAAACTTTTCATTTAGCACATGAGCAGTCCCTGTTAGAGCCACAGCAGAACTAACAGGCTGTTTTAACAGGAAAGCACATATTTTGCTACATGCTATGTTTATAGTTTTCTAAAGGAAATGGAAATGCAAGCAGGCTGACATTGTCAGTTGTGTCAGTTCTCAGTCTTTGTACCTTGCTGCATCTTCATTTTAAGAAGCTGTCTGTCTTATCCACTGTTAACTTCATATAAATATCTGCACTAAGAAACTTTATTAAATGCTATGCAAGTGCTCACCTAGCTTCTCATCCTAAATTGATTTTGGCCAGTAGGCCAAACTTACCTACAAAAATCCTTTAAATATTCTTTGCTCAAAATAAATTTCCTGTTAAATAATTTGTGTGGGAATCAAAGAAAGGAAGGGCATACCTTTTTTAATTCTAAATTAAGTTAATCTCATAGGTTACTACATTATCTCCCCCTATAGTTTCTACTAGTGACTTCTATCTCCCTTATGTAGACCCTTACTTTTTTATTCTGTTGCTACACAGTTCCATTTATATCCACTCAAACCTTCTATTTTCTGCAAACTACATTAATGGCTAGATTCAATAAAAGAATTAAGCACCTACATGTTAGGCACTACAGTGCACTTAATCTTTAAGCAGCTGACCCACAGAGTGGAATTCATAGTCCAGAATGAGATCCCTGGGTTCTCTGTACAGTGCCTGGGGAGGGTTAGTAGTAAGCCTAGCATGCCTGGGGAGAGTAAGCAAATTCTACATGCTGAGCAGGAGCAGTGTAGAGCTGCCAACTAGAAAATGCTAAGCAGAAGAGTGTGTCTGAATTCCCTACCCTTCTCTAAAGCATATGTGGTTATGAATCAGGTCTGCAGCCAACTGCCTCCATCTGCTTGGACCCCAAAATCAGGAATCCTTTGAGGTTAGGTGCTTATATCTGTTCCGTTATAATGGACAGTGTAGTTCATTCTTCTCTTGCACAACCTTTAGTATAATAGCCTAAGGTTTAGAGGCGCATTGAATCCTGCCGTAGCTTGAAGAGATTCACATCCACATTTCCCACCTCCCAGCAGCGTTCAATCATCAGGTCACAGGCTTGGATGGGTTAAATATGCATCACTATGCAGAAAGAAACACAAATTTTTAGCTAATGACTGTCTAAAGTAAAATAAAGACACAGTTCCTGGTACAGGGACCAGACGGTCTCTCCTACCCTCCAGGCAATTGGACTTCTAGAAAGGTATGGTGTCCCAACCAGCCTTGTTTTAAAGGGACATAGACAACATTGCATTTTGCGAGGGATCTGAGAGAGGCTTTCTCAAAGTAAGTCTCCAGATTGGATCCCTCTGAGGGGCAAGGTAGAGCATTATCAACTTTTCCTTTCCCAGTCCACAAGAGATAAGATGTACAGAGTAGGGCAGTGCTAGACATGTCCACAAACAGATTGTTAGGCATCTGAGAAATTTCAGGTCAGGGAGGGGTCTGGTGAGTTCAGATGCCTCCTGGGTGAGGCAGTGGTAAGTAGGATGTTTGGGACTGCAGCTTTGGAGTTAGACACCTCAAATCAAAGGTGTCTATTACTAATTAGGCATCTAAAATAAGGGTAGCCCAGTTTTTCAGGAGGGCTGAGCACCAACATGCTGCTGATGTCAATGGCAGATGCACAGCAAGCCACTTATACATCTGAGATTGGGAGCCTAAGAACTCTGGTATGAAAGCTTTGGTCACTAATAAATGCAACAAAACCAGTGCCATAATCAACTTTCAATTTTATTTGCATACTTGCACCTAACCAATGTACTATAAGGGATAATATTACACCAGGGGTTGGCAACCCCCAGCACGTGTGCCAGAGCGTGGCATGTGACAAGTGCCAGAGCATGGCAAGACATTTTGCTTGTCTTCAGGACAGATGGCAGGGGAGCTGCAAGGGGCCCGATCCTTGTTGTGGCAATGCAGGCCCAGCTCATTGCTGGCAGCGTGTGCATACATGCCTTGGGGCAGACAGTGGGGAAGGGGCCCTGGCACCTGCCATAGAGCTCAGGCTGCTTGCAGAAAGCAGAGGAGAGGCTGCAAGCAGCTGCACCAGGGTCCATGGAGCCCTGGCCTGGCTCATTGCCAGTAGTAGGTGATCATGTACCTAGGGGCAGACAGCAGGGAAGGAGCCACCAGGCCTGCAACAACAAGGATTGGGCCCCTTATGACTCCCCCACCATACTAGGTACTAGTTCCCCCTCTCCTTCTTCTACCCCTGCCTGCCCTGCCACCTTCAAGGGCCACTGTACTTCTTCCCATCCCCACCAAACTGCTCCCCACTCTGCGCTAAACAATAGCTGTTAAGTATCACCCTCCCTCCCCCCTTTTTGTTTGCCTGGATGTTTGCCCATCTTACAAGTAGACATTGTGGGTTTTTTGGTATTCTGCCTGAAAACACTGCCAACTCCTGTGTTACACCCTTCCTCTTAAACTGCAGATACACATTTCCTTAAAGAGCTGTCATTTTCTGTACCTTAAGAGATATGTTGATTTCCAATTTGACCATCTTCAGATAACGAGTTTTAGAGAACAAAATCATAATTAAAATACAACAAACACATTTGGGGAGATCAGATTCAGACATACTGGGTGCATCTACACAAGGTGCTTTACTAAACAATAGACTAATTTAATCCGTGGTCAGCTTCCACATGTGTGCAGCAACTACTGAGCATTAGATTAGTCTAATGGTTGCTAGTAATGATGGATATAGGTTTGAGAAAGTGACACATTCAACTAATGTGCCAAAGCACACATGTAGACGCTGACCAGGGAGCAAATTTCTCCCAGTTAGCCCAAGCAGCAGGGGGCCACAACTGCCTGGCTAAGCTCCAAGAGGTGGGGAGAGCTGTCCCTGGCTCCAGGAGCAACTCCCAGCCATGTTGGCTGCGGCTAGTGTTCCTGGGAGAAGCACGTGCAGATCTGAGCCACCAGCTGGGGAGGCAGGGACCATGAAGCCCATACTGTACCCATCCTTCCTTCCCCTGGAGCTGCAATCACAGTGGGACCCAGAGCTTCCCCACAGTGTGTGTTCTTCAGTTGAGAAGGAAGCGCTGGGGTGCAGGGCAGCAGGGACCACACAGGAGCCTCAGGGCTGGGAACTGCCCTCATGCTGCTGACTGCCTAATCCCATCCCCAGCTGGGCTGTCCGGGTGCCTGTTCCCCTGCAGTACCTGGTATAATGTCAGACCAGCTGCAACTTGTTCATACTCCAAAATGGCTGTGAACTGGTTTAGCCTGTACAGGCTGCAGTCACACCTTTGCTGCAGCAGGGGCATAACCTAAGCAATTTAGAAACAGTGATATACATCCTTTAAAATACTGGAGAAATCCATTGTCAACATCGCTAAGTCTGTTGGCAGGAAGACTTTCTAACAGTTGTATTCAGGGGAACACATTGCAACCTGCAGTCATAACTACATAAGTTTCCACTCCAATTCTGCCTATATTAGTGGAAAGGAATATATATACTTATGTGTAAAGAGTATCAATAGCTTTCTTTGACAGGTTTGTTTGTATCTATATATATTTAAGAATAAGTGAGGAGGAAAAGAATCTGAACAGCTGAAGTCTACTGATGTCATATACAAGCACTATATGCACCCTCAATCACTCAACAGAACATTATTAGATTAAAGAGGAGAGTTGTTAAGGAACTGGAATGAAGTTTATCTAAGATGTTGTAATGAGAATGTTTTTTGAAAAATTATTGAATTATTTTATCTCCCAAATGGTAAGACTAACTCACCTAGGGGTTGCAGTTACCATCAGTACATAAAAGCAACTAATCAAGGCAGACCAACAAGGAAACCTTTAAACATCTGATTCTGAGTCAATGGAGGATGGAATCTTCTTGTGCAATATTAAAGAGTTTAGTTGCAACATATCTGCTATCTGCCCTTGCCAAAACCTGCTCACTGAATGACAGGAACTAAAATCGGAATTTCCAATAGAAGTTAAAGGATTCATGCTTGTCATGTCTGCACTTGTGTATCCCCTCACAGTTGCTTTCTCATAGCAATGATCTTACAAATAACAGAAGAAAAAGGTTGCTGATGTAGAAACCTATGTAAATCATTGTGACATGAACAGGAAAACCCATGGAAAAAATCAGTGTCCTAAAAACAGACCAACAAACCCGCCTCACAAATATGTAATGCAGACTATCAAGGAGATGAAATCTTGTCCCATTGGCAAGGTCACCCCCTCACAGACCTTGGGAGCAATTTTCTCAAACTTTCCAGCATCTACCTTCCAATACACAGCCTGCTCCTTTTCTCACACTTTCAAATATGCAGTCATCATAATGAAGTTTCCTTTGAATTTCTTCTTTCAGTTCGTGTGCCCATGGCCTTAGGTGGGAACATTTATCATCAGCTGTCAATTAAATTTACTGCAAGGGACCAGAAGTGAATCAAATGTTTATGTATAAAGCAATCTCACAACCTATTTGCCAGGGCAATATTGACACTGATATCAAAACCTGACTTGTTCCACTTGGTCAGTTCAGCAAAGGATGTAAGTAGAAATGTGTGTCACAGCGGATTTTATTTAGACAAGGAAATTCATTTCCCGTATTTCTGGGAGTCCAGAGTGGCATTTCCTGCATCTGCTCAGCCCATTTCAGGATTGAACAAGGAGATACACTAGCACTAGTAAACCTTGATCTCAGCCCCTTTTTTGTAAAAGAAAATCCCACTGAGATCTGAATTTTGAGTTTCTGAAGTGTAAGCTAAGCCTGCCCATGGAAGACTCTGTACCGGTCCACACATGCTGTCCTTGATTCTACCAAACCCCAGCAATTCCTCCTGTATCCTACCCAGAATTTTAAAAACGGTATTTTAAAATAGCTTTCCATACAGGAAACTAGATATTTCTCCCCTTCTGCAATTTTTAAAAAGGATAAACAAGATTAAAGGCTCCCCACAAAGGGCCTGACCTAAACTAGAAGCTGAGACCTAATCTCAGATGTTATGCCCCATGTCTCCAGCAGAGTCTGGACCTAAACCAAACAGTCACCTGAAAGAGGACTGCCCTTAGGCCCCTACCATCTTCTCTACTAGCACAGAAACAGTATTAAACCAGTTGCCTCCTATGTCCCTGCGTCCCATATAATGGATGCTTGTGGCCAGTGGAATGAGGGCATGCCCAGAAACTCACTCCCCTGCCTGCTATATCAGCTGTACAGCAAAGCCAGCCCAAGGAGTATAAATACCATGTCTGAACCTTTCCTCTAGAGCAGGGGTCAGCAACCCTGGCACACATGCTGAGCATGGCACGCAAGGCCATTTTCCTCAGCACACCACCGCCACCCCTGGCTCTAAGCAGCTGCTGCCAGCCATGGAGCCCAGACTGCTCCCAGCAGGCAGCTGGGAGGCTGCGAGCCCTGCTGCAAGCAGACCAGGCTCCATAAGCTGGCTGCAGCCAGGAGGCTGCAAACAGCTGCTCTGGGCTCTGGCATGTTGGCACTCTGGCACCTTCCAAGGTAGACATTATGGTTTTTTTGGCACTCCAGCCAAAAAACGTTGCCTACCCCTGCTCTAGAGCTACACTGTGCACTTCTCTACCTTAGATAAGCATCTTGGCCTCTAGGCTTTCCACTCTTTCATCTACTGCACAGAAAAATGTCCCCCCTACAGAACACAGAAGAGCTGCTCTAGAAGCAATACAAGTTACTGGCTCTGTGCTCTGATGCTCTCAGTAATGCTATTTATACTTCCGTGATTCACTTAAGGATTCCTGTCTAGGATACTGGAGTTCATGTACTGGGTCAGAAATATGGGGGACATAGTATAATAAATACACTTAAACATGACTGCGCTGGTATGTGGAGTCCAGCCAATGCACAGGGTCACTCTAAGGCTGCATCTAGCATGCAAGGCCAGACAAGCACTCCAGATCACACCTGCAGACACCCCACATGGATCTGGCCCATGCGCCACAGGATCCAGCTCCCAGACTGGCCCTGCGCTACTCCTCTAGCCCACAGGACCAGGGCCAGAAGGCTTGAGTACCACTGTGGTAGAAGAAGGACAGCTGGATTGGGATTGCTTGAATAGAAATGGCAGAAAATTTCAAGCAAGATAAAACTTGTCACATGGAAGGATGACTCAAACCCAAGGAAAGGAAGATGCAAGTAGAAAGGGAACAAGTGAAACTCTGGGGGTTGCATTCTCCCAGGACAGGCCATGACTAACTCCTATGGGCTTCACTGGGAATTTCTAATCTCCTGTAGCTACAAATGAGGGCCGCTAAATTAAAGATGGAAGGGCAGTACTGGTAATGTGATCCACCTTGTATGTCATTTGCCCCACCACTTGATTCTGGAGTGGGTGGGATTGGTCACAAACAGAACAGACATCTTGCAAAACGGAGGATAAGACTTTATTCATGGCTGAGGATGAACTAGGTTGCCAGGGTCTATTCCTAACACATACAGTATTATCATTTGCATTACATCTAAACAACGGCTCAGCCGTGAAATACCCTGGCATACAGACACATTTCTAAAACTAACTAAAATGAAAGTTTCCAACATCTTTCCTACCTCTTGAAACCTTTATTCAATTATTAGCATTATTTGTATTAATATCATCTATCTTGGGGTCTATAAGAAAGTTAAAATACAGCAGAGACTCACCACATGGAAGAGAGGACAACGCCAACAGGTCTGTTTCAAATTGGTCAACTTCAATGGCGAACAATGTGCCCCTGTTGCAAAGAAGGCTAATGGGATCCTGAGCTTCATTAGTAGGAGCATTGCCAGCAGATTGAAGGAAGTGATTGTTCTCCTTTATTCAGCACCGGTGAGGCCACATCTGGAGTACTGTGTCCAGTTTTGAGTTCCCCACTACAGAGAAAGGATGTGGACAAATTGAAGAGTACAGCAGAGGGCAATAAAAATGGTGAGGGGGCTGGGGAACATGACTTCTGAGGAGAGGCTGCGGGAACTCAGCTTTTTTAGTCTGAAAAAGAGAAGACTGAGGTAGGATTTAATAACAGCCTTCAACTACCCAAAGGCTGGTTACAAAGAGGATTCAAGCTAAGCCAAGGTTGGGCAATTATTTGGGCCAGGCAGTGGCCCAAAAAATTGTAAGGAGCAGCATCCAGGAGCAAGATAGGTGGGGCTGGGGCTGGAATTGCTGGATGGTGACAACACAGGGCCAGGGCCCAAGGCAGAGCTGCAATGTGCTCCCCGTCCGTCCCTGCAATGGGTGCTGGTTCTGCAGGCATAGGCACAAGGGGAGTGGATTGCAGCTCTGCCCAGGGCCCCAGCCCCACACTGTCACCGCCTAGTGATCCTGGGGTCTCCATGGAGACCGGGTGGGACACACATGGGCAGGATGCATGGGATGAGGCTGCGGGCAAGCGGCATCTGGAAGCAGGACAGGCAGACGGCGCCAGGGCTGGGATCAGGATCACGGGGCCATGACAGCATGGAGCCAGGGTCTGGAGCAGAGCCATAATTCACTCCCCACACGCCCCTGCCCGCAGGACCGGCGCCTGTCACAAAAACATGTGGACAGCTGATTGTGGCTTAGCCTCAGGCCCCAGTCCCATGCTGGAACCACCCTGCAATCCCAATCTGGATCCCAGCCCTGGCCCCACCCACCATTTCCACTCCAAGATGCCGCTCCCTGCCCACCCACAGCCCCATCCTATCCACCAGGCCGTACACCCTGCTCACGTGGGTCCCAGGACGGTCTCCATGGAAACCCTGCCCACCTGTTCTGTCTGGTGTCCCCAGCAACGAGTGTAAGACAGACGGGTCAGGGTGCCTGGGCAGAAGGGCCGGGGCTGGTGGCAGTGGAGGAAACTGGCAGGCGGCAGCAGCTGGAAGCAAGTCCCCATGAGTGCACAGCCCCCCGACCCCAATGAACACCCACCCTGGGTGCCAGAGCCTGGGCTATCCCTCTCCACCTAGACTGGGCAGGGCTGAAGAACCTGCCATGGGCAGGACAAAATCCCTTGGTGCCCAAATCCAGCCCACAGGCTGTATTTTTCCCACCCCTGAGCTACACTGTTCTCAGTGATGGCAGCTGACAAGACAAGGAGCAATGGTTTCAAGTTGCAGCACAGGAAGTTTAGGTTAGATAGCTGGAAAAACTTTCTCAGAAGGAGGGTAGTAAAGCACTAGGAGAGGCTACCCAGTGAGGCTGAGAAATCTCCAACCTTAGAGGTTTTTAAGACCCGGCTAGACAAAGCCTTGGCTGAGGTGATCTAGTTGGGATCCGGCCTGCTTTCCGCAGGGGGTTGGACTAGATGACCTCCTGAGGTCCCTCCCAAACCTCATTTGCTATGATTCTAAGTTTAGGGCACTGGCTGGTTGACTGGCCTCACGTTATTTAAGGGGCTGGGGCCAGGTCCAGGAAGGCACGCTGGAAAAGTGTTTCTCTATCAGTGAGACCACCCTTACTCCCTTTGGCAGCGTACAGGGCTCATAATAATAGTAGAGATGGTTCAAGGAATAGGCCCCTCTCACACTCAAGGGCCCCCACTTCCGGTACAGAGTTAGCAAGCAGGATTCCTGTCAAGCAACCTGAGTACAGAAATAAGGAGAACTGACCAGTATGTCTATGTTTTGGTTGTTCCCTTTCTCCTGTGGGCTAGGGTGGGCCATGGGAAGCAGATCACGGCTTAGAGCAACCTGGAGATTGCCCAAGAACCTGGGACCCCAGAATACCGGAGAACAGAGGTGGTCTGAGACCAGCTTTATCCCTCCCTTTCCCAGTCCCACTCCCTCTGAAGCGAATGGTTCAAGAGGGATCAGCCACAGTCAGTCTGGCTGGGATGATCTAGTTGGGACTGGCCCTGCTTTGAGCAGGGGTTGGCCTGGCCCAGTGGCTCCCAAACTCAGTTTGAAAGCGATGCGAGCTTAAGTACCACCAGCAAATGTTTCCATTCAACCTCGAGCACCGCCATCAAATCTGTGTCATATAAAGTAAACCTAATAAATCTGTTAGCGCGTGCCGCTGGTGGTACCCATACCACACGTTGGTCGGGAAGGGCAGGCCTCGACCACCGCCTGAGAGCCCTCGTTTTCTCCGCTTCCCCGATCTGGCATCAGCCTGACAGTGATGGCTTGCCTCAGCAATGGGGACCGACTCTCCCCTGGCATCCTGCTGAGGGGCAGGACGCTCCTCAGCCTTTCCGCCCGCCCGCAGCGTTCACCTCTTCGCCCGGGTCTGGGTGCTGGAGCGGGGCGGGGCCGCCACGCGGGTGGCAGGAGGCGGCCGGACGAGCCGGGTAGCGGGGGCTGAGCACTGGGCGGAGAGGTCCGGGCCCGCCCTCCTCTTCTGCCCGAGCTGCTGCTCCCAGTGCCGGGCTGCTGCTACACGAGCTGGAGCGGCGGGGAGCACCAGCGGGTGGCACCACAGGCAAGTCCGGGCCGGGCCGGGCAGGGCCGGGAGGGAGCGGAGCGGAGCGGAGCGGAGAGGACAGGGCGGCTCCGCGTGGCGCCACAGCGCGGCCGAGCCGGGCCTGCCCCACGGAGCGGCGACGGGCGGTGCAGCAGCCCCATCCCGCGGCGCCCTCCGGAGCCTGGGGCAGCTCCGCCCGCTGGCTGGAGCCGTAGAAGAGGAGTGCTGGGGGGCACCCAGTCCTACCCCTGGCTCAGAGCAGGACCCTCCCCAACTAGATCTGCCCACACACGACTTTGTCTACCTGAGTCTTCAACACCTCCAAGGATGGAGATCCCACCACCTCCCTGGGTGACCTGTTTCAGGGCTTCACCACCCTCCTAGGGAGAGGGTTCTTCCTCGGATCCAGCCCACACCTGCCTCGCTGCAGCTTGAAACCACTGTTGTCCTGCCCTCCGCCACCACTGACAACAGCCCCGCTCCATCCTCTTCCCAACCCCCCTTCGGGGAGCAAAGGCTGCGATCAAATCCCCTCTCCGTTTTCTCTGGTTCAGACTCAGTAAGCCCAGTTCCCTCTGCCTCTCCTCAGGAGGCATGTGCCCCAGCCTCCAAGCCATTGTCTCCGGGGTTAAGGTGTGGGTGATTCAAAAGATTCTTGGTAGTACTCAGCAAATGCAGAGGATCCAATTATTCAGGCAGGGTTCAGATGGAGAGAGGATTGCTGGGTGCAGCTCTCTAAGTTAGGGGTACATGGCCATGGTCCAAGTTAAGGTTGCAAAGTTTAGGTTAAGGTTGATACACGTGGCAGCAGAGAATGGGTTTGTGGAGAGATCTTCTATCTTTTGTTTTAAACAAATTCATTGCCTTTATAAATAATTTGGACCAAGTGCAAAACTGATGGATGGCCAAAGGGCTATTTTTTATATACTAGACATGGGGAGGTCACGCACAAATATGCTTCAGTCATAGTGAAAAGGCAGAAGCACAAATGAAGATTTCAGGAGATGGTGTGTTGTCACTGAAAAGGTTCATAAGAAAGGCAATATGAAGCAGCAAGGGAGAGGTAGATTTGAGAATGGCAGCAGAGAAGGGGATTAACAAAGTTACAAGCAAGGTGAAGCTCTAAACAGCTGATCTGTAAAATAGACTTGAACTCCTGTGTGTGTCAAAATATAATACTAGATATCTCACACACTACTTCAAAGTGAAAACTGACAAATTTCACTTACATCAATTAAGATTAAAGTAAGTCAGGTGCCAGTTGTAAAGTTCTGACAAAACATTTGTCAGTCTGAGAAACCTGCTGCTCTGAAACACTAGGTTTCTGTCTCATGATTATCACATTGTGAACTGTGATGAAGCATGAGACAGAAAACTGGGTTTCAGAGCACAAGGTTCCTCAGACGGACAAATGTTTTGTAAGAACTTTATCACTGGCAGTTCTGTAAGACACGGGACCACTGTTAGCCTGAATGTATTCTTGCTTCTGTAATGGAAAGAAGGCAATATAAAAAACACTCAGAGCTTGACTCTACCACGTTGGCATTAATAACAACTTCAATTTTTTTTTCTTTAGAGTGCTATGCAGTGAATAGCATGGTCCCTTGGATCAAAGCATCTAATTTATTTCAGATTTGTCTCTTGAAAACAAGAGTAAAGCTGTAGGCTTTTTTTTATATTAAAAAATATGGGACCAGGCATATAAGGAACAAGACAGTTTCTATACTAATAAGCCAAGAGTTAAATTGCTTTAAGGTTATTAGTCTATAGCTAATGTAGGGAGGATTATACTGATGGTTTCTACATTTTTTTTTCTGTGTAGGATGGGTATCCTCATTCTTCGTTTCTACCTCATTGCTTTTTTATTTAATGGAGCAGATGGATTCCAAACTCAAAGAACATCTCATATGTATGGCTTCAAATTTTCTAACTACTCTTACTTAAACCTTTCATCTATACATGAGGCACAAGCTCCAAAAACTTCAAGAGTCCTCAATTTCTCACATAATGTTATTGAAAAAATAACCAGAAGAGACTTTGAAGGGTTTGTTGCTCTGGAAGTTTTAGATCTTTCCTACAATCAGATTCAGGACATTGAACCTGGTGCCTTTGAGAACCTACTCGGCCTTGTTTCTGTAAATCTTTCATTTAATGACCACTTGCACAGAATTCCTTATCTTGCACCTCATTTAACGTTCTTACAAACAGGTGAAACTTCTGGGATTCCACAACATAATATATATTTTGAAAGGTCATCAGAAGCTGCTTTGGAGTCTTTTGTATCAGCAGAAAAGCAGCGATATCCTGAAGATTCACATGGCCTGGTAAATGGTCATTCCAAGGTTAGTCGAACTGTATGGGACCTTCAGGGAGTAGATGAAAACAGAACGGTGTTTCCCTCATCTACATTAAGGCACAAGATCTGTGGCAAGCCAATAAATGGAGTGCTTGATCTGTCAAAAAGTAATCTGTCTGAGGAAGAACTGACAGAAAAAATGGATGCCAGTCATTGCAAAGATCACCTGGACAGTGTTGTAGAACTGAATATAAGTCACAATAATCTGGAAATTGATCTCTTATCACTATTTATCCTCCTTCTTCCAATGGAAAATGCACAGTCGATTGATGCTAGTTACAACAAAATAACAATCAGCAATATAGAGCTTGGAAAAATTTGTGACTTTCCAATCCGCAGGCTTCTGTTTGTAAATATCAGTAACAATCCCCTAAACAGTTTAGATACAGTGTGTCTGCCTTCAACTATTAAAATAATTGATTTATCATACACAAATATAAATCATATACCCAAAAATTTTCATAAAAAATTATTTAACTTGGAAAGAATATATGTTCAAGGAAATCAGTTCATCTATACTGTGAATTCAGACAACTCTGGGAAAAATGTAAGCAAGTCCCAGCCTGGAACTGTACGTATAGCTGCACTCTCGTTGGTTAATACCAGAGAAGGTACACCTATTGAAAGCCTGCCAGAAAAAGTAAAGTACTTGAAAATGTCTAACTGTTCTATTGTGGAACTCCCCGAATGGTTTGCTCATAAAATGAAAAAACTGCTATTTTTAGACCTTAGCAATAACCCCATCTCTAAACTCCCTGACTTACCAAGCTCTCTGCAGCATCTGGACTTAAGCAACAGTGACATTAAAATAATACCACCTAGTTTTAAATCTCTATCCAATTTAACAGTGTTTAAAATTCAAAGCAATAAAATTACAGACTTCTCTCCTGCATATTTTCTGTTAACTTTGACAGAATATGATGTTAGTAAAAATAAGCTAAAGGTGCTAAATTTAAATGAAAACCTGAGGAAAGCTGAATTTCTCAACATTTCTGGAAATGTAATAACCCAAATAGATACCACCAGCCCACTTTCTGCACTCACTAATCTAGATGGCAGTCACAATTTAATTTCAGAGCTCCCAGATCACTTTGCAGAATTTCTTCCAGTACTGAAATATTTTAACTTATCAGGAAATAAGATCTCATTTCTACAGCCTGGATCTCTCCCAGAATCCTTGGTTGAATTAGACATTAGCAACAATGCCATTACTACAATAGTGGAAGAGACTTTTGGCCATTTGACAAAACTAAATGTTTTAACTGTTCAAGGAAAGCATTTTTTCTGTAACTGTGACTTGTACTGGTTTGTGAATACATATATCCATAGCCCACAGTTGCTGATAAATGGAAGAGAAAGTCTTAGATGCAGCTTTCCACCAGATAAAAGGGGTGCATTGGTTGAGAAAAGCAATCTAACGCTTGTGCATTGTTCCTTTGGCATTCAAATGGCTATTACGGCTTGTGCAGCCATATTGATCATGTCAGTAATAACAAGCTTATGCTGGCATTTTGATGGACCCTGGTACATAAGGATGGGCTGGTACTGGTGCATGGCAAAACGGAGGCAATATGAGAAGAGGCCCGAAAACAAGGCCTATGATGCTTTCATTTCATACAGTGAAAATGATGCAAGTTGGACTAAAGAGAATTTGTTGGAAAAACTGGAAACAAAGGGGTTTAAAATATGTTACCATGAAAGAGATTTCAAACCCGGGCATCCAGTTCTTGGGAACATTTTTTATTGTATAGAGAACAGCCATAAAGTCCTGTTTGTTCTCTCTCCCAGCTTTGTAAACAGCTGCTGGTGTCAGTATGAGCTGTATTTTGCCGAACACCGGGTTCTGAATGAAAATCAAGATTCCCTCATTATGGTTGTGTTGGAAGACCTCCCACCCAACAGTGTGCCACAGAAATTCAGCAAACTCAGAAAACTCTTGAAAAGGAAAACCTACTTAAAATGGAGCCCTGAAGAACAGAAACAAAAAATATTCTGGCACCAGCTAACAGCTGTCCTGAAAACATCCAATGACCCAATTGTATTGAAAGCCGAAAATGGACTGAATCAAGATACATATGAGATGGAATGCCACTAGAACAGGGGTTTGGTGAGCAGGATGCAGCCCACCAAATGAATTCATTTAAGCTGTGAAGCTTAGATATCAGTGACTGGCCAATATGCGTGTTAGCAGCAACAGCAGGAAGAAGCAGTGGCAGTGGCTGGATTGGAAGCACCAGCCCAGCTCAGACTGAGCTACATTATTGCAGCCCATCTCTTCAGAAAGGTTGCTGACCCCTGGAGTAGAAGAATACATTAAGCTTGTAATCGGAAATTATGCGGCCAAATAAAAGCATATTGCAATGTTTTTAATTTCTGCAAAGCCTATTGTTTTGAAATTTGGAAGTAGCTCTACAAATTGATTAATCCAATGAGAGGTTAATTATTAAAATACATTCTCCCATGTGTCTTCCTTCTTTCTTAAAAAGAAGCTATCATCCAGCCAAATTTGAACATTTATAAGATAAAGTCATCACTTTTTTAGGTTTGATTTTATTTTTCTATAGCAGTTTTAAATTTCTTTATGGTTTCATGAAGTGTAGCAGACTTTGCTTTAACCAAAGAGAAGCTCAGGTCGTATTACATAACCTAAATATCTTCTTGGACCATAGAAAAAGGTAACCTTCTTCAAAGGCACAGATGCAGCTAACATACTGAGATCCAACATTGCTGGAATTGTGGTGAACCATGAGATAGAAGACTAGGGCTTCAGAGCACAAGTTCCTCAGACTGACAAATGTTTTGCTGTCCAGGAAACCCACACACTGTCAGTCACTAATATATCTTGAAATGTCCTCAAACTTCTTTTATAGACAAAAAAAATCACAGTAAATAATAATACAGAGTATTTAAATAGCACTTTTCACCTATGGTTCATGAAATCCTATATAATGAGGAAGAGAAAAAAAATCTAGTCATACACACAATCTGAAATTGTGTTCCAAGCTATTTCAAGTCCATACTGAGAGACCTTATCCAGTAACTAAAGTACTGGCAGTAGAACAAATTGCAGACAGTACAATGAGGGGTACTACCAAACAGAACACAGACTCATAGATTCAATTGTTAGGGGCTGGAAGGGACCTCACAAGATCATCAGGTCCAGCCCCCCTGCACTAGGCAGGAAGGACAACTGGGGTCAAGTGACTGTCCAGTCTCCTCTTCAAGATTTCCAGGGTAGGCGATTGCACCACCTGTGGACGGAAGCTTATTCCATAGTCTGGACACCCTGACTGTGAAGAAGTTTTTCATAGTGTTAAGCCTGAAACAGTCTTCCAGGAGTTTGTGGCCATTACTCCTGGTTTTCCCCAATGGTGCCCTGGTGAACAGTTGTTCACCAAGCCCTTGATGTATTCCCCTGATATAACAGTAAGCTGCTACCAAGTCTGTAGTATTGCAGTGACTATAATTGGTTTGATTGCTTATCTTGTTATTGACTATAATTGCTTTGACTGTTTATTTTGTTATTTATCTTTTTATATAAGGAAAAGATTTAACGATTAAGATAAAGTTAATCTTGTTATGATTTACTTTTTACTATAATTTGATCAGTCATTATTAGTGCTTGGAATTAGCCATCTATTTTAAATTTCCTATTGCTTACCATAAATGTATTTGACCTATTGGTCTCATGAATTTAGAACTTAAATTTAGTATAAGGGAAATGCTTGTGTAAGGGTTTGCGGTATGTCTGGCGTATGTGGAAAGAGGTAACGAAAGAACGAACGATGCACATATGTGATAGCGTGGAGGAAGACAGTCCTTTTGCAGCAAGTGAAAATACCCTTCTGTGGTTTAATGCTTAAGGTCTGCAGCCATGTCGAGTCAGCAGCGAAGGATTACCAAACACTAAATCATGCTCCATCCTGATGACTGAAGACTACAAGTGACAGCCCCTGAAGATTGCAAATCACAAAACCAGAAGATCATAATCTACCAATCCCAGCCTGCCAACAGGACAAGAAGGATGGCCGTCGCGTCTGACTCCGCAGAATCCGTAGGCTTGTATGGACAGCTGTTACTATAAAGAATGAACACAAAGATAAGGTTTTGGGTCTCTTCCACCTGCAAGAAGGAGTTTTGGGTGCGTCCAACAAGACCTGACTCCAACTCTGTTGGTCAGCCTGGCCGGCCACCAGACTGACTTTGAGCAACTTTAAAAACTTGGTAACACCTTAACCTTTGCAGGACTGTCTAATTATTTGTGTGTGTTTGTTTGTTTCTTTGTATGAATGAATATGCATGGGAATGAGTGAAGCAAATAACCTTACTGTTCTTTATTCTTTTCATGTTGCATGTTTTATGTTCCGATAAATGCGGCGTTGTGCCTTATCCCCTGATAAGGTTCTGTCTTGTTTTTAATTCACACTGTATGCACAACATTTAATTGGTGGAGAATGCAAAAGGGGGATGGCAGATCCCGTGGTTATTGATGTCTGTTATTGTTAGTAATATTGTGGTCATCAATGTTTGTCTGTTGATGTTTGGGGTGCACACCCCTCAGCCGTAAATGCCCAAGGAATAAGAGAAAAATGTTAGGCTTTTTCTCTGATACTGGTAGAGGTAAAAAGCTTGAGACAGCTGAAACCTTAGAGGTGAAACCTTGACGCAGCTGAGAGTTGGCGGGCTTAAAGGTAAAAAGCTTTGAGTGACAGAGTCAAAGGAGCATAGAGGTAAAGGTAAAAAGCTTTAAATGACCGAGGGTCAAAGAAGTTTAAAGGTATCAAGCTTGGCACAGTCGAGGACTGAAGAGTTTAGAGGTGAAAGGTTTGAAGTGACCAAAGGTCAAGAAAGCCTAAAGGTGACAAACTCCGTGTGGCTGAGAGCCGGTGGGTTTCAAACAGCTTGGCGCTGTCTATGGTATATTGGCATACCCCATTGTCCACACTAAGACGTACAGAGTTTGGTTGCAACATACATTTCAAACAAATAAAACCTTTTGAGTGGTGTTCGCACATGCTGGTGGATATAGCTTCATATCTACCCCCATTTTTATTTACCCCAATGTCTATTTACTCAGGGGAGTAATATAGTTCCATTAATTCGTGCTCCTAATACAAAAATAAGAAACACTAAATTCTTTTTTGCTTTTACTATAGCTTCAATTTGAAGTGATAAAGCCATAGTATCAGAATCATATTTGAATTCTATTAATTTGTTATAAGGCCATAACCATGCTGGTTGCTTGGTAGTACTGCAAATCAAATGTCTTAATTCCACAGGTATATGCCAATTTGCTCCTTGTTAATTAGACTGCGAACTATACCCAGAGACCATAACTGTGTTTGTACACACGTTAAAGCAACAGATACATTTTCCTCAAAATGTATTAAAGTATCAGCCAATACCCGAGTATCAGTTCTGTGTTCCCTTTCCATTGTTTTCACTGTCAGCCAATGACATCTGGAATAACGTGATTAGAGCTAAACTTTCATCAATACGACCACCTGAGTGAAACAGTGTGCTTCCAAAAGCATTTAATTTATTCATTAGTACTTCCTGATTCCAATGAAATTTGAAAGGCCCATTCCAGTGCTGGCTGCACCCAACACTGTGTCCCATGATGGTTTAGCTCTACAATTTTGATTGATTTTTCCAGCGCTATCTGCCCATTTATTCCATCCCTGTGTGGATAAACTTTTACTTTGCTTGATTTTCATGAGCAGCCTTTTCTTTGAACCATAGAGCATATTATGGGTTCATATTTTTGCTACCACCAAGATTGTGTGCGATATTCCCCATAGAACCTGTGCGTCATTTTAGATGGGGTATGTACCATTAATAGGTTTCTTTCCCAGGTACTTGCCAATTTATAGTTGATAAATCTGGTAATAACTTAAATTACAAAAGGCAGACCTACCTTTCAGTCTGTTGCAGCTGCCCAAATGGCAGTACACCATTGTTGAGCAAAATTTAATTTTGTTTTTAACCATCATTCTCACCATCTCCATATATTCCTGTTTTCTTTTTTAAAAAAATGGTTAATGAGATTTTTTATACAACCTGGTATGTTAACATTATATATATTACATGCAAATGCTAATGAGATTTTTCTGGAAAATAACAAAAATAAAACATAAATTACCACAGTTATAAAGAATACACATATTACCATAGTGCCTTTAACCTGGAATTTCTATATAAACTGTTACTTTTTACTTTAAGGAGCAGGACAGTCTTCCTGACCAGAAGTGTCCTGGTCTGGGATCCACAGATGAGTTTAATTTTTAGATGGTGTATTTCCCAATAATTTTTATTACACCTCTATGATATTTATATGCATTTAAACTTTTAGTAACTAAATAAATTAAACAACAAAATGAACAACACAAGACAGACAAGACAATCTTCGTTGTTGTAGAAAAACCATGGCTTATGTGAAGAAAATGCTGTTGATGGTACCGAGGCCTCGTAGTTTATCAGTCACCTTTGTTACTAGGTTGATTACATCATGGTTTCTGCAAATCATGCCAAGGAAAATTGCTTGCAGTAAAATATTATTTATATTTGTAAATTTACACTGCTGACATGCAGTGGCAACGCACATGTTATTGTAATTCTGGGGGGGCACATATATATACACACACATATACATTTACATATTAAATGAGGATAAAACAATACTGTTGGTTTTTTAATATACATTTAAAATTACACTAGCACTTCTGTGCCACGAAAATAACCAAAAAAACTTATATTAGTCAAATTTAATACTAAAAATGATTTTACCTCTTTTGCTATAGCTGCTGGAATTTTTGAGTATTTTGCTACACCAGGAGTTGTAACAGTCCCATCAGGCTTAATTTGAAACGACACTGATAATGGATGTGTGAGTTGCACCACCTGATTGTAGGGCCAAGATACAGAAAAATCATACTCGGTATCAGTGATCAGCAGGGAACCTGGTTTTCTGTTTAAAAATCCAACATTGTCTGATTTTAAAAATCCAGTCTGCATTTTTCCACAATTAAAATGAAATGCCACTAATATATATAGGTATCAGCTGAACACAGGCAATGCACCAGGGGGGGCGCCACATGCCCCCTCAGATTTCTGCACCCACAGCAAGGTGCAGGGCTGCAACCTGGCCAGACCAGCTCTGGACAGGAACTGCCTCTGTGGCCCAGCAGGTGGGACCCAGCACAGGAAGGAGCACTGTGTCACCATGGCTACCAAGGTAAAGTGTGGTGGCATTGAGGGCAGGGGACACCTCACCTTGATGGCCATAGTGGCACAGCACTTCCATGCTGGGTCCCATCTGCTGTGCCACAGAGGCATCTCCTGCCTGAGCTGGTTTGACTAGACTGCAGCCCCATGCCCCACTGTGGGTGCAGAAATCTGGGGGCACGTGCCCCCCACCCCCCAGACATCTCCTGTGCCCCTCCTTGCCCCTATAGACTTACCTGGAGGGAACTGCAGGAGCTGTTCTCCACCACACTGCCTGGCTACCATGTGTATGTGTGCGTGTGCACATGCATGCGGCATCCCCTGCCCCTGTGTCCTGGTCCACCCAGCTCCAAGCAGCCATTACAGGCTGGAACTCCCCAAATGCCACTTTGATCTCCTTCCCCTGCCCAAGCTGCTGCTTTGTTCTGCTCCAAGCCCTGTGCTCCATGCCTGATATGGGGTGTTTGGCCTGCTGCTTCCTGGCTTATTTGCTACTGTGCTGCCTATCCCCTCCCTGATCTGCCACATGCCACACACACAGGCTGCCAATGCTGCTCTGCCATCCCTGGTCTGAAACGTTAAGTAAATCGCTTTGTGGAAGAAAAGTCTTTGTTTTGGTATGAGAAACAATTATTTTGTAATAGGAAGAAAAGGAGCTAGGCACAAAACTTCACCTCATCCACATAAATATGTATAAATTAGCTTATTCTGTTTTTATAAGTTATTTTTATTTGTATTGTAAGCTGCCTTGAACCATTTTTGAGAGCAGTGACATGTAAATCTAATACATAAATAAAACCTGGTAGGAAGAGAGTTTATTGTAATCAGGAACTAAAAAAAATTATTTTTAAAAAAGCTAATAACAGTTTGGCTATGCTTAAATGCAATTTCTGTGAAATCCTAAGGAATAAAAAATAGGGCATGACATAATTCCAATTTAAAAAATGGTAACTATATCAGTTTTTAAGGGGCTTGAAAGTTTTCAAGGGGCTTGGAGTTGCTGTAGACAGATTTAAAAAATGTCAGGTCAGTGTGTAGTGGTGACCAAAAAAGCCAATAAAATGTTGAGCATCATTAAGAAGGGAATTGAAAACAAAATGGAGAACATCATGCATTATTCAAATCCATGGTGCACTTATATCTTGACTGCTGTGTGCAGATCTGTTCCCCGTAGCACACAAAGGATGTAGAATTAGAAAAGGTACAGCCAAGATGATCAGAGGCATGAAGCAGTTGCCATACCAAGAAACACTAAAAAGGCTAGGAATCTTCAGTTTAGGAGAAAGTAAAAAGGTTAGGACAGTTCAGTCTGGAAAAAAGAAGGCTAAGAAAAACATAATATAGGTCCATAAAGTCATGAGGGATGTGGACCAAGTAAACAGGAATTATTGTTCACCAAGTCACAAAACATTAGAACTAGGGGGCACCCACTGAAATGAGTAGGTCTCAGGTTTAAAATTAACAAGAGAAAGTATTTTTTATGCAATGTGTAGTTAACTTGTAGAATTCAGTGCCATAGGAGGTGGCAGAGGTTCAAATAGTGACTAGATAAATTCATGAATGATAGACCTATAAATAGCTATTGAACAGATCAGTTGGAGATGTTTCCTTTGGCATCTCTAAATCTAAAATGGTGGAGAGAATACTGAAAAAGGGATAGATCGCTCTAGAATATCCAGTTCAACGCTTTTCCTCTATAGCAGGGGTCGGCAACATTTTTGGGCAGAGTGCCAAAAACACCTGCAACCTCGATTTGTAAGATGTTGGTATGGCAGGGGCAGACAAAGGAGGAGCTGCAAAGGGGCCGATCCTTGTTGTGGCAGTGCAACCCCGGCCCCTTCTCTGCTGTCTGCCCCAAGGTGTGTGCGCCAAGCAAAATGCCTTCACATGCCACACTCTGGCACCTGTGCCAGGAGTTGACTACCCCTGCTCTATAGTATCCACTTCTGCCACAGTTGGAGACAAGACTACTTGCTGTGCCGTGGGAACCATGGTCTTATGCCTACAAGCAAAACACTCTAAGCCTCCCTTATTTAGGGAAGCCACTAAAGACATGGCAACTGTCCCTCTAGGGACAGGCCTATTCAATGTGCCAAAGGGATCATGGGTCTCGGCCCACCAAACTATAAACCCTCCCTTAAAAAGGGAGGATCCTGGGTTATGTGGACTACCAATGTGACCCAGTATGGCACTTCTTACATTCTTATTACCATATGCACATTTCAGCCTCTGGGAATGATCCAAAATCCAATACTTGTATAGTGTTTCCAAAAATTTAATCCACAACTGAGGATTTCAGCCAAATGTTCTTTGGCCAAGAGGACTAAGTAACTTATTTTCACTTTCACTTGCTAGTAAAGTTACAGCTAAATAACTCAGCTTTAATCAAAATCTATTTGATTAATCAGAAACATTCTTGAATTCAGTTTTTACTGAAACAAGGCTTCCAGGTATCACATCTTTGTTTCCTCAACTTCCTACCTTAGCCCTTTTTGTTTACACACACCTCATTTGTGCTGTTTCAACCCCACATTCTCTCTGTCCAAGAAAGCAAGCTAAAACAGTGAAGTCATAGCAAATAACTAAGTGGACACCAGTACTATAACTACTTTCCTTCCTGTTGCTATAGTTACTTTCCTAATGGAGTCTGTATGTCATTGTACTTGAACTACTGGGCTATGTATTGGCTCAAGATTTGAATTTTAGGTTTGCTTTTCAGTTGATTGCTACCAAGCTACAGTGTTAAATCAAACCTTCTATATTACAACAACTGATGCTCAGTTTTGCAGCTCTAACTGCAGCTTTGCAGGAACCTGTGGATTTTGTCATAGTGTCTCTTTCTCCACTTTTGCAAAAAAAAATCCACCTGAACACAAAGAAACACCAGTCAGTGTTACAGATCCAGGACCTTATTATGTATAAAAGACACAAGGTGCCCTCTCAAGCTAAACTGTACTGAGTAGTTGGCTCTTATCATCTACATACCAACCACTACGAAAGAGATACAAACATACAGCTATACTACCCAAACCCATTCACTTGGCATGTCTGTGTATTAATTTAACTCCTAGCTTAATAACATGATCAAAGCAAGTCACAATCTAATGATATGATTTATAAAACATAAAACAATTTATACTGATTGACTTGAAACAGCAACAATCTTATTACCATATGCACGTTTCAACCACTGGAAATGATCCAAAAATCTAATATTTATTATAGCAGCATCCAAAAATGTAATCCACAACTAAGGATTTAATTTAACTCATTATTTAATAACATGATGTTATTAACATGTTATCATGTTATTAAGTTATGAGTTAAATTAATACACAGACATACACAAGAAATTTAAAGTTTTCTTTGGCTACCTTTTCAGTTGAAATCCCACACATTCTTAGTAGACAGTTATTCCATTGGAAGAAGAAAATCATGGATGCACTCAACTGAAGGGTTCTGTCCTATGAATTATAGAGTGCCCATTCATAGCAATCCCTGACATACTCATGTGAACAAGTACAGGTCAACTGCTAATGACAGCAGCTACCAGTGACCAGTTGTCCATTTCTGTGATGGTCGATAAGTCACATCGGTGCTCAAAACCTCAACTTCACTATCTGTAAAATGAAGACAATTAACTTTCCTTCCTTTGTACAGTACTTTGGGTTCCACAAATGGAAAACCTCAAGGACCAAACACTGTAATAATTGTTAGAATGATATGAAAAGTTAAAAAATTTCAGTGGGTGTAGAGGAGAATCAGTACTGCAGAAATGAGCCCTATTGCACATATAAAAAAAAATAAGCAGCACTTATGAACCCACTTATACATAGTACAAACTATGTGTATTAGTCCAAAGCCAGAAGGCTCATGATTTATCATGTAGTTTATTGGACTGGGCCCCAGCACAGTCAACAGCATTTCAAGACATGGGGACCCCACAGCTCAGTGCTGTTCAGTATGTGTGTGTACTCCAGATACCCCTCACAAAGGAGCCATGTGCTAACCATGTGGTAATTTGCCACCCCCACCCCCCATCTCATGACTGGTATCAAGTCCTGGGATGCTCCAAAAATTTATATGCAGATGTGGCACAGGGCAACCGGGTCTGGCCACACCTTATGGAGGGTGGGGTCACACTAATCATATGCAACAAGCTGAGAGAGGAGACTACAGAGGGGTTCTAGGTGAAATGTATGGGGCACATTTTGTGATGTTTGCCAGACACTTAAGGCTGGTGAAGAAACAAGAATAACTGGAAATGGGAAAGAAAGGCACAGCTCAGCTCAGCTGCGGGAGTGAAATACAGGAAACCCTCTCTCGCTATTCACAGGTTTGGTATTCGCCGTTTCAAATATTCGTGAATGCTGGACCTGCATCTTAAATACACTTACAGGAGCTCCTCAGGAGCTCCATGCTTACCGCTGCTGGGTTCCTGCCATCGCCACCGTGCTCCCCTCTCCCCCCAGCTACCAGTGGCACTGTGTTCATGACATTCATGAACACAGTGCCACATTCACAGATTTCGCCATTTGCAGGGATCTCAAGAATGTATCCTCTGCGAATGGCGAGGGTCACCTGTAGTCAAAATGTACTCAACATAGTGGCTCAATATGACTTGAAAAAAGGTAGGTGCCAAGGGCGACTACACGCAATAGACTCTACCATACATCTAATTAGATGGGCTGTACTAACCTAGCCTTGTGGTAGGTTCCTATCAGCATATCAAATGTAGCATTTTGGGCACCAGGAGGGTGTCAAGGCAAGCTCTGGGCCACCTGGTGCCGGCCTGGTATTGCAGTACTTCCAGGTCCCGTGCTGTTAGGCCCCAGCTCAAGTCTGGGTTCATGCCCGGTATGCAAAGGCCAATAAAGATACCAGGGGTGAAAGTATAAAGAAGATTTATTGCTAGCAATAAAAGGTGCAAGCGGAATAATTTCACAGAACAAGCACCCTAGATTTCAAATTCTAAGCCCCTTTTATACAGGAGTTTTTAAACCTTCATAAGCATCCTTGTTTGCTAATTAGCTATAAAGGAGTGACGCAAGGAGTTCTTTACTGAGCATGTCTCTATACCTGTGTTTTAGCTATGTATCTCATTAACATACATGCATGTTTCATTAGCATATCTTTTGCCCACCTAGGGGTGTGATTTTTAGTATTTTAATGAGCTCTTTGGCCTAGTACTCTGATTCTGCTTTTGTTTTCAAGCCCCCTTTATCTAAGACTGTCTCCTCCTTATCATTGCAGATGGGCATTTGTCACACAACATTCACTTTTGCTTAGGCTTTGCATAGTAGTTTCTAGGTCAAACCTCACAGTGCCAGTTCCCTGCAAAGGGAACACACACCTATTTTTTTGTTTTTGGGGTTTTTTTTCAGGAACGCACACTCATGCACATTCAGCGTTAGCTGTATTTAATTGACTCCATAGTTGGTTTTCATTACTGAGCTAATGCTGCTTTTGGCATTAGTTAATGATAGACAATGTATTTAATAAAGTTTCCTTGTATCCAAATATAAGGCAAGGGGCTTTTCCCCTTATGCTGATTGGAGAAAAAAAACCTTGTCTTGTATTTTGGTAAATGTATCTAAAAAATTATTAGAAACCTCAGCTTTCATACCGTTAAAGGCAATAAAAAAGTCTTTATGACAACTCCATTAATGACCCCAGCAGGGGAAGAAATCAACCTCATCACTAGAAATCAACAAATGTACTGTAAAAACTGTTAACGTATCTTTTAAACAAAAAATATGTTCATGTAAACAAGCACAGGTCAACTGCTGATGACACCAGGTACCAGTGACCAATTCTCACATAACCTGCTTTGTGCTCCATCTCTTTCTAGTAGCCAAGGTATTTATAGGGACTTACTTAATCCAGTTTCATGGTTTTTGCAGAAATTGCAAAGTCTGGGATTGTCCACCAAATCAACCAAAAAACCCCACAAAAAACAAAAACTTAATTAAAATAAAATGCTGCTAGTGGGAGCTAGCAGTTCTCACTACTAGCAGAAGGTGCCGGCTGGTGGGGCGGCATGAAGGGCAGCAGACAAGATAGCTGCCCCCTCATCCCTCCTCCCCCTGCCAGGGCCTTTCTACCAAGCAGCACCAAGCAGCAGAGTGGCACGAAGGATGGAGCTTCCACCACCTCTCTGGGTAACCTGTTCCAGTGTTTTACTACCCTTCCAGTGAGAAAATGTTTCTTAATATCTAACCTAAACTCCCCTTGCTGTAACTTGAGACCATTGCTCCTTTGTCCTGTCATCTGCCACCACTGAGAACAGTCTAGCGCCATCCTCTTTGGAACCACCTTTCAGGTGTATTAAATGCATTAAAGCATTTATCTGTAAAATCATATAATTTAATATAGCAAGCCAGATGATGTATGTATAATTTTCACTAGAATGTTTAAAATATATTTTTTCTTCATGGTAAATATAAAAAATCATTCTTAACTGTGTCTCAGTATGGTATGCAAAGTACACTGCATGAAAAGCTGAAAACAGATAAGAACTGATTATTAGTCACTCATAGATAATTAGTTACGTGCTGCCTTCTGCCTGACTTCAAATTAACGTGGCTAACTGTCTCAATCCCCTTGGAACGATATATTAACCAGATTTGACTGTATTGTCTGTTCCTTCAAGATGTGCAGGCTTATTAGTCTACTTTCATTTCAACTTATCTTTATACAAGTTTCCCATCTATCCCATCAATATTCACACATTGTTTCCTGTTTCAATTAGATTTCAGCTTCTTTGAGGTAGCAACCATGCTCTATTCTCTGTTGGTACTGTGCCCACATAAAAGGATTCCAATCTGACAGGGTCAAAATAAGTGATTTTTATCCCAGGTTCCCTGATATTCAGTGAAATACAGGTAGACTCTATGTCTCAGAATACAATCTATATTTATTTGCCCATACCAACCCACACCACTCTTTGAAGAGCTATGTTGTTTAATATTATGGGCGACTCAAGTCAGACAGTGTTTTTCTTGCAATTAAGAAAAGAGGTATTATCCTTTTATAGACAGTTCTGCAAACACTTTAAATAGTTCTTTGGCAGGAAGACTGAGAATTTTCATCAACAGTGAATTTAAAGAAAAAATACTCAAAAAAAAAAAAAGAGAAAGATTCAGGAGACTTTTGTCTCTTTGGAAAATCTCTCTAGAAGGCAGTAAAGCACCCTACTATGAGAAGGCTAAATCACGTGCACGTGACTCAGCACACAGATATTCAATACAAACAACCTTTATGGCTAAGACAGATAAGATTTAATATTTGGTCACTTTATGAAGCTTATGAATTCAACAAATGCACAGTTTGAGAAACACAAAAGGACTTTACAAACTTTACAGATTTAAAAGAAACCTACCATAAGTTTTTGCACACTTAAAATTCCCACCGACTTCCTTGATACTGCAAAAGAGATCTGCATGTTAAGTCTAGATAAGACCCATTCTTGCAGTCATTCCTTAGAACCAGTCCTCCATGATATGCCCCATCCAAACCATTTTCTACAATCAGTGTTTAGTCTGAGTTAAGAGACCCATGCTGAGTTAAAAGACCCATGATCAAGCCCATAGCACCATTCTTTTCCCCAAATTATGGATCTTTGTGTTAAAGAGCAACCCAAGACAAAAAAAACCCAACAAGAGTCGTTAACCTTTGAGTTATCTTTTATAGTCACTTTAGCGATAACCATGTGATTCTATCACAGAAAAATATATCTAGGCAGAAAGAAAAGACTCTCTGAAATTATCTCAACTTTACATCTGTGTTAGAAACTTGAGTTCGCATAATGTTATGCCTTTTGTAAATTATTCAAAATTAAAGAAAATGTAAACTAAACTAAATGTAAACTAAAAAAAACCCAAACCTGTTAATGCAACATTTTTTCAACAGGAACACTGTAAAATAGTTTAGTTTCTAAAAATAAAAAACTACAACTGTAATAATTTACATTACAATGATCTGAATATCTTCCTGTTCTAATATAACACATTGTTTGTAAGGAACCCACCAATATATTTCTGTGAATTGAATACTATATACCAACATTTTCCAAATGGATTCCTTAAAGGAGGCATCTCAACCCCTATTTAGGCACCAAAGTAAGTGGCTTGATTATTTTGGAGGTACCGAGCTCCTGTTGAAGTAAACCGTCATTCAAAACAATGGGCAGTTTTCAAAATCAGGCCACTTAAGTGAAATTCTTAAACTGCCAAATTCTTAAGCTGACAAAAAATCATTTTGATAAATGTTAAACAACAAAACTAATGATCAGAATTATAAAAATATGTCACTTCTATTATATGCTCCTTGTGTAGGTCTACAGATAAAGTGTAGTAGACAAAAAATATTTACCTTGATATCAGTTTATCATTAGAATGATTGTAAATGTTTTAGTATATAAGATCATTTGAAAAAAAGAGCAGTAGTAATATTGTTGCTTGGTCATTTTATATTGTAGGCATTAATAAGGAATATCTGCATTCGATGACACAAAAATGTCAGATTCAAATCCCCCACATTTGCATATTTATAGTCACAGACAAAAAAACACTGTTCCTCGTGTATTAGTTTGTACATTGGAACATTACAGAAGGAACTGTGCTAGCAAGAAGTGCCAGCATAACAATACTTCCTAAATTGTTTGTACTTTCAAATAACACCTATCAGTAGGCATCACAGCAATTCCTTTGAGTAGCTAAAAAACACTTCTTAAAATATCCATTTCATGGTATATGATTATGTCACTGCCTACAATAAAGGTGCAACAGAAATCAAGTGTTACATATGTAAATTTTAATAAGTCCTTCTTATCATATAAGAAAGAAAATGGCTTCTTGCAAGTATTTTTCCTAACAGGTAGTGATATACCATTATTTTTATAACTACCTAATTTTGTTTGAGACAACTCAAGGTGGAATCATTGTCTTACTGAAGTCAATGAAAATTCTGCCACTGACTTAAATAGTCATGATTTCACTCAGATACCATATGCCAGCCTTTAGTAGGATTGGCACCTGCTAAAAGAAAACATTATTTCTTGTTTCAACCCCTGCAAAGGGAAATGCCTTTAATTTAGGTCCCTCTAGAACAGATCTCAAGTCCCCACCCAATTCCATGCAAACTGTTTTCTGCATTCTTGAAAATACAGTAAAATATGTAATTTAGCGAACCATAATGCTGGCAAAATTTCAAGCTATTTTCTTAGATGTTTTCCCACATGATGTACTTAATCACTTATTTCCAATGCCCTGCAGGGTTCAGCATAAGATTTAGTAACAAAAATATCCTACTATAACAATTCCAAGGTACAAATCTAAAAGGCGCCTTTTTGTTTTTTTATTGACAAGCCCTACGCTTTCAAGAAAATATCAAGGAAACGGTTAGTTCAAGTGCAAATCACTGAATATTAACACTAATCGTAATTTTTAATTGGCCGCTGTCTAGAAAAATCAGATTCAATACTGTAATTTTGTATGGAGAGTAATCATTCATAAACCGAACAAGGGGAGACAGAAAACCAAACGAAGTTTGGACAAGCTTTTCTGGCACCATACTCCAAGTCAAACTGAAGGGACTGGGATCTGCTTAGCCGAAGCGCTGTCGTAATCCCGGACCAGGTCGTTAGTGGTATGATAGTGTGTGGCAATATGGGATTTGGCAAACCCAAAAGAAGAGTTTAGAGGCTGTAAGCCATTTGGGGTGCTCACTTCCTGGGAAGGGCTGCTGTTATAGATGCTGTAATAGGGTTCGATACGGGTATTCATTGGGGTGGAGCTGCTCTGAGCATAGTGCTGATGTCCGACAGAAGCCTTGGGGCTCAACACGCTTTCCTTGGAGTGACTCGGACCACAAGCCTGGTCCACAAACCTTTTCTGAGGTTTTGGAGACAACATGTAGGCCGAATTGGTTTCATGATGGGATGACTTGTTCCTGTTAACCTCCAGGCTCCCTTTGCCCATGGCTCGAAGCCTCGTCTTCTGCTTGCAGCAGAAAAAAACAAGGGCTACATACTGCAGGCACCAAAGGACTCTCCTCCTCAGTCCGGCGCTGTTCCGAGAATATATAAAAGGATTTAATCCAGACTTGAAAAAAATAAGGGTAAATCCACACAGCTCAAACTGGTAGAGGAGGAAGCCACTGTTACTGGACACCACATCCTGCACTAAGGAGATGCCCAGGGGCAGGCAGCAGACTAAGACCGACAGGACAATGATCACGCAGGTCACCACGGCTTTGGAGTCTTTGGCAGCCGACAAGTTCATGGCGGTCACCAGCTGGAGCCTGCCGGCTGCGGGGCCTGGCAGCTGGCCGAGGCTCTTGGCGTAGCCGTGGGCCTGGACGTGCTGAAGCTTGTTGTAGCTCTGGTTCCTGTACAGGGCAGGCACGGTGCACTGGACGCCGTCCCCACCTCCGGCAAATGGCTGCGGGCGGGAGACGTCCCCCGCCATGATGGGAGGGCACTTCCTCACCTGGGCGTTCCTCCGCAGGGCCTGGGCTATCATGACGTAGGAGACGGAGACCACGGCCACGCAGCAGATAAAGTCGATGACATACAGGTACAGAATGAGCTTCCCTTCGCCTGCGGCTGGGCGGGACATGGGGAGGCAGAGGCGGGAGCGGCGGGTCCTCCAGGTGGCCAGGGCGGCCAGGGTGAAGCTGGTGGCCCAGAGCAGCAGGGCAAGCAGCAGGGTGCCGGGGAAGGAGGCGGCACGGTCAGGCTGCTTGCCCAGCACCATGCGCAGGCGGTGCAGGGCGATGACGGCTACCGTCTTGAGAGACATGATGACAAAGCCAGAGCTGGTGAGGTGGAAGGTGAAGCAGAAGGCGGGCGGCAGGCGCGGGGCGGCCGAGGCCGAGAAGAGCAGGGCGGCCAGCATGGGCGCGGCGGCGCCGCACACGCACAGGTCGCACAGGGACAGGTTGAGCACCAGCACGTCGAAGCTGGTGCGGAACTTGCGCAGCGCGGGGTCGAAGAAGGACAGGAAGACGATGAGGTTGCCGTACGAGCCCAGGCAGAAGACCACGGCCAGCAGGCAGGCGCACGGCACCAACGTGCCCGCCGGCACCAGCGCGCCCAGCGCCGCCCCCGCTCCCGCCCCGCTGCCGTTGCCCGCCGGCAGCACCGAGCCGTTGGCCGGGGCCGGCCGCGCCGACAGGTTCACGCTCATCGCCCCCGTGCTCCGCCGCAGGCCCCCGCCCCAACGGCCCCGGCTCCGTTAGCCGGCGGCCGCGCCGCGCGGCCAGGGGACAGGTGCGCTCATGGCCGCCTGCAGCCCGCCGCGCCCCGCCCCGCTGCCCCTGCGCTGCCGCCGTCGCCCCCCTCCCCCTCACGAGTCCGCGGCTGCGCACACGGGACCCCGGCCCTAGCCCCGCCCCCCGCGCGCGCCGCAGCGTCCCCCTCTCCGCCCCCTCGCGGGCTAGGCGCCCGGGCGCCTTCCATTCGCCCCGGCCCCGAGGGTCGCGCGCGCGCCCCCCTTCCGCTCGGTGACCCCCCCCCCCTCCTCGGCACAGTTCCCCCTGTAACTCACCCCTCCATAACCCCCCACTAACTCACCCCAGTGCCCACCCCCACTAACCCGCGTCTCAGTGCCCACCCCCACTAACTCACCGCCCCAGTGACTCCCCCACTAACACCCCCAGTGTCCACCTCCAGTAAGTCACCCCCCATAACTCTCCCAGTGACCCACCTCTCAGTGCCCACCCCCTCAGTATCTCACCCCCCCGGCGACACCCCAGTAACTCATCTGTGACCCCCCCAATAACTCACCCCTCAGTGCCCACCTCCAGCGGGGCTCTGGGTGCCTGAAGCTGGGAGCTGTCCTCTGCTGAGCACAAGCCCTATCTTGTTGGGACCCAGTCGGACCCTGCCCCCCACCAGCGGTGGCTTCCTTGTTCCCCTCGGACTTGCCCGCAGAGGAAGGGAGGGTGTTTCATGAAGTCAAATGGAGCGTGGGCTCCCAATAAGGGGGAAAACCCGGCAGGGCGGGAGCCGCCAGTGCAGCCACCCCCTTGGGAGTAAGCAGAGAGCCTGCAGGAGATGCAGAAAGGACCCGGGAGGTAAAGCGAGCTGGCCTGTAGCCGCGCAGGAGTGAGCCATACCCAACCAGGCAGGAAGCCACGGAAAGAAGTAGCGGTGCCACGAGGAAAGAAGATGATAAAAACATAAGCTAGTCTATGTATGGCCCAAAAGCATTATTAAATACTTCTTTGCAGCGTTCAATAAACATGGCTGGTAAGGCTGGCCTTACCCCCAGGGAACTGAGGGCACCAACATGGAAATTGCCACCACCAAGGTGGGAACAAAGCTCAGATGTGACTGCAGGTCACGATTACTCTCTCTCACAAGGAGAGGACATGGAATGACATTAGGAGGCAGATTTAAAACAAGCCAAAGGCTTTTTCCCTGCCTGTAATTAGCTCATGGGACTCGCTGCTCCAAGGAGGTTGGACAGACTGATACTTAACCAGGTTCAAAGAGGATCGGACCAATTTTTAGAGCATGGAACTTGCAGAAGTATGGTACATGGTAGCTATGGGAGCATATTTCAAATTCCTAGGCCTCTAAGTGCTGGCAGTTGTAAAAGGAAAAGGTGCAGGGGAGTATCAATATGCAGAGAACCTCTCTAAACACTTTCCTTTAGCACCTGTGCTTAGGAGCATTAAGTGAGTGTGTGGTACGGCCTTTGGTACCATCACAGGAATGCATCAACTCATAAAGGCGAGTAAGCAGGAGAATCTCAGCACTAGTCAAAGAAAACCACCCTTCTCAATTTTAAACCAGGCTGAGTAAAAATGACGGAGCACAACTGGCCCACTCTCTTTTCCCTTTTATTTCCTCAAATCCTTCCTCAAGGAACTATTTTTCATAATGGAATAGATATTACATCCGTCTTTATACATTTGTCTTTTTGTAAACATTACTCCCCTCTCTCTTTCTCAATTTACAGAGCCCTAGGCACAGGAGTAAGTACCGGGAGCCAGCCATTGCAAAGGCATCGATTTGATTTCTAAGCTGTTAAAAGGCTTCAGGCTTTTACTCCCACGCATGAGATACCTTTCAGTACTTAAAGGTAATGAGTGCAAGGCGGGCACTAATTCTGCTGTAGGTTAGTGATTCAGTCAAACGCGGCTTGTTTGGTGTTGGAGAAGCATTTGCTTGTGCTTGTTCTTTCACTCTTGGCTCAAGTATTGCCTTCCTGTTATCCTTGTCTGGCATATATTTACTTTCCAAGTAAAAATTAAATTTTGATCTGCTTCCCCCTCCATAAGAAGTCACTTGATTCACTGTACCCCCAATAATACACTGAAGTCTATCATTAGTGCCTTTGCTACCCCATACTTAGTATTCCATGTCTTCAATTTTTATTTTTTTTTAAAAGATTCCCGGAATTTGTCAGGGTTTATCTTCCAAACATAAAAAGCAGGTTGAAATCAGGATAAGACCAAGAAAAGAAAACTGGGGTTAAATTAAGGAAAATAATACGGTTCCACGGCGCTGAGGGAGGGAAGGACTGGAGTAAGGCTGGGACTAGTGAAGGAGCGGCGCAGCAGGGAGCAAAGCGGGGGAAGCGGTGAGTGGGTGCGCGGTGTGGGGCTGGGGGACGCAGCTCTTGCTGCTACATGCCCCGCGGGAGGGCTACAGGTTGAGGAGCCTGCTGCGCCGGGCTTTTCCCAGGGGGCACTTGGGGGAAGCGGGGAGCGGCGCACGGCTCCCAATGCGGGGTACCCAACCCCAGCACCAGCCCCTCCCACCGCGCCTGGGGTCAGAGCCGGGAGCCCCCTGCCCCCGGGCAGTGGCTGCAGGCCCGTGCGGAGCAGCCGGGTGCAGCATGCGCCGCAGGCAGTGGAGCTCTCCTGCCTTCCCTCCGCAGCGGGGCTCGCAGCTCCCGGGGCAGGGCCAGAGCCGCTTGCTGCAGCTGGGACCCGACAGCCCCGGCAGCGATTCCCGCACCCCTTCCCATCCCACCCAGCCGGGAGCCCTGCGCCCTCAGGGAGCTCCAGCCACCCTCATTCCTCTCACCCCCCTGCTCCATGTGCAGCTGCCACTACTACTCCCCCCCCATCGGTTTTTACTGATTTACACTGAGAAACGGGTATAAATCAGTAAAAACTGAATAACTGCAATAAAAAAAACCTGTGATCTACCAGTGAAATTCACTAAAAACTGAAAATGTGGAACACTATCTGTACTATAAGCATGGTGTCATGAGAGTTGTCTTGTTTACACAGGCTAGCTGGTAGCAGCAACTCTTTATTCACACTAATCTGAATGCCTAAAAATGCATTAACCAGTGCTATGTGGAAAGGAAATGGGCTAGTAATTAGAAGTCATCTCCCCCCTCTACAGGCTCCTACAATCCCATACTTAAAAGGTACTAAATGAATAGCAGAGTTTGAAGCCAGAATTATGTAAGGTGTGCTGTTTCCTGTATTAATGCCCTAGAACAGTGATTCTCAACCAGGGTGCCCCAGATCTTTTGACAAGCGCAGTGAAGTAAGAGGACATAAACAGATAAACTTAGCAGGTAAGTGGAGGCTCAGACTTGTCCCTGCCTGGACAGTTCCCCAACCCCACTGCCATGGTCTGCTGCAAGGAAGCAAGCACTGTAGTTTTTGAAACTGGGTGCCACTCAAATTCACTAAAGTTATGGAGGGAAGGGGTGCCAAGTCCAGTGAGGAGTGCCAAACCCAAAAAGGTTGAGAAGCACTAGGTACTTTTTTGAGGTCCAGTCACATGAACACCTAAGTTAGCAATGTTCCATATGGTCATGTGGCCTTCATTAGCAACTGCTTGGCAAGTCTATGAAACTGACCACCCAGAGCTGGCTCCTGTTCTCATAAATTACAGATTACCCTGGGATTTGGGGAAAGAGAAGCAGCAATCCCCAAATTTAGGCTTGGTTTTGCAGGGTGGACTGCAGCTTCTACTTCTCCTGAAGAAAGGGAGCCTAGCTGCTTGCTCTTTTCAAACCTAATTACCAATTTCCATCCAATGACATTTTCGAAGCTCCTGTGAGGAAAAGAGCTAGAGATGCCCTCCCAGAACAATAAAGGCAGAAATGCTCCTTCCCGTTTCTAGGTCCCCAGAGTGGCTCTGCAGACACTCTGAACCATCCAGATCTTCTGGAGATGTGTCCCAAAGTACCAGCTCCCATGTCACACTCTATGGGCAATTGACACTATACATGCAACATCTAAAATACACATGATAGTTCCAACAGAACTTCACGCTCGGCCCAAGCATTACTAGGACAATCACATCTCACAATTGCTTTCACCATCCTTACAGAACAGTTTGGAAGGGTGAGTACATTTTAAATATTTTCATCCCCACAGGTCCACCCATCTTCTTGCTTTGAGGAAGTGCCAATGACTTTTGAAAGACATCAGGGCTTGTGCTTCATGACATTCACATCTATGTAATCAGTCCTCGCACTGGCACAACAAGGAATGCACATATGACAGACAGCACTGTGCTGGTGCAACTTACTTGGATCCAGTGTCGAATTACCCCAGGGAAAGTCAGGGGTAAAACAACACTGATGTAAAGGCTGTGTACCCAGAATTATCCCAGAGTAGCTATCTGTTATAAGCAAACGGGTGAGTACCTGTTGGAACGGCACCTATTTGCAAGCAGGTATTCTAGAAGAGCTGCTTATCCATCAACTCCAGACCACAGTCATGCAAACATCTCATGATTTCAGATGCAGTGAATTCCATTCTGTTTGCTGTTTAGAACTGACTTGCTTCTGTTTAGATTTGAAACTAGTTTGAGCGTTATGTAACAATATTGGCAACACTTTATAAGAGGGAGACAAATCTGTTAACTTGTCCCAAAACACTGACTGCAGTAGCTGAAAGCATTCTTTTCTCGTAGTCACCTGTCTGGGGCCTGAAGTGAACACACTGTACATCTTAGCTGAGTCAGTGCCAATTTCAAATAGCTTTATTAGCAGGAATACATTAAACTGCCTACCACACCGTGAAAGACAGTTTACAGCCAGGGAAAGTTAAACAAAACTCCTACATATAGCATCATGGATAATTAATGTCCCTCCCAATACTGAATGCAGTATTTCCTCCATGTTTGGACCCATCGGTTATCCCATCCTATACACACATCTTAAGCTGTTTGGGGCAAGAATACCCTTTGGTTCCATATTTATACAGTACCTAACACAATGGAGTCTTGGTCTATGACTAGGGCTCCTATGTTGTCTCAATAAAGTTGTAACTCCTACTATAATTTACTACTAAATGCAATTAGATGGATTTACTTGCCAATCACAAATAAAAAGTGATCCACATTTTCAAAAGGACTTGTGCTTCTGGATGCCAATCTGGGAAATGTAAATAGGACTGATGTTCAGGAAATGCACTCTCTCTCTTCTCTAAGGATCTGCTTTCTAATCTCCCTTCTCTCAGAAATTTAAAATTCAGCACAGAAACTAGAGCACCAAAAATCTTAGGTAACCAAAAAAAGATGCCAGCATGTAAAACAAAAGCCTGTCTAGGAAGGGATACAAGTGCCATGAAACTACTGCACAAAGATTCCTAGTACAGCATGGTTTTATGTAAGTTTGTTAGCTATTCTGGCAAAAACCTCAACAGATGCTTAAAAGCACACTACTGCATTGAATATGCAACCAGAGGGCCATAAAGGATAGTTGGAGTCCTTCTGTGATGCTCAACTTATTTTTAAAATGTTTCTTTACATCAAACCAAAAATATGACAGTATTTTAATTTAATAAATGTATGACTCAGTACAGCAACCTAAGACTTTTTGCTAAACGCTCTTCCAGCTAGTCACCTTTTACGACTAATTAGAGTAATAGAAAATTAGGGTTGGAAGGGACCTCAGGATCACCCCAATCAAGGCTTTGTCCAGCTGGGTCTTTAAATCTCCCAAGATTACCTTTTTGGGTAACCTGTAACAGTACTTTCATAGACATTAGGGCTGGAAGGGACCCTGGAAGATCTTCAAGTCCAGCCTCGTGCCCCAGGGGCAGAAAGTCAGCAGGGGTCATAGGACCCTAGCAAGATAAACATCCAAATGTCTCTTGAAGGCGTTCAAAGCAGGTGCTTGAACCACCTCTAGCAGCAGGCTATTCCAGACCTTGGGGGCTCAGACAGTAAAGAAATTCTTCCTTATGTCCAGCCTGAAGCGATCATGGAGGAGTTTGTGACTATTTGACCTTGTCATCCCTTGGGGTGCTCTGGTGAACGGACGTTCCCCCTGATCCTGGTGATCACCCCTGATAAACGACTACCAGATCACCCCTGAGCCTGCGCTTTTCCAGGCTGAAGAGTCCTATAGCTCTCAGCCTCTCATCATAAGGTCTGTTTTCCTGACCTCTGATCATGCATGTGGCTCTCTTCTGGACTCTGTCAAGCTTTTCCACATCCTTTTTTAATTGTGGTGCCCAAAAATGGATGCAGTACTCCAGCTGCGGCCTCACCAAGGCCGAGTACAATGGGAGAATGTCCTGGGATTTGCTTGAGAAGCATCTGTGGATGCAAGCAAGCGTTTTGCTCGCTTTACTAGCTGCAGCATCGCATTGAAGGCTCATGTTCATCCTGTGGTCAATCATGACCCCCAAGTCCCTTTTGTCTGTAGTGCTAGCCAGCGTAGCACTGCCAAGTCTATAAGCATGCTGCAGGTTTTTCTTCCCAAGGTGGAGAACCTTGCATTTTTTGGTGTTAAACACCATCAGGTTCTCATCTGCCCATTTCCTGGGCCTGTCAAGATCAACCTGGATTGTTCTCCTGTCCTCAGGTGTGGACACTTTACCCCAAAAGTTTGGTGTTGTCAGCAAACTTGGTCAGTCTGCTTCTGACACCAATGTCCACATCTTTATTAAAGATGTTGAATAGTATAGGCCCAAGGACAGAGCCTTGGGGGACCCCACTGGTCATAGCACACCACGATGATTGACTTCTGTCAACCACCAACCACGACTTCTGGGCCTGACCACAGAGCCAATTCCCCAGTCAACGGATTGCGGTGAAGCTGAGGCCGCAGTTGGCCAGTTTTGCTAAGAGAGATGATCGTGGGATACCAGACTGAAGGCTTTTTTAAAGTCAAGATATATGACATCAATCTCCTCTCCCTTGTCCAGGTGATAGGTCACCTGGTCATAAAAGGAAAAGATTGGTCAAGCAAGACCTACCCACAACAAACCTGTGCTGGCTATCCCTCAGGATGTTGGTGTCAGCCAGTCCATTAAGGATGGCCTTTTTAATAAACTTTTCTAAGACTTCCCCGGGATAGAGGTCAGGCTGATGAGCCTGTAGTTTGCCAGATCCACTTTCCTCCCTTTCTTGAAGATAGGCACCACATTGGCCTTCTTCCAATCTTCAGGCACTTCACCAGAGCACCACGAGTTCTCGAAGATCCGTGCCTGGGGCTGAGCTGTGACGCTTGCCAGCTCCTTGAGTAACCTGTGGTGTAAACTGTCAGGGCCGCCTGACCTGAAGGTGTCCAGCATCTCAAGGTGTTCCTTCATAAGGTCAGCACTGATGGAGAATAAGCAATCTCCCTCACCCAGGCCTTCCCGTCCCGTAATGGGCAGGGGTGCCCCTTGGGACTGTTGAAAAACCAGTGCTACATACCCATTTAGCAAGTTGGCTTTCCTGGGAGTCAGTTGTCCTATCCAGTTTAGCAGGGGTTATTACCCTCCTCATGAGAAAGTTCTTCCTCATATCTAATCACACCTAATCCACACTCCCCTTGCTATAATTTGAGACTATTGCTCCTTGCCCTCTCATCTGCCACCACTGAAAAGCCTAGCTCAGGCATGGGCAAAATGCAGCCCGAGGGCCAGATGCGGCCTGCCAGGCCATTCTATCCAGCCTGTGGGTCCCCTAAAAAATTTAGAAAATTAATATTTATCTGCCCCGGGCTACCTGTCATGCAGCCCTCAAGGGCTTGCCAAAATTCAGTAAGCGGCCCTCCACCCAAAATAATTGCCTGCCCCGGTCTAGTTCCATCCTCTTTAAAACCACCCTTCAGGTAGTTGAAAGATGTTATTAAATCTCCCCCCCCACAGTCTTCTCTTCTACAGATTACATTAGCTCTGTTCCCTTAGCTTTTAAAAGTCATGTGCCTCAGCACTCTAACCATTTTTGTTGCCCTCTGTTGCTCTCCAATTTGTCCACATCCTTTCTGTAGTGGGGGTCCTAAAACTGGACACAGTACTCCAGATGTGGCCTCATAAGTGCCGAATAGAGGGGAACAATCACGTTCCTCGATCTGTGGGCAAAACTCCTACTAATATAGGCCAGTATGCCATTAGCCTTCTTTGCAAGAAGAGCGCACTATTGTTTCATGTTCAGCTTATTTTCAACTGTAACCCCCAGGTCCTTTTCTGCAAAACTGCTGCTTAGCCAGTAGGTCTCCAGCCTGTACCAGCGCTTGGGACTGTTCAGCCCCAAGTGCAAGACTTTGCACTTGTCCTTATTGAACCTCAGGAAACTTCTTTTGGTCCAAACCTCTAGTTTAAGTCTTTCTGAATCCCAGTCCTATCCTCCAGCATATCTACTACTCCCCTCAGTTTAGCATCACCTGCAACCTTCCTGAGGGTGCACTCCATCCCATCTTCCAGGTCGTTGATAAAGACATTGAACAAAACCAGCTCCAGAACTAGCCCCTGGGGCACATCACTTGATACCAGCTACCACCTAGACATTGAGCCATTGATTACTACCCTTTGAACCCCACAATCTAGTTTTCTATCCACCTTAGAGTCCATTTAATCCAATTTGTACTTCCTTAGCTTACTTGCTAAGGAATGTTGTAGGGGACCATATCAAAAGCCTTGCTGAAGTCAAGGTATATCATGTCCACTGCTCTCCCTGCATCCACAGAGCCAGTCATTTCATCATAGAAGGCAAGCAGGTTGGTCAGGCATGACTTGCCCTTGGTGAATCTGTGCTGACTGCTCCTGATTACCTTCTCCTTCAAGTGCTTAGAAATGGATTCCTTAGGGATCTACTCCATGATTTTTCTGGGGACTGAAGTGAGGCTGACTGGTCTATAGTTCCCCAGATCCTCCTCCTTCCCTTTCTTAAAGATGGCCACTATACTTGCCCTTTTCCAATCATCCGGGACCTCCCCTAGTCACCACAAGTTTTCAAAGATAATGGCTAGCAGCTCTGCAATCACACTGAACTCCCTCAGCACCCTCAGGTACATCACATCTGACTCCATGGACTTATACACAGCTAACTTTTCTAAATAGTCCCTAACCTGTTCTTTTGCCACTGTGGGCTGCTCACCTCCTCCCCAAGCTGTGCTGCCAGTTGGATGCTGGCATCACCCTATTAATGGAACTATAGACTCCTGGCCAGGATGCTTCTACCATGTTTTGTGACTTTTTTTTTTTCAGCTGTTCATCTAAATGCGAAGGCCAAAAAATAAACCCAGAGCATCTGTTCTCTCTTTGTTTCATGTTATGCTTTTCTCAGCATGCCCATCTTTGTTGTTGTGTTGATGATTCCCATATTCATCCTCTTAAATCATGATTCATTTGAATTCTTCTAAATTCATGTGTATTCCTTCAGAGAAATCTTGGCTCTGCAGTGATAAAGCAGTCATTACCTTCAGACAATAGAGCCAGAATTCCACCCATTAAGCGAAAGGAAAAGTTAACCATTATTCACAGAACTACTACTGATAGATTTTCAAAAGGAAAATGAGTTTATACACACTTTTTTTCTGAAGGAAATCAATTAAAATGGTTTAAAATCAAGGGTTTAAAATCAAACAAAAGGCTGCAGAAAAGAAGAGATTTTCTTTAATGCTGCAACCGCTCAAATGTAGAACTTTTCCTCTTCAGATACTGCACAAGTTATGCTTCTAGTATAAAAGTGGTAGCCTTTAAAAATATTTGGTAGAAGGATCTGTGTCCAATTAGTCCTTCCAATATGAATCACTGAAACAAGCCAGAACACTGGAGTGTTGTACGTAGGTTCTGCCTAGCTCTGAAAAATATTGCAGAATGTGGCAAACAAGATAAAAAGGTCATTAGAACTCAGATCTTGTATTCAGGCAGCAAAGAGATGAATTGAGGCAAAAAGGATTTCCATGGGAACAAGGAACAAAACACAACCATTTGTACATCAGAAACCCAAATTTGTCTCTAGTTCCCCCCTTTTAAACAGAGAGCTGTTGACAGCAAAGTCAATCTAGGTTTTTGACACAGGAAACATAAAAGCAATGATTTTCGCAACATCTTTCATAAGGCATGAAGCCATTAACTCTTTATTTATAACATTCATATATCTTCCCTGGGGAGGACGATGAAACAGCCATGTTCTTAGCCCTTACAATTGGGCTAAAAACATGGCCTTCAAATAAGCACCTTGGTCTTGTAATGGTTGTTGAACAATGTTAAGGAACAAGGTTTCAGAGCATCTTTTTTTGATTCACAGTCCAGTCCTACAACTAGATTCTGCAATAAAGTGTTAACTTTTGAATTTTTTCAACATTAAAATTTTTACATGGAAGGGTGTGCGTTTTGCCACTTCATTAACACAAATCCTGGACAAGTGCTGAAAAACAGTTAAAAAAAAAGTTGAAGTAGATGATCCCAGCCCACCACTTAAAAAAATGAACAAGAAAAAAGGAAATGGGGTGGGGGGAGGGAATACAAAAAGGATCTCAATTATTTAAACAGCTCAAGCAACAGCAAACTGAGAATCAAGAACACATGGTGGGCAGTTCACACAAACTGGGACCCTATGAGGGCAGCACTACAATCAGAGACTTCATCTGGGACTTGCAGTAATCAATAACTGCGCTTTATAAAAAGGAGCATGAAAAAAATCAATAGCTGAATTAAAGATTTGCTGATATTGTCAGGTGGCTTGGAGAAACTGTAGCAAAGAAATATTATCTATAGTAACCTGTCCACCTGCCAGAAATTGATAGAATTTGGCAGCTGAGCTTAACAGAATTGGTTTAAAATATAGTCAAACTCAAGGACGGGTTGATTCATGCCCTGACCCAGGCTTCCCACTAGTTCTCTTTGGCTTGGATCTTCCCCCTAAAGTACAGGGAGTCCCTTCTCTGATACTTTTACTAGGATGAAATCTTACCTTTGCCTGAGGATTTGCAGTCTTTAAGTTTGACTGGAGCAGTTAAATGTCTTGAACCTGATGTAGCTCCTCTCCTAGCAGGATTCTACTGGGAGATTGAGGCACAGAGGAGCTGTTTTCAAAGTAATTAACCTATGTCAAATGCATTGGCTAGAGGTAGAGGCTGGTGCTAACAACATCATGGAATCCATCCAACACAAAAATGATTTTCTACAATCTTGACTTGACCTTTTCATAATTGTGGTGGTCCTTACAACCAGTGCAATATAGTTGAAGGGAAATGTGTTTGGTAGTCAAGGGACTACCAACCAGCATTTAGAGTTCTTTTTTCCATCTCCTTGAGTACAGAGTCTTTGAAGAGGAAAAAAAAAAGCTTCTCTTCAGAAACTGCAAGCAGGAAGCAGTGGTGGCAGCTTGTGTATCTTGCCAATAAAGGAACTCAGCCTTTTCCTTATTCTGGTTAGCACGCTCCAGCGGGGAAAGTAATTGCAAGAGTCTCTTTTCTTACAGGTTGGCTGATCTCCTACATTGGACTTTAAACTAGACTCAACAGGGGATGGGGAGGCAGGAGATGGAGAGAATTTAGGACCTACAAACTACGATACATGCAACAGTACATCCCAGAGAAATACTAAGGGGCCCATTGGGCATCAAAGGCACCATTCGGAGGTCTCAAGTGCCTCTATACTAATACTAGGAGCATGCGGAACAAGCGGGAAGAACTCACGCTCCTGCTTGCAGACAATAACTTCGATTTAGTGGGGCTAACAGAAACCTGGAGGGACTCTGCCCATGACTGGGCAGTATGCATTGAGGGCTATAAGTTGTACAGATGGGACAGAGTAGGAAGAGGGGGGTGTGGGAGGTTGCGCTCTATGTTAAGGAGCATTATACAACTGCCCTAATCAAAACAAGATCAGAAGAGGAGAAAGTTGAGGCATAGTGGGTTAGGATACATGGAGTTCGAGGGGAAAGGGACCTGGTGGTGGGGGTCTGCTAAAGACTACCACCTCAACAGGAAAAGACAGACTTGGGATTCTTGAGGCAGCTCTCAGAGACCGTATGGTCTAGGGACATGGTTGTCATGGGGGACCTAAACTACGCTGACATCTGCTGGGAGGAGCAGTCAGCGAAATCCAACCATTCACACAGGTTCTTAACCTGTGTACAGGACCTTCACCTAATGCAGGAGGTATACAGTCCCACTAGGGGGAATGCCTTACTGGACTTGGTGTTGGCTACAGGGAATGATCTGGTAGGGGAGCTGCAGATTTGTGGTCACCTTGGGGACAGTGACCACCATTCAATGGAATTCACCATAAGGTGTAGAATGGGTAAGGTAACTAGTAGGGTGGAAATGCTCGACTTTAGGAAGGCTAACTTTAGTGTGCTCAGGAATTTTGTTAATGAAGCACTGCAGGATAGGAGTACTGGCGAGATGGGAGTCCAGGAAGGGTCATTCCTAAAGGAAACGTTCTTTTGGGCACAGAGGAGACGATCCCAGAGCAAGGGAAAGGGGAGAAAGGGGTCAAAAAATGTCCTTGGCTAAAAACAGAGAAATCTAGGGGAGCCTAAGGGCAAAAAGGGAGGTATATAGGCAGTGGAAGCAGGGGGAAGCTACCAAGGAGTATACTTACTCGGTGAGCACTTGCAGGGAGGCACTTAGAAAGGACAAAGCAACTACAGAGCTGAAGCTAGCAACACAAATTAAAGAAAACCAAGTCTTTTTTTTTTTTTTTTTTTTTAAGGTATGTAGGGAGTAAAAGGAAGGTGCAGGGCAGTATAGGACTCCTACTGAACAAGCAGAAGCAATTAGTGACAAACAGGGGGAACAAGACTGAGCTCTTTAATTAATTTTTTGCTCAGTGTTCTTGAACAAGGGTCAAGATAAATCTCCTAACGGGTTCTTAGATGGGCATCAGAGGGACACTAGCCTACCAACTATCGACACGGACTTGGTGCAGATTCACTTGGATGGACTGGATGTGTTCAAGTCAGCAGGCCTGGATGAGCTGCATCCGAGGGTACTAAAAGAATTGACCAGTGTCATAGCAGAACCACTGGCACAGCTGGTTGAGCGCTTGTGGTGCTCGGGTCAGGTGCTGGAAGACTGGAAAAGGGCCAATGCGTTTCCTGTTTTCAAGGGGAGCAAGGAGGATCCAAGTAATTATAGGCCAGTCAGTCTCACTTCCATCCTTGGAAAAGTCTTTGAAAAGATTAAGGATCATATTTGTGCGAGTCCAGCAGGAAAAATAATGCAGCAGGGTAACCAGCATGGATTTGTAGCAGGTAAATCATGCCTGACTAATCTGGTTTCGTTTTATGATCAGGTCACAAAACGCCGAGACACAGGAGTAGAGGTGGATGTCGTTTTCTTGGATTTTAGGAAGGCCTTTGATACGGTATCTCATCCCATTCTCATAAATAAGTTAAGAGGCTGCGATGTAGATGTTTACACAGTCCAGTGGGTGTCAAGTTGGTGTGGGGGGGGGGGAAAAGGGGGGTCACACCCAAGGAGTGGTAGTAGATGGGTCAATAATTGACCTGGAAGGAGGTGGGTAGTGGGGTCCCGCAGGGCTCGGTCCTTGGACCTGTACTCTTCAGTGTCTTTATTAGTGACTTGGATGTGGGTGTGAAGTGTACTCTGTCCAAGTCTGCAGATGATACTAAATTGTGGGGTGAAGTGAACACACCAGATGGTAGGGAATGATTGCAGGCACACCTGGACAGGTTAGAAAAGTGGGCAGTACACAATAGGATGCAGTACAAGGACAAATGCAGAGTGCTCCACCTAGGGTGTAAAAATATCCAGCACAGCTATTGGCTAGGAAATGACCCTCTTACCAGCACAGAAGCAGAAAGGGATCTCAGAGTCATGGTGGACTCCAAGATGAACATGAGTCGTCAGTGTGACGACTGCACAGTGTGACAACTGCAAAGCTAACTGCACTTTATCATGCATCAGCAGATGCATGATAAATAGAACCAAAGAGGCGATACTTCCCCTCTATGCAGCATTGGTCAGACCACAGTTGGAGTACCGCATCCAGTTTTGGGCACTGTACTTTAAGAAGGATGTGAATAGCCTTGAAAAGGTCCAGGGGAGGGCCACTCATATGGTAAAAGGTTTACTGGCTAAGCCCTATGAGGAGAAACTAAGGGACCTGGACCTCTTCAGCCTCTGCAAGAAAAGGTAGAGATGATTTTGTAGCCGCCTACAAATTCATTAGGGGGACGCAGCAAGGGATTGGAGATGCTCTGTTCAGCAGGGTGCCTCTTGGGGTAACAAGGAACAATGGTCACAAACTGACAGAAAGCAGATTAGGCTAGACATCAGGAAAAACTTCTTCATAGTAAGGGTGGCCAAAATTTGGAATGGGCTTCCAAGGGAGGTGGTGCTCTTCCCTACCTTGGAGGTCTTTAAGAGAAGGCTGGATAGGCATCTGGCTAGAGTCATCTGACCCCAGCACTCTTTTCTGTCCAGGCAGAGGATCAGACTCAATCATCTGTTGAGGTCAATCCTTTCCAATCCTAGCATCTATGAATAGATGGAGGAAGATGGATCACACTGGAACAGCACCCACACCCCTCTCATTTTTTGTTCCCCAAGCCAGAGTAGAGACCAAGGAAAGAAAGGATGCCTGTTTCCCTCAAAAAAAAATCAGTTTTACTATACTGCTAGGATTGCAATACAGTAGAAATATTGAAGGAGCCGATAGTTGCAGGAAGAGACACAAAAAGCTACGGATCTCAGACAGGGGAAATGTTTAGGATATGAAATATTTTATGGCTTGAAAGAAATGGTGAGACATGACTGAAGCCAGCTAGTGAATTATGTAGCCTTCAAATAGGATGCTTAAGGAAAGCCACAAAGATGGGCAGATTCATCAGTGAATAAAAAGATACCCCATAAAACATTTCCCACTCTAGGACTATTAAACACACATCTCATTTGAAGTGGTCCCGATTAATCCAAACCTGGGACAAGAGGGGCAAGCACAGCCTTTTACACACATACCCCTGGTCACGCCTGCCTCTCTGACAGGCTTGTCCTTCTTAACTTGAATGAGCTTTATTCATAGCATGGGGGGAGGAGAAGAGGGGCTGAGGAAATGTTAGGACATTTTCTCTCTGGTCTTCTTCTTGCCTATGACTTCAGAAAGTTGACTCCTCTGACCATTTAAGTGTAGATCCATTAATATTACTGCATTCTCTGGTACTTTACAGATACTTGAAGTGGGACAATAGACAGATACCAAGCTTGAAGTCTTAAGACTTCAAAAACAAATTTTAATAAGCTCAGGTCACTAGTAAAGAATGCCGTGAGAGACCAAGGACCACAGGTAAAGGGAGTATGAGAAGAATGGTCGTTCCTTAAGGATACAGTCCTTAAGGCTCAGAGAAATTCCATTCCCTTATGGAGAAAAAGTAGCAGAAGGGTCAAAAAAAACCCTCTTGGCTAAGCAGGAAAGTTGCAGCCCTCCTACAGAAAAAGAAAGAGGCATATAAACAATGGAAGCTTGGGACAGCCTCTAAGGAAGACTACTTGACAACGGCCCGCACTTGTAGAAACCCAATTAGGCACACTAAGGCAGAAACCTAACTAAAACTAGCTACAAGAATCAAGTCCTTCTTTAGCTACATGGGGAGTAAAAGGAAAACTAATGGGAGTGTGGGGCCACTGCTCAATGCCTGGTTACTACCACTCAGGAAAAACCGCAACTCCTAAATGACTACTTTGCCTCGGTCCTTCACAAGACCAAGGGGAACAACATGCCAGGTAGGGCACAGAATGAGCAGGGCAGGATTGACACTGTTCCCACCATTGTCATAGAACTGGTGTACAATCAATTAAAGAAATTAGACGTATATAAAATCAGCAGGACCAGATGAGCTCCACCCAAGAATACTGCAAGAGTTGGGTGAAGTAATCGCAGAGCCCCTGGCAAAAGTCTTTCAAAAATCATGGGCCTCTGGAGAAATCCCAGAGGGCTGGAAGAGGGCCAGTGTTATGCCCAACTTCAACAAGGAGAAGCATGAAGACCCGGGAAACTACAGGCCAATTAGCTTAACTTCTATTCCAGGGAAAATCCTAGAAACATTCAAACTTGCAGAAGGCATGATACTGAGTGACAGCCAGCACAGCTTTGTCGCAGGCAGGTCTCGTCTGACCAACCTCATTTCTTTCTCTGATCAGGTATCGCCTGGATGAGAGAAAAGCAATTGATGTCTTATAACTCGACTTCCAGAAAGCCTTTGACCTGGTATCCCATGAGGTACTGATCAGAAAAGTGGAAGATATCAGGCTCAACTGTGGCACCATCAAGTGGGTGCGAAACTCATTGCGGGGTAGGATGCAGAGAGTCCAAATGAATGGATCGGTGTCATCCTGGCAAGATGTGGGCAGTGGAGTACCCCTGGGGTCGGTACTTGGTCCAGTGCTGTTCAATAACTTCATGAACGACCTGGGTAAGGGGGTGAAAAGCCCATTGGCCCAGTTCACGGACGACACCAAGATATGGGGTTGTGTGAACACACCCGCAGATACAAGCAGACCTAGACAGGCTGGCATGTTGAGCAGAACGGAACCAGATGAGGTTCAACCTAGAGAAATGCAAAGTGCTGCATCTGGGAAGGAAGAACCCCCAGCACACCTACAGGCTGGGCATCACTAACCTAACCAGCACTACACATGAAGGGGATCTGAGGGTAACAATAGACCGCCACCGCCCCCCCCCCCCCCCCCCCCCCCCCAGCATGAATACGAGCCCGCAAGCAGCACAGTAGCTGCTAGGGCCAATAAAACTCTGGCATGCATCAATCGATGCATCTCCAGTAAATCCAAAGAAGTGATTCTCCCACTTTACTGAACATTGGTATGGCTGCAGCTGGAGTATTGCATCCAATTCTGGGTGCCACACTTCAACAAAGATGTGCTAAAGCTCAAGAAGATCCAGAGAAGGGCCACCTGCATGATCAGGGACTTGCATGGCAAGCCCTATGAGGAGAGACTGAGGGATCTCGGACTCTTCAGCCTAAAGAAAAGAAGGCTGAGAGGGGACCTGATTGTGGCTTACCACTATATCAGAGGTGTGTATCAGTGGCTCAGTGAACAACTGTTCACCAGGGCACCCTGGGGGAAAACTAGAAACAACAGCCACAAACTCCTGGAAGATAGTTTCTGGCTGAACATTAGGAAAAACTTCTTTACAACTAGGGTGTCCAGACTATGGAACAAGCTCTCCCCAGAGGTGGTGCAATCATCTACCCTAGAGGTCTTCAAGAGAAGACTGGACGGTCACCTGGCTGGGGCCATCTGACCCCAGATGCCTTTCCTGCTCATGCAGGGGGCTGGACCCAATGATACTTTGTGGTCCCTTCCAGCCCGATGATTCTATGACTTGCATATCTGTAGGATCCTGGAACAATAAGCTTTCTCCAGGAAAAATGAGAAGCTGACTTACACCATAATGCTTTGAGAAGGTATCTGAGACAAGGACAGATCAAGTTAAACCTCAACTGCATATTATATACTTCAGGGACATTACTTTGAATCAGTTATAGGTATGTTTTATCCCACGAAATAGTTACTTTTTTTTAATAGGTTTTGTGCTTTACCAGGACAACTGTTTAAGCCAAGTAATTTGCTGTTGCTTTGTAGAGTGTCCATCCTGGTCAGTGGTATCTGCTTGTTCCCCAGATACTATGAATGTATCCTCTGCTGTTCCATTTCTTCACATATTATCAGTTCCATTTCTATACCAATTCCTTAATCCAGCGGCAGTTGGCCAGCTAAAAATGTAAAACTTTCACCTTTATAAAGCTGGCCCAAGGTCAACTTCCCCTGACCTTGGCTCAAAAAATTACAAAATACCTTTTATTCTATATGGTGCTTAAGAGATCTGAATCTCTGATTTTAAAAGTTTTCTTAGTGTATCCACTGTTGAAGCCTGAGGTACATTTCAAATCTCACAACATAAGCAAGTTCAGACTTCACAACACTTCAGGAGGGAAACAAAGAGGGAAACAGCTGCTCAAGTTCTAGGGAATCAGTGAGCGGCATAGGTAGGGAGGGACCCTTCAAGACAGTACAGAACCAGTATCTTCATAAGGCTTTTAGTTATAATACTATTGGACTATAATACTATTGTATTTTGGTGAAATGTTCACTTTCGTAAATACTAGGGCTGTGGGAAATTTCGCCGCCCGTTTCATTTTGAGCTCGAAACAGCAAAATCAAAATGAAACGAAGGGCTTCGAAATTGCCTCAAAACAAAACGAGGCTAGGTGAAATGTTTAGAGTTTCGAAGCAGGCAGCAACCAGGTGGTGGGAGACAGGGGAGAACCAGCGCTGCACTTCCAGCAGTTCCAGGCTTAGCCAGGTGGGGAGCACAGCCCCGACTCTCCCCACCTCCTGTGACTGGGGTGGGAAGTCAATCACAGCGCAGGGGAAGGGAACTGAGCCCCGGCTCAGTTCCCTGCTCTAGTGCTGCCTTCCCCAGCCTGATTGCAACTCAGCCCAGCTGGGCTGAGTTCCTTGCCCCAGCCCCATCTAACCCTGGGGAGGAGAACTGAGCAATTGGGCTCAGTTCCCTTCCCCAGTCCCAGGTGGCAGCACCAGCTTCCCTCCCTCATCTGGCAGGCAGATCTGGGTCAGTCAGCCTGGAGAACTGGCACAGCTCCAGCAGCCATCCTGGGGTTGGGCCCCAATCTGCCTGCCAGATGAGAGAGGCTGTTTTGAGCTTCCCTATTATAGCAAATGGGCAAAACGTCAACACAGTGTTGAAACAGCCTCACTGTTTCGATGAAGTGAAATGAAACAGCTGTTTCTACTCTAAATTAAATTCGAAACAAAATGCTGTTCCCACTGAAACCTCAAAAATCTAGTCAAAACAGAACAGTGCTATTTTGCACACCCTTAGTAAATACCAATTGTGCCTGCTTCAAATTACACCCTGGATTCAAATTAATGCAGTACTATTCATTCACAAGCTGCGTGATGTTAAAACAGTTTTCATAGTCTAGTCCCAAGGTAAAGTATTTCAGTGGCTGGTGAAGAGGCTACATTTATACATACAATAATATCAAATGACTTTAAAACACAAGTGTATTATTATGTGTATATAATGCATAAACTCTTACCAGAGGAAAAGCAGGTATGAAGAGGATTTGACACAAAATCTCCAGAGAAATATCAGAGCAGACAAATCTACATTCTGGTTTTTTACACAATTAATGTCTATTTTTGAAAAGATGAAAAATGCAGATGTTACAAACAATCCATTTATTGGGTTTTAAACTAGGTACACGATTGAAATAATTTTGGCACTACGCTATACAGTGGTTACATCTGTGTGCTGACGTTTACTAAATACTGTACTAGGAACACTGCTGTGCTTTTAAGTTTGGATTGAGTCACATACTCAGCAGGTAGATGATTCAAATTGTATCATAGTGTTCCAGTTTGGCTGTATGAAAGATGAAACACACACCAACTTGGGAATTTATTTCAATGTAGGAAGTACCTTGCATTCTATAAACTTACCACATCAAAACATGTGATGTCTTCATTTAGAGATGGCCACAAACATTGCATTAAAAATCTGCATCAGATATAAGTAATGAGATCAATGAAAACCCAAAACAAAATAAAATCTCTGCCTTTTAGACATGGAAAGATATTCTGTTAAAGAAAATAATTTAAAAAAAACTAATGGCATTTGATTTGATACAAAAGCCAAAACCACTATAGTATTAACATCTAAGTGTGAATCTTTACAAAATAATCTCACAATGGTGTTATGTAAAAGGTTGCAAACTGTACAATGTTTCATCAATGCAATGCCTCTACAATTTATACAGTCTTTTACATCTATGTAACACATATTACACATGTCATTAAATAGCCAATAGATATCAGTCTCTGAACAAAGTTGCAGGCAAAAAAAAAATAAAAATAGAACTTCCACTATCTTAGCAGTCTCCCATTTATGCAAGGGATGCTTGTTCAAATAGCAACTAAGAGTCTTTGTAAATGAGAGTATCTTGTTTAAAAAAAAAAAAAGTCAGCCATTCAGTGCTTTTATGCACAAAGCATATATTCTTCATTCTATTAATTGAAACATTGCTTGAGACAAGAACTTCACATCTATGGTCTCTATTCATCTGAAAGGATCCCCAGCCTTTCCACCTGCCTTAGAAAGCTGCAGATGGTCATAGTTTTGTGTTCTGCACCTGGTTGAGCTTCTATTAAAACTCAACTAGGCCACGGAAGTTTTCCCACTTCCTGCCCTGCCGATCTAGGCTGCAAAAAGCAGAATGGATATTTACATTTATATAGAGATTATAAAAAGTAATCCAGATCTGAGGTGGATTAAATGATACAGGGCCATCATCTAATGGGTGCTCAAACCCACAGTGAAAAATAAATCCTTTGTGAAAAAAACTGGCTCCTGGTCTTGCAGGTCAATCAGATAAAAAGTTAAATCAACCAAAATTGGAGAGGTTCACTGAGAAGGTTCTGACTCACACAATCCTGTGTGTTCTGCATATTTACTGCTTAAAAATAGCTGGGGATGTGGAGGAAGAGAGAATATGAGATAAGAGAAGAGACATCCGGCTTAAGCCACTGTGCATGAGAAATAACTGCAGTTTTGTAACACAGGCCAGTGACATGGTACTTTGTAACATGTCAGAACCAGGCTCCACAGATGCAGTTATGGAAGACTGCAAGGCTCTCATAGCTGCTCCCTGTGGAGCTGGAGTTCTTGATGAATAGAGCCCTCTCAGGACTTGAATATTCGCATTTAAAAATAGTTCCAAAACCAAGTTCTCTACACGATAAATTAGTTTTGAGTTTCCTTTATTTTGCGGAAATGTTTCTACATCCTCATTTTCCAAATGAAACCTGAAACAGAAATAGTTACAAAAAAGTTAATACTGTAGAACAAAATAAAAACAAAAATAATTTCCCTTCAAAACTAACAGTTTCAGCAAACAGGAAATCAAAGTTATACAAGCCAAAGACTTGTACTTGCTCTTAGGGTAGGGTGAAGTATAGAGAAGTACTTCAATGTTTCTTTAGTGATGGGTCCTGTGACAGACGCTCAAGGGGAAGCTAATTGGCGAAGGGGTGGGAGCAAAGGGGGACCACAAAAATTTAGTCAAAAAAAGGGTAAGGAAGGGAATACACAATAAACACACAGCCGATCATTACCAGTCCTTAGCCAACAGGAGATGCTCCCCTGAGCTGGATAAAGTGTTAGTTTGGAGAGAACACTCTCCTCTGGATTTGAGGCCCTTTTCCTTCACTCTGTTCAAGTAGATGGCTACAGCAGATTTCACAAAAGGCAGCAGTGTTTCCCCAACTTAACCAACACACATGCAAGTTTACCTTATTTATGCATAATAGCAGGGTGATACTAAGAGGTCTGTAAGGACAAGCAGCTGGTCATCAGTGAACTGCTGTTTGTGCTCTTGCCAATTGTCATGGTGGGTCCTCCGGAAATTGGACAGTGTTTTCTTTACAGTCATCTGTGTAAGAAAAAAAATATTTTTATGAAATCATTTTACATATTTTAAATCAAGGGAAGGAGGAGTGTCCAAGGGATTATAGATCACTCCATCTGATCTCAGTACCAGGAGAGAACATGGAGAAGGTTAGTAAGGAAATTTCCAAGCAACTGAAGGAAAACAAGGAGATCCAAAACAGTCAGCATGGATTCATCAAAAGCAACTCATGCCTAACCAACTTGATTTCCTTCTGTGACAAGATGAAGGGCTCTGTGGATGGGGGGAAAGCAGCAGATATAGTATATCTTCATTTTAGCAAGGCTTCTGACACCAGTATCCCATGACAATCCCATTAGTAAGCTACGGAAATACAGACTAGATGAAAGTATTGTAACACAGATACACAACCAGTTGGATCCATGTGCTCAATGAGTAGCCTTCAATGACTTGATGTCTAGCTGGGATAAGATGCAGTATAGGGTTCCCCAGGAGTCCATTCTGGGTCCAATATTGTTTAATATGTTCATTAACAGATTTGGAGGATGTGAATGAGTGCACATTTGATAAATTTACAGGCGACACCAAGCTGGGCAGAGATGCAGACATTCTGGGGGTAAGGCTAGGATTCAGACTACCTTGATGAATTGGAGAAGTGGTTCAAAATCAACTACATGAAATTCAGTAATGACAAGTGCAAAGTCCTGTACTTAGATGCAGAACAACTGGATGCACAAATACAGACTAAGTAATGATTGGCTAGGCTGTGGTACTGAAGAAAAAAGACCTGAGAGTTGGAATGGACCATAAGCTGAATATGAGCAGACGCGCTCTTGTCGCAAAAGAAGCCACTGGTGTACTGCGTGTCACTAGCAAATCAAGGAAAGTGATCTTTCCATTCTATTTGGCACCGACAGGCCTCATCTAAAGCACCATGTCCAGTTTGGGGCTCTGCACTTCAAGAAAAATAGGGGCAAATTAGAAAGAGAGCAACAAAAAAAATGACTCAATCTGGTAAACATAACTTATGAAGGAAGACTCATTTCTCTTCAAATGACATCTGATGAAGTACATTTCTACCTAAGGTCATGCTTCAGACCCAGGCTAGGAACAGATGTTTCATTTGTCCCAGGACAAGCTGTCCCAGCAGAGAAGAGTCCCAGGATTGGCATGTAGACACACTGCTCTTCCAATCAGGGTTTAATGAGCAGTCAAATGCACTGCTATTTTTCTGCCACTGATTCAATGATGCAATCCTAGGACAACTATTCAGATACACTTTATAACATCCCAGTACAAACTGTTAGCACTTCTTATCCCACAAACTTTTTTAGGGTTTGTTCTGCAACAAACACGGATGTCTGAATGACTGCACTTTGTCCCAGGATAAAACAGTTTCTTCCGGGATAAATACAACATTCATTTCTATGCTCAGTCTCTAACCAACCACCTGGCCTGCCTTCTGCTTAATTTCAGACAGAATGTGGATTACCATGTCTATCTTCAAATTGAGGAAGAAAAAACCTAGAATTATTTAAAGTAGGTTACACAAACAGTTAGCCTCAATGGTTGAGTCAAAGATGATCATGCCTTGAGCAGGGACCTGAACTAAATGACCTGACATTCCTTCCAGCTCTACTTTCCTATGATTCTATATCCATCAAAAGATCCCAGGAACAGAATAAAAAAATATTTTAAATGCAATAGGAAGTGCTTACAGTTTTGAAGAAACTGCTGCACTAGAGTGTGTATGCATGTTGGGATTTTTTTTTTTGAAGCTATTAAGGACCCCAAAGAAGTATCCAATCTGGGCCTCAGGTTTCGTATTTTTGCAGCTCTAGTTTTTACTTCTTATCTCTCAATCAGTAGTTGCCAAGACTCATGAACCAAGGGCACCTTTTGCAAAATTTTTGCAAGCCTGAAGCCACTTATGATACGGTCTAAACCATACATAAGTTAAAACTGTTTTCTTTCTTCCTCTTGAATTTCAGTTTTATTTGCACTGGCAGTGGGCTCAGGTGCCACTGAACCCAAGCCCCAAAACAATAATTTTGGCTCTCTCCATATGAATAATTTGCAAGGAAGGCTGGAGACGGATCATTTAAGGAGAGGTTCCAACAATTATTATTAGGAAGAGAGAGCAGGACACAGTCAGCAAGTGCTCCCTCTTCCCACTCCACCTTCTGGAAGTAGAAGATTAGAGGCTTCATGCTGCCCCCACCCTCCTGCTGGAACCAGCATTCCTGCTCTCCAAATCCCTATCCATGTGTACCTCTCTGCATCTGGTCTCCTAGTTCCAGCAGGGGTGATTCTCTTAGAGGCAGGGCAAACAGGAGACAGTTCACTGGCACCTGTTCCACGCCCCCCCATTTGGGGGAATTGTAGGGAAGCAGAGCCACATTGACAGTCTACTCCACTCCCGACCTTGCCAGAGTGGTAGTGGTGGTGGAAGGGGGGAGTGGAGCTGCAGGTCACCACAGACCCCTGTCACACCCACTTGTCAAATAGCAGGCCACTGCATACAGCTAAGGTGGTATTGAAGGTCTCAAGCTGGGGTATGTGGCAGGGCTCTATACATGCCTCTGTGTCTAAAATATTCCATTTTTTAAGTGCTTCAAAGTGCAGCTTCACTTTGCAGTGCTTGAAGTGTTGCATCTGCTCCCACCCTCTGTAACGAATGCACTCGTTCACAGCCTTTCATCAGAGGATAAGCAGCATATTTTAGATTTGCTATATTAAGACAGAAAAAGGAATGGATTAAGAGTAGGTGTTCTTACCTCAATAGGCTGAGGATCATTCAGATGAGCACTGAGGTCCATCAACAGCTGGGGCATCCAGGTGGGTACATCATAGGGACTTGACAAAATACACGCACTAAGTCCTAGCACACCAGCATGGCGCTTAACCAAGTCTGCAATGGGAAGACAATAACAGAGCTGTGGCAGTATATGCTTCTAACATTTAAGATACGCTTCCATGGCAGACGCAGACCAAACTTCACTGTCAGTAATTCCAGCTCTTTCATTATTTTTAATGGAAAAGGCACACTGTAAAATCTACATTCCCTACTTTACAGCCGTATACTATTATTTATGATTTATGCTGCAAGATTATTCAATGCATCTATTTGAAATCAGGATTTTACAAGCAGGTCTCCTTCTCCCTGTGTCATGCACAGGCACAGGCAAAAGCAGAGACTGATGAACAAAAATCATCATGATGGTTTACAAACATTTAACTGTAAATCTCTATAAGCAAACAACTGCACTGGGGGGCATGCTCACATAATCAGCTGGTGAAAGAACATAGAACATTTTAATCTTCCTTAGCCAGCTTTTTAAAAGGTAGAGCTTGGTTTTTTACCTCCAGAAGGAATGGTATCTGCTACGGTGCCAGGGTCTCGTTTTCTCTTTTTTGGTAACCTCATCTTGCAGAGCTGTTCAAAGTGAGTCTGCATGGGACCATCCATAGTGAGGAAGTTGCACTGTAACAGACCACTCAGTGTGGTAGCAGCCATTTCTCTCACCTGTGATAAAAGAGATCAGATGCATCAATTCCCATTTAATGTCACTGCCACCCTTTTGAGCCTGTCAGTCAGGTCACTGTGTTTGAGAAGTGTTTCAAATTTTATCTCCTCATCGTCACAGGGCATTAAATACCACCATTAATATTAAAATGGTCACTTACAAACAAACAAGCAAGCAAGCAAACAAAATTGATAACCACAATACACCTGCAGTTAAAACCTCTCCTCCTACAAGTAGCCAAAACTAGTGATCTATGCCCCGAGCCTTTTTTTGGAAAGGGTGGCATATAAAATTAATCATTCTTTGCTCCCACCATTTACTTAACTCCAGCTTTAAGCAACTTACACTGTAAGCTATGTGATTTTTTGAACTGCTAAAAATATTACGTGTATGCTGACAAATATGTCCTCTCAAACAATTTACAATGCCTCTTATTTATACCTTTTCTACTGCAGTAATATCACAATTACAGAGATACCTGCTTTATCCATTAATATAATCACTGTATTAAAATCAGTTTACATAGGGAACACGTAGATAACTTCTACTCTTCCATATTTTACTCACTCCGTGTGGAACACAAAAGACCTGACAACAGCAACATCATCTTCCTAGTGTGCAAATTTAAAAATGTACGTTCACAATACAGATTATTCTAGGTGAATGTTGTGAAGCTGTCTACTGCACAGAGAATTAAAGACTAAAGTTACCTCGTTTCTAGTCATAATGCAAGAATTCTATGGCATCTAAGTAATAAAACTGATATTATTAAACAAGAGTAGTATGTAGTTACCAACTCAATCCTATAAAACTAAGGCACTCATTCACTTTACTGCCATGGGCCCTAGTCAAACCATCAGTAAAATTTCTTTATACCATCTCTGGTCACTCATTACCAAAAGTACAAGACACATCACAATTTAAGCTGGTAAGTCATGCATTCTTAGTAAAATAGTTTATTTTTTAATTCAATTAAATTTATTTTTAATTGTATTTGCAGCCAAATTTACTGTTGGCTTCCAAAACTAGGTATGCTTACTCAGTCATGTCCCCATTCTTACTCTGTCATTAAAATCAATTAATTTAATAAAAGAGCTAGAACTATAGGTTCTGCCTTATCTCAAATGTGATCCTACCAATAAGTCCACTTCTATTAAAGTTTCACACATATACTAGCTAACAAAAGACTCCAAACTTTTAAAAATCTGAGTTAAACTTGTTAAAAATATTGACAGCAGTTGCCTCATTTAGCGGTAAGTACATACTGTTACACTTAACTGTAAGCAGAACGTTCATCTATCTAGAGTACAAGCACCTACTAATGCTCCGAATCCAATGTAGAAGATTACAATAAATTATATCCTTGAACATAATGTTCTGAACTTCCACAAAGCAGCAAGTATAGCTGCAAGTGCTGTGATAATTAAACAGTGAGTTAACAGTAGACTCTTGAGACATCCTTCCCTTCCATTTATATTTCCGCAGTGTATTAGTCAAACGTGATCAACTTTATTAACAGCATAGAAAAGTAATAAGTGAGAGCCTGCCAGTATTGGTTTTCAGCAATTGGTGAGCCTCATAAGGACTATGCTATTAAATGAAACATGAAGTGCTAATGCAAGTCCCAGAATAGGAGGAAGCTTGGCTGTAAACTGAGCAAACTCACAAGGGATCTGTAGTCATTCACTTTACTGTTCACTGTATTAAAATCCATTTTCAATAGCCTCAGATTAAAAAAACTTACTAACAGGAACCCATCGTTGAAAGGAACATTTAGAAATAATGCCCTTAAAATTAGAGGTGCACCAATACACTCGTCCATACTGTATCGGCAATGATAAAAGGAAATTTGACATCATCGGCAATTGGCTTTTCTTGGCTGATATGGCCAATAATGTCACTGATAAATGCAGCATGCATGTGCGCACCTGCAGCATGCATGTGACCAGGAGTGCAGCCCGGCAGCTTGGACAACAGCATCTGGATGGCAAATCTGTTGCGGGGGAAGGAACATTGGGGTGGGGGTGGAAACAAATCGAGGCCCCCACGGTAAGGGAGGGAGTGGGGCTGGGGCAGGGATAGAGGCTGCACAGTCGGGGCAGGGCGGGGCATGGGACAGAGCTGATGGCTCATCTGGGGGGCGCAGGGTGGCTCCTGCCATGGTGTGCATCCCTGGGGGAGGCACGGGGGGGGGGATGTTCCCCCTCCCCCATCCCCCCGATGTGTGTGTGGGGACAAAGCAGGCTGCCTGCTGTGCACTCAGGTCCAGGGCTGTTTCACCCTCTACCTGGTAGCTGCACTTGGCAGGGTGGGTGGCAGTGGTGCTGGGAGGGGGCCTAGAGCCACCCCAAAATTTGCAGTAGCCTCCCCTTCCAGTGCTGCTGCCACCTGCCCCACCCAGCCCGAGCCTGAGCATAGCTGCTGGGAAGAGGCTGGAGCAGCCTGAGCCACAAGCATGCAGTGGGCAGCCCACCCTCACCCTGTGCGGATTTGGTGGGGGGCCTGCGGCACAGCACATGCCCCCCACGCATCCTCCAGGGGTGCGTGCAGAGGCAGGAGCCACCCCCCTGTGCCCCTGGATAAGCTGCTGACATCACCCTGTGCCCTGCTCAGCAGGGCAGAGCCTGCCCTTGCCCCACTCCCTCCCTTACTATGGAGGCCTCAATCTGCTCCCCCCATGCCCCTTTCCCCCAACAAACTTACCAGCTGGATGCTGGTCTCCATGTTGCCAGGCTGAACATCAGCAATCGGTATCGGCCCAATAAACCTTTATCAGTGCACCCCTACTTAAAATTATACATACTTATAGCTCTCACATAGCTGTATCACAGCTCACTAACAACTTAGATTTAAAAACCTACAGATTCATATGATGATGTAAAATCCAAAGAACAGAAGTGTTCTTTGAAATGTTTTTCATTTACAATAGATTTTCTAATATCCATTTATATAGAGGAAATCAAACTGCTGTCAGTGGCTTCCTTTTAGTTAATGATAACCAATAGTCTTTAGTGACACACCAATACTAAAACAAAAAGGGAGTAAGCAAGCAAAATGAAGACAAAGCCCACAAAGGAAAAGGTGGGATCAAGTAATCTCAAAGGAGTACACTGCACAACAAGTCAGCAAGTCAGTTGCCTAAATACCTTTGTAAGTGTGGACTTAAGGTTCTTAAAAAGAAGACTACAGTGAAATATAAAACAGATTCTAGCCAGGACATTTAATTGTGATATAGAGTAAATTAATAGAGATTTTTTGCTGCATATAAAAGTATAAAAAGAAAAAGAAAACAGCTGTTCTCTGGAGAACTTCCTAAAACAGATTAGGAGAGGAGAAAACAGAAGAGGAGAAAAGCCCCAATCGAAGCTGGCCTGAGGTAGGTTATATAAATTGACAGTCTGGTTCATTTAACACAGGGGTGGGCAAAATGCGGCCTGCGGGCAGGATGTGGCCCACCAGGCCATTTTATCTGACCCATCCGGCCCCTAAAAAATTTAGAAATTAATATTTATTTGTCCCGGCTGTGTTCATGCAACCCTCGATGCCAAAACTCAGTAAGTGTCTCTCCACTTGAAATAACTGCACACCCCCGTCAATCTCATTTTAAACATCAGATGTTTTGCTGTTCAGAAAGTAAACATTTTAAGGGACCCTTGGGTGGATGTGTGTGGGTGGTTTCGCTTGTTAGATTTTAATATCAAAATGGAGCTGTATAATAAAGGCTGCAGAACATCAAGCACTAATTCCTGCATCCAACTAAATAACTTGTAGTTGGGACTAGTACATATCATTTGGAAAGGCAACCAATTCTAACACTTCAAGGAATAAAGAATCTGTTACTTCTATGCAAGATGTTCCAGTGGTTAGCTGCCTTCACTTAGAAAAATCTGTCCCATATTTTCAATTTGATATCTCTAGCTTCAGCTTTTAGTCATTGGACAAATGTCCTCTCAGTTAAAGAATCTTGAAGCATCTGATACCCTTGCTCTACAAATATTCCAGACTGCTCCAATCACTAACTAAACTCAATCCCCCCCCAAATCATTTTAGAAGACAGGCTTGAACCAGACAGTACTCCAGTAGTGGTCGTCTCCCCGATACGGTTTGCAGAGGCAATCACTTCCCTTGCCTTCGCTCTATTTCTCTTGTCCATATACCTCAGAATCACAATTGCTCTTTCACACACGAGCCAGCTCATGATCGTTAAAACTCCTTTCCGGTCAGCACCTTCCACAATGCATTAAAATTGGTGTTTTATTGCATCCAAGCCACCAAGTGATCCAGATTAACTATGTAAACTGGAAAGTCTGTCATTTATTAATTTTGTACCACCTGAAAATTGTATCAGCAATGGTTTCATGTGGTGTTTTTTTTTTCCTTCAAATGACTAAGAAAGATGTTGGATAATGTTGAACTAAATGGTAAATCCTGCGACCCCACCCAAATTTGAAGAGTTAAGGTTTAAAGAAAAAAAAAAGTGAGCCATCAATTTTAACATTTTACTGAAAAAAAATGCTTCAAAAATTGAGAACCCATATGTTAAGTTTCAGCTCAAAAGAAAGATATAAGCCATTCAAAATTAGATTTTATACTGAAATCATAAGCTTCAACTTAAAAACAGAGCATAATGAAAGCAATTCTGTGGTAAATGCTGAACAGATTGGAATTTGCCAATCCCTATAAAAAAAAGGATTGTCACAGTAAAGCAAAGTTTCTATGGTAACAAGATCATAAGCACTTATTCCATAAACAAGCCTTTTCTGATTTATATCCGAGCAATACAAGGACATACCTTTTATCCAATATTTGCACATGGACTTATTAAAAAATGAACAAACCATTTAAAAAAAATACTATCTAGTTGATCTGAATGCTCTGACTGGAAAGGGTAACGTTAAACAGGCTCACTGGCTTATTCTAACACTACAGTATGTGACAGGTATGCAGAAGCTCTGCTGAAAAATGGAGTTGACACTACAGCAGGCGTCACCAACTGGTTGATTGCGATCAACTGGTCAACTGGAGAACCCCTGACAGTCGATCTCAGTCTGGGGGAGCCCCCCCCAGAATGAGATCGACCGTCAGGGGCTCCACAATCGGGTGCGGTGGGACGCACATGGGGAGCAGCCAGGACACAGTCTGGGAGCAGTGGGATGTATGAGTGGTGGGATGCACGTGGCTGGGCTGAGCCACACCCCCTGCCACCAGGGTCAGGCAAGTGGGACAATCCCCCTCCGCACTCCCTGCCACCCGGTGAGTGGGGCCCCAAATGGGTCAGGGGAGGGTCAGAGCCCGGGTGGCTTGTCCTGGAGCGTAGAGGGCTCCCGCTGCTGTGCACACCCCGGTGGAGGCCTGGGGGACACATGTCCCCCTGATTTGTGCGTGGAATAAGGCAGCTGCTGCTGCACACTGGGTTTCGCATCCCAAGCCCCACTGTAGCTCAGGGTGCAAAGTGACCTCGTGCCATGCACGGATCCCGGGGTGCGGTGGGGGGTGGTGGTGATCATATGTGTAGCAGCGGGAGTCCCCCCATGGTCCTGGACGAGTCGCCTGGGCTCTGTCCCTCCCTTGGCCCCCACTCACCCCATCACCAGAGGGGCCTCAATCTGACAAACAAAGCTGAAGAGCCAGATCCAAATGGTCTTCACAGACACCAACAATGACACTGCCTAAAATTTAGGCAGCTTATCCTATAAGGCAAATCCTAAAGTTTGGCACCTACAGTTTCTCTACAATGGATGGAAAAACTTCCCATAAGCAATCTAGAGTGCCTAGGCACAAAGTACTTGGCTAAGCCTATAGCTAGCCAAGAGGAAATGCTAGACAAGAATATCTGAATGCCCTCTCCTCTTTGGAGCTTAGAAAACAACTCAGAGCTGCACATGAGCATCTCCGTTATCTTAGAACACAGCTTCCAGACGGGATGCATCAACAGTAGCAGTGAATTCAGCAAAAACACTTGTAACCTCCATGCTTACTGCTACTCACAGCCAGTGGTGGTGCCCATGTTTTGTACAACAGCACAACGGTTAGCACACTTGCCCAGGAAGTCAGAGATCTAGATTTCAAACCCTACCATGCCAGGGAATATGAATGCACACCTTCCACTTCCCAAGACAGTGCCCTAACCACCATGCTATGGATTAAGATTCTCCACCCTTCCAAGTGAAGCTGTCCCACTGGGTGGCCAAGAATGCAGTTCATGGAGCCAGATTAGCAAGCAAAATTCTGTAAGCTCAGTAAGAAAAGCTCTCCCATGGGAGTGGGGAGCCCTATGTTACAGTCCCTGTTTCCAGGGCTACTTCTATTGAAATCAGTTACTAGTCCCAATATCAGAGACCAAAACCCAAGACTCCTCCCCCTCAAATAAGTGCCCTTCTTTGAGCCAGTCAGAATCCTCCTTGCTTGTTCAGTTTCTGACCCCATAAATATCTTGCCCTCTTAGCTGCCCAAGGGAACAGCTTCAGCAGCACACAATACAAGATTCTGCAAGAAATGTTGAACCTTACTGTCTTCACATACTTTTGCAAGTCTGCTTAGACACAATTTGGTTCTGCAGTAGGAACTTACTATCTTCTTCAGACATGGGAATATTTATAAAGTACAGTTAACTTGCTCATGGTGCTGTAAACCCAATACTGCCTACATGAACAAAATGAAATTAAAAAAGAAAAACCCCACCAAAAAAACCTTTGTCACTATAATATGCTAAAATGACCAATTGCAAACAAAGCAGGTCTGCTGGGTACAAACTTTTTTTTAAACAAGTCAGTTGTGATGGTAGAAATTTATTTTAATCTGCAGGTTGAGTTTTCCTAATGAATTTCCATGCTATCCGTTGTACGCTAGAGATATTATACTTCCTACTGCTGAAATCTGAGAGCATAGAAAACACTGAGAATTTTGCTTTTATATTATTTCAAATAAAACATTTTCTAGAAAATTTATTTTCTTACCAAAAGCATAATTTTGTATAAAATAAATTGTTACACAGCTTATATAAAAGGTGAAGAGGTATACATAACTAAAATATATAGCTAGGTGTGTGTGTGTGTGTGTGTATATTGAAGATGTATTTAGCCGTATATAATACAGCTAGAATATACTGCGAGACACTAAAGCTCTTTCTGTATTAGTGTTAATTACAGGTCATCTTCTATGCTTTGTACAAGGTTATAGAAAGTAAGGTAAGAAACTAGGCATCTTAAAGAACACGGGAGACTGGTGCCTCAGGAGTCTGGGGGGGAGGTGGGGGGCACCAGCAGCCAATCGCCAACCAGAAGAGGGAGGAAGGGGGAGAGGGGTGTCCCCCAGTGGCCGACTGTTGACCCCGGAAGCATCAGCAGCAAAACCAGAAGGGCCGCTGGTGCCAAGCACTCCCACTCCCAGGACAGCGCCAATCTCAGGGGGAGCACCAGCTGGCACTTCTCTCTGTGCCCCCACTTGCCAGCAAGTACTGGCCAATCTTGGGGTGGAGAGGTCGTGGGGGGGCACATGCCGGCACATGCCTGCCCATGCCCTCCCTTCGCGTCACCTATGCTAAAGAAACATGGAAATACTAACTTCTGCTTTTTCTTTTTGCATTCATTGCCTTTCACTGACAGTTAAATTACTATACTTGCCTCAAGCTGTTCATCTTCCAGTAGCTTTATTACCAACCATCTGATGTCACTGACAGCTTCTTCATTGTTGAGGAAGATAAACAGATTATAAAATACCATGGTCTGGAGGTAGGTTAGTACTGTATATCTAGCATGCCAAGAATTGCTTTTTGCTGTCTGCAAAGAGAGAGAGAACAAAGTAGTTAGAATTAAAAATAAGAGTATTTAAGTAAATTGTTGGTTTGTTTCAAAATCAAGTTATATATTTGGTTGTTGCTATAGCAAATATCAATGAAATATTTTATTCTAATGAAATATTTTATTCTGAGCTTTTTTTCTTTTTTACTTGTTTTTAAGTTCAACTCTAAAGCATTTGAACATGTCAAATATTTGTAGTACAGGATGTACAAAACTGAGGTACTAAACAGGTCACGACTTGTGGTTTATTCAGTGTCATTTGCCTTTTACAAATAAGCCAAAACTTTGGCTCTTCTCAGTTGCACATTGAAATCTTTTGCATATAGTGGACTTTGGAAAAAATTATGCTAAAAGTCACCATTTTATCCTACATGCAGGGCTCTAGAAGTCTAAACTATGAAAAAAGGTGTCCACAATGGGTACTTTTTCAAGAGATCTCAGTTCCTACTGTGTGTATTGACTATACTATACATGTAGCCAGTTTCTCCATTTCCCTTTACAGTCATTTTTTTTTTCATTTGTGTGAGTCTTCTGTAAAGTAGTGAAAAGGCATGTTTTTTAAAACAGAAAAATACTGTAACCCCTTACCTGACCCAAAAAGCAGGGGAACCTATTGTAGTGTGCTGCATTTTGACAATACATTTTGATTTACTTCTGAAATGAATTTCAAGTTGAGGATCTCTCTGAAGTGATAATTTTATTTGAAACTGACTCATTACTGAATCTACTGAACCAGTAGTTCTCAACCTTTAAAACTCAAGGTACCTCTCATTAAACTCAAGGCAGCCCTCTGAAAATGCCAGCTCTTAATTTTTCACTTATTTTTTGACTGACAAGAAACGAAGTATTTCTTCTGTTGCAAAGAATGACTACAACAATTTGGAATATTTTTAATACTATGAATTCTTACTTGAAATCTCTGGGTTTATCTGGTGAATCATGTTTGCATACCTAATGGTGAGATACCCCACAGCACCCTTGAAAGGATCTCAAATAACCCTGGTTGAGAATTACTGATCTATAACTTAAAATTTTAAGAAATGAAAATACCTCTTTTCCCAGCAAAAAAATCTCATGGGGGCCAAATGTTTAAAAGAATATTAAAACTTGAAGCAGATTTTGTTTTTCCTTTTAAAAGGTTTGTATTTGTAGTAAGAATGAACTTTTGAATGAACATTTCAAAATAATTATACTTTAAAACAATGGGCATAATTTTAGTAGAAAGATCAAATCAGAACTAAGCCCTTTATGAAAATTTTCAGTGCCTTGCTGTTAATAAACATTTCTATTCAGCAAAAATTTTTAATGACTTTAATTAATGTTGCTAGTTAATTCTGTGCCAATTTCCATCTTGATGACCCAATACTAATAGAATCCATTACAGAACCTCCAGCAGAAACAGACAACTCTCCTCAGTGCTGCCTTTTTGCATGCACTGAGGAGCAAATGCACTTTTTGCACACCTTTTTGCATGCACTTTCAGCAAATTACAATTGCAACCAAAAGTTATCTAATCACTTATGTTGGTTAAATTTGCTACTCCAACATAGATATGTGATAAAAGCAGCTACATTGGCAACAGCGTTGCTATAGACAAAAAAAAAAGAAGCAGAAAATAGTTCTGAAATGGCAGAAGATTTTTGTACTTGCCTTAGCAGTCAATACATAGCTTAAATGATAATTAAGAACAAGCTTAGCACATTTCATAGTCTTAAACTTTTGTTTTAATAACTTAGACCAGACTCACTTGTTTTAGCACCTGAAGTACCAAAGGCACTTGTTGAGGATACAGCAACCCCTGAGACATTAGTGATAAACACATCTTAGCATCTCTCTTGAGTTCATCATAGCTATTATCATTTTCTACTGGGGCAATCTGTAAGATAAGATCAAACAGAACACTCAGGAAATAACTGTTGCTGAAGAAAAATTACCTTATAACAGCAATACGTTATGTAGGAAAAAACAAAACTTCTGCATTTGTTTAAATAACTTTCAGTAGTAAAGATTAAACAACTAGGCTAGTCATTTCAGAACATGCACATTTATGACATTTCAGCATTTCTGTATTTTAAAATCTGTCTACTGAGAAACACCTAGCTGGTTTAAACATAAAACACTTACAAATGAGGAGTATCTTATGTGTACCAGCAACTCTGTAAGTGGATACACAAAGCTCACCCGCTTAATACAGACATCATGATAATGAGTTTTATTGGGTGCCCAATGGTAAGACACACATAGACAATAACATTTTAATATGAACTGCTGCATCATAAATGGCATGTAGATATTTCTACATTTGATAAAGGTAATTAATTACTCATGGGGTAATAACATTCCCTTCTGTATGCATAAAATGTTAGAGATACAGGATATGTATATATTAGTTCTTTCCAGTAGACAACTAAAAATAGTGGTTCTACCTTCTTAAGCCCAAGGCTATCAGTTTCACACACAAGCTTTTGTTGAGAAGGGTGGTACAAATTGAATAAATAAATGAATTAGAAAGTAAGCAAGGGCCAAGTATGCTATATTTAAGCAGCTTTCTATTTCAATTGCAACTTTTTAGTTTTTTTCCAAACACCCTTTAAACATGAACAATTCAGTATTAAAATGAAAACAAATTACCTTGAAAAACAAAGGTAAAAGCTGGAGTTGCTCTGTGACAGCTGTGGAGAAGGACCGACCTGCACTTGCCATCAACCACTTCAGGACTGTGTATAAAAGAGAAATGTTTATAGAATAAAAAGGTCAAAAACAAAAAACAAGTCAAGTCAGATTTACTAATAGTAAAACCCAAAAGACATTCACTTAAATCACTGGTGTTGTACTAGTAGCAAGTTGGACCCTGTATTCTTGGCATTAGAATTCACAAGCAAATCTCAGTAATATTGCTAATCAGGGAATAGTAATGTAAATCAGAGCACTCTCGGCTACCAACATCAGCTGGCAGCCCAAACTATAAGGGATACACAGAAACCTCTTTGGTATAAAGCAAAATTCTATATTATAAATATTTATGGTGTTACACTGCCATAATACTCTGCAACTAAACATGTTCTGACAAGTGAAATTCAGCAACTCACTGGTTTTCAAGAGTTTAATGCCCTGAGTTCGCTCATCTTGTTCACCAACTCCATTCTCTTCCATTACATGATTCTGAATTTCTTCATCCACTTCCATAAGGGGTTTCAGTTTTTCAAGTATTCGTGTAGTGAATTCATGGATACGAGGGGACTTTGTTGGAGCAGTATTTGGCAAAGAAACATCTATCATGAATATGTAGGTCAAAACACTAAAAATAAATAGTTCAAGAGTTTAATATATTCATTTCACTGCACAACTTAAATAACAAGAATTGTTCAGTGACTATTGTTTGCTTCACTTTACTGAGTGAAACTGAATGTTGCCTCTAGTAGATTATCTCCTGTCCCCATGTAAAACCTTTTGAAAACAAACGCTACCTGAAAGACTGAAAATCTGACTCAGATGCCTGCCTGGAATCAAGTCATAACAAAATGCTACAGCACACCAAGACAAAATACTTTAGTACACCGAGCTGCTTCACTATATATAAACATTTAAATGTTAGATAGAACAGAAGAGAGAGTTGAGAATGTATGACCTTGCTTTGCCTTTCACTTCGTAGTTTAGGAAAGCAAGAGAAAAATAAGCTATTGCTGCTATTTCTAATAATTTAGATCAGGCATCTTTAGCGATTTCTAACAATAGGTATTTGGAAGGTAGGGTAGCTTGATAACATATTGCAATTTAATATCTAGAAATACTTTATTTACAATTACCATTACAATCACAGTCACAAACTTCTCCAAGACTGTCTCAGGCTGGACATAAGGAAGAAGTTCTTTACAGTCCGAGCCCCCAAGGCCTGGAACAGACTGCCGCCAGAGGTGGTGCAAGCACCTACTCTGGATTCATTTAAGAGGCAATTGGACGTTTATCTTGCTGGGATCCTATGAACCCAGCTAACTTCCTGCCCCTGGGGCAGGGGGCTGGACTCGATCTTTCGAGGTCCCTTCAGGCCCCAATGAAAATAGATGAAAAAACCATGCACAAAAGAGGTCAACTGTCTGCCTAGAACTCTTTCCTCAAGATGGCAAACTGTAGGTCACATAGTATTTGTTACAGCTAAGTGTTTCTGGTAGACTTAACTCCTGAACATAACAAAAGCCATTATCCATAATTCGTACTGTTGTTGGCTGGAGCTTTCAAGACTTAGGGAACCTACCTAAACTGCAGCAGAAGTACACTGTACAGTGGCTCTTTTAACCTTGCTCTTTTTTTTGCTGCCCCCCTCCCCACAGCTGATTGGCTGAGCGTGCCTTGCAGCCCCCCTGCTGATTGGCCGGGAAGAAAAAGCTGCAGTTTCCATGTCCTAGTCAATCAGCAACAAGTGGCAGTGCTGCTGGGGGCCCTTGCATAATCGACAGCGGAAGTAAAAAACCATGACATATTTAAAACTCCGGTTTTGCCTCCTGACCAATCAGCAGCAAGTGGCAAGGCCACCAGGGCCCCTTCACCAATCAGCGGGGGGGGCAAGTGCTTGGCAAAAGGAGCATGATTAAAGGAGCTGCTATGCAGCGCATTTCCACTGTGACTTTGGTAGGTCCCTAGATATAGGATTGTACAGTCACCAAGATGCTTTCAATTAATATTACCCATTACATTTATTCCACATTAAACACTGGATACACGCAATTTTCAGAGCTTAAGAATTTTCAGTGTAAAGAACATGAATGAAGAAATGACCCAAAGTTTGACATCAGCACTTACACTGCAATTTAAGGGCATTACTGTGGCATGTAACAGCCTCAGTAGTACACCCAATGTGCTGAGCAGTGTTCAGGTAGAAGAAGATCAACGACACCCCAGAGCATATTCTATTATTGAAAAATAATGATCCATATATGTACACACTGAACAAAACGACTACAGAAGAGAACACTGACCTTCCTATTCTCTCTCTGACATTTTTGTAGACCTGTGTGAGTTTAGGTTCCAAGTACTTAAGCAATCTGTGCAACAGTTCTGGAACTCGCCATTCTTGCTGTGCAAGGCCACCTTGCAATACGTAGAGCCGGCTAGAAATCAGAACATCAATATTGTAACATTAACTACAAAAAGTTTTTCTATGCCCAAATCTTATTCCAAATGCTGGATGTAATCACAAAATAAAACAATACAACTGCTATATCAACAATGCATTTCCACAATACTTACTGAATCCTGTTAGAATGACGTTAAAGTGATGCACTTTACACAAAGCCCTTAGGTCTGTGCACACAGACCTAAGGGCTGTAGGAGAAAGGCACAAAAGCTGCAATTGCAAAAGGGTTTATGTGGAGTATACAAATTGAAGGTGAAGCTCTGTGCCTTTCCTCCAGGCAGGAGGAAACACTGCTTGAAGTGAACTTGATACATCTGTATGGAGAGGGGAGGAGGGAGAATTTACTGATACATAATAAAAAACAAAGTTAAATTCTTACCATGCATCTACAAATGATCCTCCTTCACCACTTAAGGGAGACTCCAACAAGAGTTCAAATAAAAAGTGCAATTTCCGAGGATCTCTGCTTTCCTGAGGGAGAGAAGAGGGGAAATTTATATACATCAATTATTGAAATTCAGCAGAATTCCAATTCTAACCAAAGCCATACAGAAGAAAGATAGATATTTGTATTGAATATCTTAAGTCCTAAGAATGCTCTACTATGCAAATGAAAAATATTTTACCTTTCTCAAAGTAATCTGAGGAAAACAGAATCAGCACAAGACATAAATCACGATATTTTACTCATGCATGGCAAATCATTGCCATTACTCAAAAAATCTGCCAAAGTGTAGATAAAAAAAATTGTAAAGAACTTTAATTTTTGTAACAATTAAATAAAGCAACCAACTTATGAAAGGTATATGCATCTCGTGTACAGGAATCTTACTATAGTCAAGAGATTAACAGGGTTCCTTAAACTACTTATTCTGAGTTTTCCCAAATTATTTTTGCCAAGCATATGAAAAAGCTCTATACTTTATATTTTAGCAAATGAGGACAGGTCCATCATCCAAGTTCAAAAAGGATATAAAAGAGTTTAGTACAGGCAACCCCCACTTAGTGCTTTTAATTGGTTCCGGAAAAACCGAGCGTTAAGCAAAACCATACTAAGTGAAACCCAATTTCCCACAGAAATTAACGTAAATAAATACAACTCACCTGCCCTGCCCTGGGCCTCTGCCAGCCCTAACCTCAGGGCACCAGCATGGGCCCCGCACTCAAGCCTGCCCACCCAACTTGCTGTTACTCACCACTTCTCTCCACCTTACTGCCCACCAAAACTGGCTGTTTCCACCGAGTGCTATAACGAAACTGGCTGAGTGCTCAGTGGAATCAGGTATAAATTTTAAATAAGCACTATAGCAAAATAGTGCTAAGCAAAACTGTGTTAAGCAGGGGTTGCCAGTACTAGTTATAAAACATTATAGTAAATGCATAAATATTAACACTAGCTTTAATAAAAAGACACCCGTACCCCCCAAAAACCCTAATGGAAGCAGATGAAACTTTACATTTCCAGAAACAAAAGCAGATGATCATTTTCTGTAATAATTCAAGGACTAGTGTAAATATATATGTTTAGTAGTATTTAGTATTCTAAATTCCATCTTAACACAATAAATTTAAACATTTTTTCTCCATGAAAAATTTAGGCAACACTTTACCGTTATCTATTCAATCTTACAAAAACCCCCAAACAAAGTTAAATAATATGGAATACTTACACAGGAAGTTGCTATGCACGTGCCCCAATCATTATACGTTTCCACTGTGATGTTAGATAAAGCTGTTCGAAGCAATGGACAGAGAAGCATCCAAAGTTTCTCTACCTGATGAACAGACAGAAGGCAAGAAGATGTAGTTTTTCCATTTTGGGTTCCAATTAAACTGCTCTAAATCAAACCTCCCACCCCTTTCTTCCACCCCCACAAAAAGCAAAGTGAGCTTCTTGCAGAAGCTCAACATTCCAGTCTTAAAAATATTGCCATGAAAGAGACTGGTAAGATCCCTTTCTGTTTTGTTTACAGGTGTTTTGAAGTACCATAGGAGTTGTACAGTTTATCACTGTTGCTTCTGTAGGCTGAGCTCCTTACAGACACCAGAGACTCCCTCCATTCTCCAGCTCCCCACAAGTTTATGCGTTGCCTTCCCATCCCTTTGTATTTGAGGACTCCCCTGAAAGCCCTCTCTCCTATGCAGTGAGTTCAACTGCCCCCTCTTTTTCCTGCATGCCATTTTATTTCCTCTCTTTTTCCTGCATTCCTTGTTTTCCCTCTACCATCACAGAGGCATTATGTATTATGTGTTTCCATTTTCCACCTCCTTCCCTCATAAGGATCCCCTATGCCTCAACTCCACGCTTGAGATGGTGTATGAACTCCTTGATTACATCAGGGGCCTGTAATGCTTCTCCCATTTCTCATCACCCCACTTCCCTCTTCCTCCACCATGGACTGGTCCACCACTCTCTGCTGCCTGTGTGCCCTATCCCACTTGCCTCTGCACTGTTCCCAGCAGTCTCATCTTTTTTCAGATTGGCAGTATTTTAAAACTCTACTGTGAAGCAAGAAGAAGCAAGACTCAGGTAACATTTTGATAGTAGGTATTAATGGCTTCCATTAAATGATTCTTTCATTTACTGACAATTGCAGAAATAGACCAAGGCACCTAGAAGTCAGTGCTCAACTCTGGGGGCTTCTTGCCCCCAGGGCGATGTCATCTGGCTCAGAGGGCTCCCCACAAGTCTGAAAGTTGAGCAGTGGGAGAGAGGTTGACACTCCCCTGCTGCCAAATTCCCAAACCCATGGAGTGCCCCACAACCCAGACACCAGGGCTCTGTGTGCTAGATCACACATGCAGGGCAGCGTAAGGCCCAATCCTGGCATGTGGGAACGGGCGGGGCCAATCCCAGCACATGGGGTTGTGCAGGGGTGGCACAGGGCATCGTGGCTCAATCCTGGTGCATGGGGCCAAGCACAAGTAGCATAGGGCCCAATCCCAGCACAAGGCCCTGTGTGGCACACCAGGGCCCAATCCAGGCGTGCAGGGGCTGGCAGAAGCCACACAGGGCCCAATCCAGCCTGTGGACAGGTCCTACACTATTCATCTTGCCTACAGGCCCAAAACAGTGAGTACCACCAAACTAAGCTGCAGGCAATTCTTCAGCCCACACATTAACATGTAAAGAAAGGTTAACAAACTATCTACCCAAAGAACCTTGCCTGCCAACAAACCAACAAGAATTTATTTCTTTAAAAAAATTCTTCAGAATATTGAAGCATTCAAACACACACACACCACTCCTACCTTTTCAAATGTCCAGTGTTTAGAGCCCCTTATCAAGCCAGCTATGATTTCAGCTACACATCGCTGAGTACTTTCATGACAGTCTGCTACTAGCCGTTCCAAATGGGGCTTTAAAACTAGCAAGAAGGCATCGTCAAAGTTTCTGAACAGGCCCTGTTAAGTTTGGTTACAAAATAGAAATTCAAAGCATTTATTATTTTGGAATTATTCTACACCACTTTCAAGTTTTTAAACATTATTTTAAATTTTAGCTTAATGTTGATGTGAAATATCCAGGTCCATAAAAACAACAGTCTGTATTGTTACTTCTACTGAACTGCTAAGGCATCATCTCTTTGGAATATTTTATTTCTTATTTACTATCCTGAATTCTTTTGAAAAAATTGCTCCATCTACTACTACAGCTGATACACGACTGTAGATACGGTACAGTAAAATGGATAATACACGTGGATGCATTAGAAAGTCACCAAAAACGTGTGCAACTCAGTGGGTGCATCTACACAAGATGCTATGGCACAGTAGCAACAAGCTACTGCGCTATAGTGTTGCTGGGCACGAACTGTTGCTACTGCACAGTAGCGTCTAAAAATAACCATGCAGTGGTGGGATGGCACAGTAATGCCAATTACTGCATAGTCATTCAGTACTTGCTTAAACAAGTACTAAATGACTGTGCAATCTGCCACACGTGTGGAAATACTCAGTGTGTTACACTTCCAATGTGTTATTACTTCAAGGCAGTTAAAAAAAATTCAAATCTCAACCTGCAGTAACATTAACTTGTTGCTTCTCCTATATTTAAATGAAAACACACCCAAGTCTTTCATAATCTCAGCGAGGCAATCTACATACCCTAGTGAGGCTAATCAAAGTTGCAATTATTGCAAAGCTTCCAACAACATTAACAGCGATGGGATGGATCCCTGTGCATGTTTTTCATGTTTATTTGATCATTTTATCTACACAAAGAAAGCAAGTTACGCATAGAAGTCTTGATACCTTGAAGAGGCAAAATCTGCGAGGATTAAATTTGTCTTTTCCTTTTCGGTCTTCTAAAGATAGGAACTTTATTAACTGCTCAACAAATTTCGGATCAGAAAAGTGATCATATATAGCTTGCTCTGCCTATAAGAGAAAAACAAGTGAGAGTTTAGTCTATTTGTAAGGTGCTCGAACCACCATGATAGCACCCACCTTATTTAGTCAAAGTCTTATTTTTTATTTCATTACTACTTCAATCGAGCAGGACCTCAAACAGGCTGTTCACTTTCAATCATTCAAAACCAGGGCAGGCAAAATACAGCCTGCAGGCTGGATCCAGTCCATGAAATCATTCTATCCCACCTAAAGGGCCCCTCCAAAAAACTATTACCAGCTCATGGCTGTCCCACTGAAAGCTGGTGGGAGGTGCAGGCTTTCAGAAGTCACGTGCCATTGGATCAGGCAGGCTCTGTGCCTCCACCTCCGTGCAGCTCCTGACACTCCAGCTGGGAGCACCACGTGGAGGTGTAGAGTGTGATGGCACACAACTGGACAGCTGGTGAGTAGGGAGGGCAGCTCCTGCCTGCAGTGCCAGGAGCCCCATGTGGAAGCACAAAGCCAGCCCAGCCCAGTGTGCTCTTGGCTTGAGTGCCAGAAGCCATACATGCTGTGACGGAGCCAGCCCAGCCAGCCCAATAGCCCATGGCTCCCGGAAGGAGTGCCAGGAGCCACACAGGATAGCACACAGCCAGCTCAAACCGATGATGCATGGACTGGGAACCACAGGGAGTCGCATGCCATCAGGCCAGGCAGGCTCCACGCCACCACACGCAGGTCCCGGCACACCTTCTAGGAGCTGCATGCCATCAAGACAGCCAGGCTGGCTCCATGTCAGCATGTAGCTGCAGCTGGGCTGGGCTAGCTTCATGCCTCTATATGGGGCTCCCAGCACTGCAGGCAGGAGCTGTGCACCATTGGGCTGGGCTGGCTCTGTGCCTCCACACAGCTCCCTGCTGGAGTGCTGGGAGCCCCATGTGGAGGCACAGAGCTAGCCTGGTCTGGTCTGATGGCACACGACTTCCCACCTGCACTGCTGGGAGCCTGATGTGCTGGTCTGCTTTGAAGGCACATGTCAGCAGGCCAGCCCAGCTCCATGCTACTACCTGCAGATCCTGGGACTCAGCCAGAGAAATGCGCCACTGTGGGGGGTTCTGCCTGCTGGGGGCCATGAGCGCACTGAGAGTCTGCTGCCTGCTGCTGCCACCAGCAGCAGGGGTTGTGTGCCATGCCATGTGGCAGGGGACCCAAACACCCCCACAAACCCCACACCCCCCACCAACCACACCCCACACACAATATACAAGAATAAGACTTTATTTTGAGCTGTTATGCAATACCCCCCCCTATACATTATGCAAACACACACAAATCAGGACAAAAATATTTTTTGAACAAAAATTAATATATATGTTAATAGTCAATGTTGGATTTTTAGTATACGATTTGTTTTTTTTTCTGGTTCCAAGATGGCAAAACCCCTTCCCAAAAAGAGTACACCCTGTAGCAAAGGTCAGAGGTCCCAAGATGGCGATCGGGGACAGGGCACCTTTCAAGGGGTGGGGCTACCTTTGAGGCCTTCAACAGCTCACCAAAAGTTGTTAAGCAGCACCCCCAGCTGAAATAATTCCCCACTCCTGTTCTAAACAAGAGTTTTGTCAACAACTTAATGCCAGCAAGCTTTTCTGTGCATCATAATATTCATTTCCCTCCAACTAACACAACCCCTAGAAAAGCCATTTAAATCTGCACTGACAGCAATGAATCAAATCTGTCCTTATGACCACTCTCCTGACCATGTCCAGTTCTTTATTGTTCCAAAGCTGTATATTAGAGAATCAGAAAACAAGACTGTTTTTTGGTAAGCAACAAGGAGCCCACCTAATCTAAAACATGTGCCCCTTTTGTGGCAGCTTTCCTAAGCTTTATTTTGGTTAATTTTTCAGTTATATTTTGAATACTAAGCTCTGGCTCTCAATTGTATAAGAATAACTATGCCATCTTTTACACAGCTGCTTTATCAAGTGCCCATGTTTCCCAAAAACTGGAAATCAATTGCTATATTCCCAATTTAAGTATACCCCTCCAGTCAAAAATTACCTTCAGTAACACAACGTAAAATATCGTAAGTATTTAAAATATACATACTGTACTGCATCTGCCATGTGGTGCCAAATGTGAAGTGGTACAGGATGCACAGCACTTGAAATGCATGTATCCAAGCCCTTAGAAGTCAGATAAGAATCTGTGCTAGTTTTGAACCAGAACAATCAATACTCACAACATGGCGGCTTACCTCTAACAACTCCTCTCTTCCTCGCCCAAGCTTTGGCTGTTGATCAGCAGCAGCATAAACTAACATGTTTCTAGGAATTGGAGAACACATGCATTAACATTTTTCAAGATAAAAGGCAAAAAAAATGCATACATTACCTTCTATTTATCTACATTATATTTAAAATGTATATCATAAATACTTATGATATCTAGCCTTAAAAAGGCATTATTGGAACAAACTCAATCCAGCACTGCTATTGTAAGATTTTTGCAAAATGTATGAACTGTGCATGTAATTCCAATGAAAATAGTTAACCAAATAAAATAATCCCATTCAAGGTTTACAACACAAAAAAATAATCAAAATGAAAGCATTTGGAATAATTTGCACTCTATGGAAAAATAGAGTTTATATTCATGGCCCAAACAAGAAGTACAAAAAGTACCAGCAGCACAAATAAAAAGGCAAACAGTTTAAAAAATGTTCATGTTCAATAAAAGGTAATAACGTTAAAATAATAAATAAATAAATAAATAAATAAATAAATAAAGTGTCCATTTTAATGCTAACCGCATTAGTCAGAAACATTGCTTTTCTTGTAGCATTTTGCCCCTGGAGCATGTCATTTAATACTCACTGAGGCCAGGTGTAATACCCCCAGTGCGTCTTTTCCACAAAGCAGCACGATTCCCAAGCTTGTTTAGTCTTTGGTAAATTTTGACCATCATAGTGCAACCACTGGTTATCAAGTCTGTCACCAGCCTGAATGCTAGGAGGCTTAAGATTTCCACCTATTTTGAAAAAAAAATTCATACTCTTATCAAATTTTTTTTTAGAGAGCTGATAGTCCCAATCATGGTTATATCTCTTTTAGCATTTTCAAGTGACTTCAAGAAATCATGTTTTTTGAGAAGCCTTCTTCAAATGAAGTCTGTCTTGGATACATAATGAAGACATCTTTGTACAGAGCTCTCTAGGAGCTTTGGCCACGTTGTAATTAAAGAGTTAACATTTGCCAATTAACCAGGGAAATAACTGTAAATGTAAGTAAATAGATACTCTATAACCAGGTACAAATGTTTATGAAGCATCTACATTTTAAATATTCAACTTGATTTAAGACTTCTAGTGTAAAAAGCAATGCCGCTCCCCACAATGCCAGGCTGGAGCATCCCAGGCAGCAGCAAGCAGGATGCACGTGGGCTATCCACCCCTGCACAATTACAGGAAGCCAGAGACACCCTGCCCAGCTACAGCAAGCCTGGGTTTCTCAAAGCAGCAACAAGCATAGGGAAAATCCCTGTCCTACCCCATCCCGTCAGCTTCCCCACACAAGCACAGGGAACCCAGGATATCATGCCCAGCCCCATCTGCCAAGCAGCAGCAAACACAGGAAAGGGAGAAGAACAGGGAGGGAACCCCTGGCTCTGCTCCAGCTGGGCAGGGTGTCCTGGCTCCCTGCCTGTGTGTGTGTGTGTGTGTGTGTGTGTGTGTGTGTGTGTGTGTGTGGGGGGGGGGGGGGGGGGAGGGGGGGGGAAGGAGGAGGAGGAAGGATTTCCCACCCCCACAGCTTGCTGCTGTCTGGGAGATCTGGGCTAGAGCCCAGCAAGATGCCCCAGCAAGTTGGGGGAACTGGGAGGAGGATCCACCCCTGCTCCCCACCACTTTGCTTCCCAGGAAAACCCTGGGGGTTCTGGGGGGATGACTCAGCCTTCCAGTGGTGCTGCTGAGAGCCCCTACCTGGTCAGCAGTGCAAGCTGTTATCCCTTTTTCCTTCCTCCTGACAGCCTGACCCATACACGTGTAGCCATAAACACAGTGCGATTGGAATAATGCCTAGTCACCCTTCAAATAATTTCAAATATAAATATTTTTAAGTGATCCTTGGAATGCAGTTCATCCTCCAAAATTTCTGGAAACACTACTTTGACCATCCTTCAGTTTATTTTAACTAAGTTTTCCCAAAATCTAGATAGAAGTTGAGTATATGAACCTAGCCTGAAGTAGTATCAGCTTGCAAGTACCTAACCCAAGAAAGAGGAACAAAGATAGTACTAACTTTAGTTTAGAAGTTGAAAGTTACCCTCCCCCCCCTTAAAATATTAAGAAACAATTTGAAATCTCTGAGAGGTGTTGGGTACTTTGAAGCACCATGGAGAAGAACTGATGAAACGAGTTGAAACCCTGCAGTGAAAATAAAAGCTGACCTTATGATATTTCTATCAATAGTTGGGTGCATTTTTTTGTTAGTTTCCATGGTAATGCCTGCACCAGAGCAAGATAATCCCCCAAACTGAGGCTGATTTTTTTTTTCTAAAAGCAGTGTTTTCAGAGCCCTCTATATTTAGTCCAAGGGTGTAGGTTGTAGCCATGTTGGTCTAAGGACATAGGCAGACAAGGTTCTTTGGGTGAATCTGATATCTTTTATTAGACCAACTTAAATAGTTGGAGAACAATTTTTAAGCAAGCTTTCGGGTTCAAAAACCCTTTGTCAGGCTAAGTTGATGACACTTCCTTAGCCTGACGAAAGGTTTTTGAACCCGAAAGCTTGCTTAAAAATTGTGCTTAAAAATATTTAAGTTGGTCTAATAAAAGATATCAGATTCACCCAAAGAACCTTGTCTGCCTATATTTTGTAGGCATTTGGGTTCTTCAGAATCAGAAAAAGTCAGCTCTTCTATTAACAAATATAGAAATAATATAAAAGAATCTCTTATTAAATACTTTTCAAATATCACATAACATGAATATGGCTGGAATAAGATTTGAAAAAAGTAGAGGCATGCAATAATACAACTGACCTGAATGTGTGCTCATTCAAGTTAATGCAAAGTTCCCACCACCTTCAAAGAGGGATGATCAAGCTCATGTCTTATACATTAAGTGTGATCAAATTTTTAACCCTCATTACAACCCACTGAATTAATAAAATTAACACATTTTGTTTTAAGGAGAAAACAAATTCTAGTTAGGCTACTTATCTTGTTTATTTATTTGCTTAAAACATTAACACCTTGAAGAATTCACAGAACACAGACTGTTTTATTTGTAAGCTAGTTGAGGAAGGTGTTTTCAGAAAATTTGAAGGAGAGACTTTAAACATTTATCAAATACTTACTGACTTCATATGGGCAGATGGACACTGTTTTGTGGACTCTCTTCAGCTGCTTGAGAATGCCAGCAACAGCTGAAATAGCCATCTAAAAATAAGAATCTGAGGATTAGTGTATCCATTTCACATTTTCAGTGGAAGAACTGGTCTGTATTCACATTATGGCCGCTCATCTTACTAATGCAATGCTTAGTGGCATTCCCTCAAATGTATAACTACCACCATTAAGCACACCAGTAGCTGAGATTGCCTCCTCAGGAGCTGCAGTTCACACCTGACAACATTTTTTATTGTTTTAATTTTTTCAAGTGCTGGAAACACTAATGCAATGAGCGCAATAAACCAAATGAATAGTATACATAGAAAGCAGAGAGGAACATCCTTCTGCACTGTGTTTAAGCTCTGTTAACCAGAACTCCTGAACTGACTATGTTTAAGGGAGATACCATAAAAAGGAATACTAGCATAAACAGAGTATTCACTGAATTATACATGTAAGCTTCTACAGCTAATGCCACTGAACTTCCTAAACTAATTTTTAGTGGCAAAAATTAGCATGTACCCATGCAGTCACTCACAGGTACATAGGGCTCTGTACAAAACATTTACACTTGGACCAGAGATCCACCTGAAAGTGGGAATTTTCAACAAGTATGAACTTTACCTTACGAACCACAATGGCATCATGGGTTAGACACTGCACAAAGAATCTTATGGCACGGACAGGCAGCACCCTATCATCTCTCAGGAGCAAGGATAAAAAGCCAATGCCTATGTGCTCAAATTTCCAGGGGCTGAAAATCAAAATGCAAAAAGCAATAATGGAGAAGACAGCACCTTACACAAAAATGCTTATAAAAATATATCTAAAAAAAAAATCAAAAAAAAAAAATCACTAAAGTTAAGCAGATGTAGTAATAAAATAAAATGATTTAGGGCAGTTAAATACAACGTCCATTACTCAGAATCGTATTGGGCAGAATATTTTTAATACCAAGAACTGCTAATTCTTAGCAGTGGTAAACAGAGAGATCAGCACATATGAATACTGCAATCCCACAGGCTTAACAGAACCTGGCCACTGCACAGCAGTCTGGCTGCTAAATACTACAAGACTATGTAATGCATCCGAATTGAACACACTGGATGCAGCTACACTAAATGCTTACTGCAGTTGCCTAGTCAGGTCCACAGTAAAGCATCACCATCTACACAAGCAGAGCTGTCAGACCAGAGTAAACTAACTGTGCCATAGGATAGTACTGCCCAACACAAGTACTCTATGGTGGAGTTACTCCACCGCAAGGCATGTCTAGATTGTGTATAGATTGTGCTGGCTAGCCCCCCACTGTAGCACCCTCCTGCCCCAGCCAGCCCTTCTGCACCACGTTGAGCCTGAGCAGAGAGCAGTGTCAGGCTGGCAGGTTGACTCTGTGGGTCCCTGCCAGCTGGGGCTATGCTGCCCCAGCTCAACATGCTGCAGTCCTGGGAGCAACAAAGTCCAGAGCGAACTGCACCGAGTTTATTATGCTGAATTAGTTTACGTGCACGCGTGCCCATTTTGTCTTATTCTGAAACATGCACCTTGTACCTGTTATAAACTAAATAGCTTGAAAGAATAGATAATTAAGCACACTGTCCCGTTTCTCTTCCCTTTTCACTATAAGGGAGGCAGAAGACCATTTGTGGAGTTAGTCAGTCCCCAAATCCATGACAATCCGTGAAATAAGACAAAATAAAATACATTTAAAAAAAAGACAAATAATAATCAAAAGATCTGTAGTATCTTATCTAAACTGCATTATAAAAAACTCATGCTCGTCTGAAACGAAAGTCAAAGAGAACATATCCTAGTCACTTAAACTACTCATTTTACTATTATACATTTTTATTACTACTAATGTACCCCCCTCCCTTTCTTCAAAGGAGCTTACAGAAGAACAAACTTACAGATTTCTTTTTTCCACACTATCTAAGAGCATGTTGACCAAATTCTCATAGTTTCTGAAAAAAATAAAACCAAAATGAGCATCTAGAGAGGAAGACCTTCTAGTCTCTATTGAGACCAAGCAGCGCAAAAAAATGTCAAGACCTCTTTAATCCAAAGTCAAAATAAACCACAGTCAGTGATAAATGCACAGCATTTGCAGCATTAGTAATTGTAATTTTGGGAAGGTGGAGGAGCAGCAATGCTACCGAATTGAGGAAGAATCCACCAAAGGATTACTTTATCTCAGAGACACTGAAGATACAGCCTTGTGGGCCAGATCTGGCCCATGAAGCAGTATCACACAGGTTGAGGTGCTGTTGGCAGGGCCAGAAATTTGGTGGTGGGGCAAATGGCAGGAGCATTAATTGCCATGGCACCCAGAGCCACATCAGTCTTGGCTCATATCACCACCACTTCTCTCCTATTACTGCAGCAGTGATATTCCCTTATTACCAAATCTTCCTAGAACACCCAGGAAATCCGCCCCCCCATTTTCTCTTCATAAACACTTCAAGAGGGTGATTACATGTAATAAAGCTGAAATAAAAAAGGTATACAACAGCAATGCCAATTAAACGGACTACAAACCAAGATCTCAAATTCACAAATGTAACCTACTGTAAAATCTGAAATATAGTTGTTTTAATGGGTACTTGTAACACGTCTATGTGAAAATGCTGTACTGCCAACAGTTATTACAAGAATGCACCAATAGTGAGCTCAAGATAATATGGCAGTGGTTCTCAAACTTTTTAGATGCAAGGCACCTGTTGTAGGACTCAAACCACCCCTCAGCAAATGCCAACTTTACAGAACCAAAGCAATTCAACTGTTGCAAAGAATTCAGAAAGACCACAACAGGTGAGAGTGATTTTGACACTATATGAGATCTGTAGTTTTATCTTGTGAATCACCAAGATGTGTGCCAACCTAACAGTGCTAATACCACATGACACCCTTTATGAAAAAAAGGGTCTCATTTTGGCACAAGCAGATGCTATGACACACTATTGCTAATCACTGCATTATAGTGAGGAGTATGATATAAGAATGTATAGAGGCTAACTGAAGTCAGTGGCATCCCTTCAAATGCAAATGAAGAGTCCTGAAAGTCAGTTCTACTGACAAAAAAATGGAAACTTGAAACAATGAAGTAAAAAAAAGATCAGGTTTTGAAAAAAGGATTATTTTTTAGAATCAGTGGCAAGGAGCCTGCCCCAGTGCATCCCCTTCCCTGCCCTGCATCCTACTGCTTTTCCCCTCTCTCCCTCCAGCACTAGCACCACCAACTTCCCTACCCCTTCATTCTCCTCCCTACTGGAGAGGGGTGTTGGCCCATGGTACAGCTGGCTCACAAGCACTTGGGTCCACTGGTCCAAAAGGTTGAGCTCCACTGCTCTACATAAATCTCACAAACAGGTCTCAAAACTTAAAAAAAAAAAAAAAAAAAAAGCAATTTTTCCTCCACAGAAGTTACATTCATTATACTAATCTAGATCAATTAGATATCAGCTATCAGCTTAATTAATTAATCATCTAAAAGCTACTATAACATTGCAGCTGTGTATAGTTAACCAAAGACTAGCTTACTGCAAAGCCTCAGCATTCTTTTCCTTCTGGCGCTGAATTCCTAACTGAATCTCTTCTGATGTCAGCATTGTCAAGTTGGTGCTGGGGTGTTCCGATTTTTGCAGCAGTACAGCTATCTCAGTGCACTTCTTTGGAACCTGTTGACCAAAAGGGAAACATTCAGCTAACCAGCAGCTTGTGAACTTCCTAGTATCCTTTCAGAAGAGGCTAATACTCAGTTTTCTGTAACTACTGAGGTAGTTCAAGCTTCTCCTTGGTTGTCATTTCTCCAAATATGTCATTCTTATTTTATGAAGCAAAGATAAAAATATATAGATGGAGTGGTGACTGCATTTGATTTAAAGGATAAACTATGCCTTAAAATTTTAACCTTAAAAAAAAAAAAAAGTAAAATATTTTAGGATAATGCCTCCAAAACCCTTTTTCATTTAGGTAAATTTAGTGTTTCAGCTCCTAAAAAGGTGAGCAGACATAACACAGAGCAAAGACAGTGCAAGCATCTTCACACTCACACCACTACACATCAGCCACAATCTGAAGGGACCACCCTTAGCAGGGATCCTGGTTTTCTGATTAAAAATTGTGAATTCTCTAGTTAAAAACCCAAAATCCATGATAAAAATTAAAGGCCCCCCCAAAGCCCCTCCCAGTGCTGCTAGTGTCCTGCACTCCCCAGTCTCAACAGCCCTTCTGATGCCCCTCACAACAGCCCCCCAGACCGGACCCACAGACAGTGAGTGACACTGACACCCACCCCAGCAGGTAAGTGTGTGGGGGGGCAGGGGCGGGGCAGGGTGGGGGAAAGGGAAGGTGCTGGGAGTGTATATCAAGAAGCGGGGAGTGTGCCCCTGTGCTCACTCCCAGGAGCAGGGCCAGGGGGTGAGGGCAGGGGTGCCACTCTGTGGGCCACATGCATGCCAGCCAGCCTGGCAGGAGGTTAGCACACGGAGGCTGCCACTGCAGTCTACCACTGCGCCATGCACTACCGTCCCACAGCCACCCGAATGGCTTTATGCGCAAGTGGCACAAGGTGCGGCAGCAGCAGTGTGGTGGCAACCACCATGTGTGGGTCACATATGTGCCGCCCGGCTGGGGGGGTGAAACAGGGGGCTTGCGTGCAGTGGCATGCTCCACAACTAGCTGCACAGCTCCGCGGTGGTGTGGGGTGGTGGCGGCTGCATGCAGGGTGGGGGGGCTTTGTGGGTAAGCGCTGCCACCGTGGAGCCATGCCCTTCGCCCCTGGATCCTAGAGGTTAGGGGGACTTGGGGACTGTGGGGCAGGGCTGAGGGAGGATGGTTGGGGGCTGAGGGAGCAGGGGGTGCTGCCGGCCCCAGGCAGCACATAACAGCTGGGAGCAGGGCCAGGGGGTGAGGGCAGGGGTGCCCCTCTGCAGGGGGCTTTGCAGGCAAGTGATACGGGAGGCAGTGTGGTGGTGCCCGCCATATGCAGGCCACACACATGCCGCCTGGCCTGCTGCCCGGGGGAGGGGGAGGCTGGCATGCATCTGGAGCATAGCTCCGTGGCCAATGCTGCAGCCATGGCGTGGGACGGGAGTGTCGGGGGGTGGGGGGTGTTGGGGCTTGCACGTAGTGACCGCTGCCACTTGCTTGGAGGGCCATGATGGTGGTGATGGCCGTTGCCTCCAAAAACCTTCCACTGCTGCGGTGGAGCCGTGCCTGGAACTGTGTGGCTAGTGGCAGTGGCGTGACACAGGGTGGTGGTGGCCAGGCGGCACACAGCCATTCCCAGCCCCACCACTGCGCCACTGCCGCCAGCCGCATAGCTTCGAACACGGCTCCACGGCAGCAGCAGGAGGTTGTGGAGGCAGCGGCTGTCACTGCTGGCACGGGAAGCTGCTGCCGCTTGCCTGTGGGCCTGCCAGTGCCAGTGGTGGCGGCCACTGCATACAAAGTCTCCTGCTGCTGCCGCAGAGCTGTGTTTGGAGCTGTGCGGCCAGCTGCCAGGAGGCAGCAGCAGCGTGATGGTGGCCGGGTGGCACGCAGCCATTCCCAGCACCACCACTGTGCTGCGCTGCTGCCACCAGCCGCACAGCTCCGAGTACAGCTCCACGGCGGCAGCAGGAGTTTTTGTATGCAGCGGCCATCACCGCTGGCACCGGCAGCCCGTGCCAGCAGTGACTGCTGCTGCCGCCACGGAGCCATGCTTGGAGCTGTGCAGCCAGCGGCGGCAGTGCAGTGTGGGGTGGTATTGGGGATGACTTCATGCTGCCTGGCCACCACCACGCTGCTGCTCCCACCCAGCGGCCAGCTGCACAGATCCAGGCACGGCTCCACGGCAGCTGTGGGAGGTTTTGGAGGCAGTGGCCGTCACCGCCATCACAGCCCTCCAAGTAAGGGGCAGCGGCCGCTGTGTGCAAGCCCCAGCTCCAGGCCCGCCCCCCGCCAAAAGCCCTTGCCGTGGCTAGAGTCAGCCATGGAGCTGTGCTCCGGCCACATGACAGCCTCCCTCTCCCCCAGGCAGCATGTATGTGGCCCACACGTGGCAGGCACCACCCACATCGCTTTCCCACAAAGCCCCCCCATAGAGGGGCATCCCTGCCCTCACCCCTGGCCCTGCTCCCAGCTGTTGTGTGCTGCCTGGGGCTGGCAGCACCCCCCCACTCCCTCAGCCCTGTCCACAGCCCCACTTACCTCTGTGCTTCAGGGGTGAAGGGCAAACCTTAGCCTGAGCCTGGCCTTGGCTGCCTCAGAGGCTCAGGCTCTGCCCGCCCCCCCTCTCCCTCCAGCCAGGGCTGGGGGTTTCCCACCCTTTTTGCAATTGGCTCTTTACAGAAGTGGAGAATCCACAGATTTCTCTGCTAAAAAGAAAAATTTGTGTTTTCTCCGATAAAAATTGGGAATCCGTGGTTTTCTCCATTTTTCCGTGGGAAACAGAAAACACGGATCCCTGGCGATAACCTAACTTCTGTTTCCATTCACATTTCATACTGGCCTCTTTAAAACTTAACACAGGGGCTGCAATCTAGTAATTTTAGGATGAAACTTATAACATTCAAGTCTCAGAAATAAAAGGTGTTCATTTCTGCACACCAGAAATCAGTACGAGATTGATCCATTAATGTCAGAAGTCAGAGAAAATAAAATACGTGTAAAACTGAGACAATTTATCAAATAAATAAAACATCTTCTGAATTACAGATATTAACTTTTAATTTTCTGCTTACTGTAAAATCCAATCCTATTGTTTCATACTGTCTGTGGATCTTTTCTGCAAGGTCATCAAAAAGTCGAACTATAGATGGTTTTTCCAGAGACATGGCTTTGCTAAGTCCAGAGGAGACTATTGCTGGCCAAGTCTGTACAATACAATCCCAATCATGGAGATTTGCCAGGCATACGCCACTGTGATTTCCAAGAAGACAATATAAGGCACCCTGTAGAAAACCAAATTTAAAAAATAAATTATATATCTATTTAAATAAAACAATCCATTTTACCAGCAACTAAAATACTATGCTAATGGAGGTGGAAGCCCTGAGCTTCACTACCCAAACATGAGATATTCCCATAGTTCTCGCCATATTAAGTATTCATTTTCAATAGAGTGTGAAAATACTTCTGATGCTTTTCAAAAAGGTAGTTACTAGCGAGTTCTCTCTCCATAATTCAGCGTGATTCTTGAAATGCATATGTAGCATTGCTAGAGGGCTTCACTTCTCTGTCCTGGGTCATATCAATCACTAAATTTGGGGTCAGGAAGCAATTCTTCCTGCAAATCAGACTGGTGTGGACTATGAGATGTTTGCCTTGGTTTGTGGCATGGGGTCTAGTCCATTTCCTAGGATATTCTGAGCAGGGATTAACCAGCTACCACCCTGTAAAACAGTGGCTGGGGATTTCCAGTGTCCTTGTCAATCCTGTTGTTAACACAAGGGTTTTTGGATGTCCTTTTTTGTAGTTGTAGGGGAGGGTGGTTTGACATGGTGATTGTGGGATTTCCTTCAGTTAGAGTGCCTCCAAATACAAGATGCTGGACTAAATGGCTCAGGGAGGTTTCCTTCCACGCCTACGATCCTATCACCTTTTTACCAACCTATCTGTGATATATCAGAGCATATTTTTGTTGTTCAACTCCTTGTTCAATTCAGGATACCTCCCAGCACTACTGGAAATGGCAAAGCTACTAATAGGTATTAACGATTTATGAAATGGAGCATGCATATATAAAAGTGGGGGGAAATATTTTTTATTATTTCCTGGCACTCACTTGGAAAGGTTACTGACGCTCAACTCTAGGGTTAGCCATTCATGGGAGAAATAGCCAACCCAAAGTCATGCTAATAAAAATATTAAAATAAAGTGCATGTATTTTAACATATAAAAATCTCTTACACAGACACAAACTGGAGACAGATTTGAAATTAAGTAATTGAGACAGTACTTTAAACTGCTGCTGAGTGACATCTTGCCGATCTGGACGCAAGAACTCCAAAACCAAAGGAATGATATCTCTGCAACTAAAGTTATATGTTCCCAGTGCTGTGAAGAAGGCTTGTTGAGCTTTATTTCTGACCTGTAAAAACAAATATTAGAGACCTTCAAGGTGTATGTAAACAAATATACACAGCATTGATACCCTAGCTCTCATCATAGTGGGCGGGGTTTACGTAGCCCGTTTTATTTTTGAAAGGTTAACAATGCATTCCCCAACCCTATCACACATTTGCTTTCAATATACTTCATTCTTTCTAGCATTTACTTAAAAAGATCACTATCAACATAACTTTAAAGTTTTGGCCCAACATTACTGAATATATCCATTGCATTTTAAAAGTCAGATTTACTTTTCCATATTTATATGGACTGTTCCTTCTGATAGCAGTGGTTAGGTGGTCTTCAAACCCACAGAATCTCCCTAGACAAGAAATGCATGTCTGAAACCAAATGCACCTGGGTGATTCCACAGTGCTGTGAACTCCCATTACTGATATCAGCTATTTTGTGTATTTAAGGTATCAAAAAGGCTTATGATCCAACTAAAGCAATTTGCAAAAGAATACATCATGCCTGTTATTACAATTTGCTGCTGCAGTGGAATGTGTGATCCAGTCTAGCAGTATCCAATTTATTGGGAATAGCATAGCAGAAAGCCACAGATAATAACAGTTAATAAGGCCGATATCTGGAAGTGAACTGATTCTCCAGCAGAAATCATTGGGGGACCCCTCCTTTTGATTCTCGTAATTCTAATCCTTTGGGCACCCCACCAGCACACAATGATATACTGACTTGTGCAGGAAGAGGATTAAAACTGATGTCAGAATTATTTTCTTTTTTTCTTAAAATTATTTTCATAGCCTCTTCCAGTGAATTCAGGTTGTGCTGTTTAGGTACAAAGCAGTCCCCCCCAAGTATGCTAATTATCTACATGATAAACTACTTCTCCACAATGTTTTCAGAAACCTTGAAAAAATATGGAATTTTGATTTAAATTTCTTGTTTCAGCCATAGTACCAGGTGAGCACAGCTTTAAACTTTTCCCCTTTACTGCCTTACTTTATATGGTCTAATTTTGATAAAAATGTAGCAATCAGGGTCTGCACTAGTAATCTGATAGCAATATACTGATCTCTTCCTTACTACAGTGCTCACCACTGAACTTCTTAACCAATGTAAAGCTGCTTACTACTGCTACATTTGTCACTAGAAAAGACTCAAGCAAGGAAACATGGAAATCACAAAGCACTACCAAGGCTTCTGTAGGCTAGCAAAGAAGTAAGTATTCTTGCCATTTCTCTATGCTAGGTTTAAAATACACTGACAGTAGGGTCTGGAGAAGCTTGAACTGCCACAATCCCTGCTGTATCTGTGGTATGGATAGAGAATTTAATCTACAGAACTGTTAAAAGATGTGCAGTTAGCACATTTATACCAAATTCAATTTGGTAACTAATCCAGATGATTCTACACCAGATTTTATGGGCCTAGTACTTTCTTTGGAAATATGCATGTGGCTTCCATCAATTTAAGCAAATGTACTTCACAGGACAAAAAAAAAAAAACAAACCTGATCTGTATAGCTTTCAAAGGACATTAATTTTTTGGCCTGACAAGGATTGGCAAGAACTCTGAAAATAATCATATAAGCGATTAAATGTTTCTATAGCATTAGAAACAAATAAAGATATTTTAACAATGAAAAGCCTTCCAAAAAAAGAACTATATTACATGTATCCACTGCAAATATCAAGCTGAAAAAACCCCACAACTGCAAATTAACAAAGATGATTTCTGCTTACCTGACCATAGGAACTTGTGGACAAGCACAGAAGATCCCTGATCATGCCCTGGTGTGTATTTTTATATTCACAGCCCTCAATAGTTAGTGTTCTCAGCTAAATTAAGTAGAAAACTGCATGTTAGATATAGAGCATATTTAGAGTTACACAAACATAGGAGTTACTGTACAGAATGCCTTTAAATGACTATGTAGCCATGCAATTTTTCCTAGTACAATAGTGACTGGAAATTGATAGTGAACAAGTATTACCTCATGCTGCAACATGACCCTATCAATCAGCAAGGCTCTGATATGCTGCTTCTTTCCTTGAAGCTGTAAAGGAAGAGCAATTTGGTTCAAAATCTCCACATCCACATCAGCCATCTGAACCCTGAACTCCTCTCCCCAAGATCACTTCACATAATGCATCCTATTAGTAGTGAGATGTACAGAAAGACATCCTGACAGTTGGGCCATATATATAAAGAAAGACTTCCATAACAGTTGCTGCTGGAGTCCGTGCATCCTGGCTGCTGGAGTCAGTGCATCCTGGCTGTAAATCATTTTGGTGATCTTTACATGGGGGACTGGGGGCTGCTAGAGCATGCCTCCCTGCTCCTTTGGAGCAGACAGCTTGGGCTAAGGCTAGACTGCCTACCCTGCAACAGGAGCATTTGCGGGGGAGGTGCAAAGCATCCTGGGATGCCGGGGGACTGCATGTTAACTTGAATCTGGAGGGGACCTGGGACAGATCAATAAACTGATCAAATAAGCTCAATAAACTGATTTAACTTAAATTAGTTAAGTGTGATACTTCATCCATCCAAGTTTATCTTAAGCTAGTTTCAGCCATCCTGAAAGTGGTTTATGTACACTGAATTTCTGTTGTTACAGATCTGAACCAGTTTCTGATCACTTTAAAAAGGTTGGGAACCTCTGGTTTGTCTGAGGACTGGAAGTGACCGGAATACTTTGGGCAGGTAGCCAACCCTTTCTTATACTCAGTATAAAAAAGGGTTGGCTGCCGGTCTGCAGTATGCCAGTCACTTCCATTCTACAGTTTGCTGGTCCACGGTCACTTCTGGTCTGGCAGCCAGCCCCTCATGGCCTAGCACTGGGCTGAGGCCCAGGGGTTGGGAACCCTGGACTTAAACCACTGTGTGTATAATTTCTGTCCCTAGCCACTGAGGTAGGCATTTCCTATTTCTGTTCCTAGCCACTATGGGTTATTTTGTGATCCTATTAAAAAATCCACAAAGCTTTTATTTTAAATGTTAAACAGTTACTATTACACACACCATTTTATATTATTTATTTATATTTTATATAATATATGCATACAATTTATTTATTTAAATAAAAGTCAGTTTCTTCTGCTCTTTACCTGTGGCACACTAAAATGTATGCGTGTGCAAGAATAGCCAGACTGGACAAAATGACTGCCTCTGAATGCAGAAGCTTGAACATAATGGACCAGAGACCCCCATCCAGTCCTACATATACTACGTTTATATCTCCAGCTCTATATTTATTAATAAATGTTGCTGTTCGGTTTAACATTTGCCTGTAAGGCATGTAGGACTTTTTGTCCCATGTGATAAGAGGCTATGCATCATATTGCAACTACCTCCACTATTGCATACATGATCCTTTGTTTAATTAATAAAGGAATACCAGGAGATGCCAAGGCACAAAGAGGGACTATAGCAAGGTTCAACATGAGATATACACTTGAAGATGTACGTGTCCAAGGCAGCTGACTGATAAATGCACATCACATCAGTGCCCTGCTGCCAGACCAACTTAAGATTCTAGGCACATATCCCCCTACCCCCGTATTTGGGTGCTTAAAATTCCACTGTTTTTTTTTAGGGAGTTGTACCTTATCTGCTCCTTATTTTAATGCCTTAAATTAGTTAGGACTCTATTTACTACAAGACTGTCAAAACTGCCACATTCTGACAGTCTTTTAATCTCTTGATTTAACCTCTCAATTTAGGCAGTTGATTTAAAAAAGTCTATGTCTCTACTGGTTCACTTTAGACATAGATATTTGTTTCTTCCTTTTGAAAACTAGCCTGTATTCAGCAGATGAATTGTTCTAAATATTATTACACTTAAAGGAGATTGGTTCCTATGCGTTTCTGAACTTAGATGCAATTCATATACTAACTCGACTGGTGCTTTCCAAGTAATAAATTCCATGCGTTTAGTCTCCAAAAAAAGATGCATGCATTTAATTTTCCTGCCTAGTGAGTAAACATAAGGACCCATTAATAATAGCATAAAGATGCTGTATATAAAAGGGGATGTTACAAGGCTTAATATTTACAGAGCATTTAGAATCTTTCTTAATAAAAACAGTGATAAAAATAATCTAATACATTTAGAATATGTAATTATACTGCAACTTTTATCAGTTTAAATTGGAATTTATGAAAGGTGCAACTAAGAATAAAAATCAAGGAACAATCAAAAATTGCTCCTGAAACAATACACTGACCCTGTTCTCCATTGATTTCTTCACTAGGTTGAAGCTCTTCCATCTGGAATCGAACTCATGCTTGTGAGATCCTTGGAACTGTAACACATCACTAATGATCTATCACCAAAGCAAACAAAAAAACAAAAACACTGAGTAAAACCAAGGAATTCATTAAAATTAAAAAACAAACACACACACACGTACATTAAACATACCTTTATGATTAGAAACAAAGACTTGGTGTCATCTTCTGAATTATCAAGTATATAATCTATCATTCAAGGGAGGGAAATAAAAGCTTGTTATCTGATATGAAGCACAAAACTTTCAGTGACATAAAATTCAACATTTTATTTATTTTCTGAAGTTGAAAACGTTGCATGAACCATGCAGCAAAGAAAAGGCCACAAAACAGACTTTTCTCTTTTTGATTTTCAATGATGTAATGACATTTAAGAGTATAGTGAACAGGAAGCATTTACATTTTTGTAATTTTTGTAATCAAGTTCTATGTAAAATTAGGGAGACAACATGACAATATACTTACGGAGTAGTTTCCTTGTGATCCTAGCAATTGTTTCTCTGTAATTCTCTCTTGACAAATCTAGACAAGCCAACAAGAACATTATACACAAGATGTTCTCTAAATTATACAGAATTAGAAAAAAAGCAGAGTAATAAGAGGATAGATCAACAAAAACAGTATGGGGCAAGCAAACGTGGACAAGCAAAGACTAATTTGAGATATAAGGAAGTACTGAACAAAGTATGGGGAAATAATGTTTTCATACACATACACACCCCCTTTAACAGAAGCAGCCTGTTGCACCTCCTTGCTCAAGTCATGGGGTATCCCACCCAGTTTTCTATATCTCGTTTAAACAATGCATTGACATCAGCTTTTGGCAACCAAAGTACTAATCAGGACTCCTCTCAAAGTTTTCAGCAATATTCACCCATTTCAACAGTGGCTCTTGAGCCAGGGGACAATGCCAGAAATGGCTTGCACTCCCATGCAGACTGGAATATGCTCCTGTTTTACAGATTAAGCAGAGTTAGTAGCGGTTAAGTGCTACAGTCATATAGAGGCAGAGCAAAATAAGCACGCTGTTCTGTCCATGTCGCTATGGTGCAGAAGCACTAAAGGATATTGACTGGGAAAGAAGGAACGAATGGAAGGCTTTAAGCAAGGAGAAAATGGAGTTTCTATTTCCCTTGGTTATTTGTAGGAGAAGGGAAAGCAGTACTTTACCAGTCCAAACAGTAGGAATGACTGAAGGCAGGAAGAACCTACCATCCCCTTCAAGATGAGCAAAGCATATAGCTTCCTTTGATAAAAAAAGTCTTCCTTGTACTAGGCTAATCCCTTTTATAGTACTGAAAGGCAAACTGGCTTTCACATTCCTATTTCCTATAGGCAGCTTGTGTGACTTCAGACACATTACTCAAAAACTAAGATTAAAATAAATAAAATAAGGGCTACATTAAAATTTAGGTACCTAATTGTCACTGAGAGTTAACATAAATTAGGTGCTTAAAAGTAGTTAGGTATCTGACTGAACGTCCCTTACCTTGGTTCCCCATCTATAAAATGGGGATAACAGCACCCCTCTTTCACAGGGGTGCAAGGTTTTAACATGTTAAAAAATTGGGAGGCATTCACATTCTACTATAATAGGAGCTGCCATGGTTCTTAAACTAAATTCCAGTCTCTCTTGAGTTAATGATGAGAGGCCTGGCAACTTTTTGATGACAGGCCTGGCTTTCTGCACCTCGCCAACAGAAATGCAAGATCCAGCCATTCAGACTGACTGGTGAGCATCCCTTTTGCCTGGGATTAACTGCCAAGTAATACTGTCAAAAGCACAAATCGGCACATACCATATTCATAAAAACAGATACGTCCCAGTTCAAAGGCCATTAAAATGCCTAGAGACAAATGGCAGGAACTGGCACAAATACTGATATAAGCTGAGGTGACAAAGGACCCAAATTCTTAATCATGAAAAGGAAAAGGTTATGAACTATTTGGGCTAGATCTGGGGTTGTCAACTGGAGGGTATGCGTACCCCCAGGGGTACTTGGGAAGATGCTTGGAGGTATGCACAGGCAGGCAGGGACAGAGTACCACCACCTCCCAGGAGTGGGGGGCGCGGGGGTGGGGGGGAAGGTGTGAGGGCAGCGGTTCCCCTCTGCAGGCCGCAAAAGCACCATCTGGATGAGGTGGGGGGGAGGGGGAACGCTTGTTCGCACGTGGCACCCATCACCACCCTGAGTCCCTGCATGCAAGCCCCCCTGCGTCGGCTGCAAAGATACCACCCAGACACGGGGGGTGGGGGTGTTAAAGGGGAAAGGCTTGCTCACACGTGGCACTCGCCGCCACCACCATCCACCACCTTGAGTCCCTGTGTGCCAGCCCCCCCCATTCCATGTCCAGCCACTGCTACCAGAAGGGGTGCACTCTTTACAAAAAAGGTTGAAAACCCCTTGGCTAGATAATAGACTTTGATGCCCAAGGTACTCTTTAACTAGGCACTCTGAGCTCAGGATGCAAATGGTAGATGCAGGTCTCACACAGTAATCAATTACTATTAAAATTCAAGTACTGGACGCTGTGCAGGGCTGCAGGATCAGCCCCTTTGATTTTTAAAGTAGTGTAATCAGTTGCAATATCAGGGGTTTTCACCCTTTTTGCATCATTGTACCCCCCTGGCAGCCAGACGCAGAGCAGTGTACCCCCATTCTCGGGGGGGGGGGGGGGGGAAGGCAAGCAGCCAGATGCGGAGTGGTGGCAACTACCGCGTGTGAGCTTTCCCCACCTCCTGCATCCGGCCAGGCAGGCAGCACCTTTATGGCTGCACAGCATGCTGTATAGCAGTGCTCTGTCCCCACCCATCCACACATAGCCCCTAGGTCCATCTCAAGTATCCCCAGGGTACATGTGTTTGACAACCTCTGTACTAGATCATTTTGTTTTTTGAAACTGTCAGATATTAGGTAAGCTCTTAGCTCCCACCAGGACATCTTATTTTTGACTGGTCACCTAGATGTTTCCTTCCATTTTTTTGTGCAGTACTCAGACTATTCTCTGGGCCTGGTATACTCTTAATTGCTACAGGCCCATAAACTTCCCAACTCCTCCTCTAGCCAGAAACACACAGAGGCCTAATCACCACTCCAAACTGCTAGTGACCAGTATTCATACCACACTTACACACTGAAGCAGGATATGCTTTACAGCATCAGCAACAATAAGAGGATGAAATTAATTCTCTCATGACCCAATTTAATAGAAATAGGATCGACCTACCATAGTCAACACCAGTATATAGTTTTGTCTCTTCCAAAGACACCAGACTTGGGAGCCTGCGTGAAGAGAGAACATACTTTGTTACACAATTGTGAAGCGGAGTACCAAATGATTTTTACTAACTTGCATTAACAAACTTAGATGATGAGGCCTAACAAGGCTTGATTTACTAACAATATGCGATAGACAGCTAACATTCTGAAACTATGAATACCTTGCGAGTAGTCCATTTAAAAGATACAGAAGCATGATAAGGCTACCTTGAGCCTAAATTGTTGAATATATTTTATTTAACAAAAGTTAGACCCAAGTTACTGCTATTTTATTGCATTTTCACTTAAACTGGCCACAAGGCAAAGTACAGCTACTAGAATTATGCACTGGGTAATTACTGCAGCATATCTAGACTGCTGGATGGCAAGGAACTGAGTTGATCTCTATTTGAAAGATTAAGTATAGAATTGAATTACATTCCTCTCTCCTGGAATTGTGGTCCTTCCTTAAAACAAAAAGTACATAAAGCTCAACCCTTATTCCTGCTCTGAAGGCCATTACTACTAACCAAGCCATGAAAAAAATGCAAGTAAGAAAAAACAGATGTGTATACACACAAAACATGCTTTCCCTTATAAAGAAATGCTCATCCAAGATTACAGCTATGACTTGACTCTCCTTAGTTTTTCAGCTGTGCATTCTTGTAGATTTAAGCACATAGCAGCATAAATGCAACAGGAGATAATGGCATTGCAAGCCGATGTACCTAATGGCAAAGCAGAGCCATTAGTCTACATTTCACATCATCTTTTTTATTTTGTTTCTAACACTATACATTCACAGGCTCAAAGGTACATGGATTCAATCCCTCAAGGACAAAGCCACCAGCATGCTTTTCAAAAAAGCTCAAGAGCTACATAATTATTACACTAAAGTGTTGTGCAAGCAGTATCACCAAGTAGTCCATACTGGAAATACAACTTTTTTTCCTGCAGAACTGAGGAATGTATTAAGGGTGAAAGTAAAGCAAAAGAGAAAGAAAACTGAAGAAAAGGAACATCAGCCTCTTAATGTTGGAAGTTGGATCATGTGCCAAGAAGTGCACATAGTTTAACAAGAGCATCAATTAACACAGTACTAAAACAAAATGAAATATTCCTCCAGATTTAGGGCAGAAAGCAGGGCAGAGCAGGGCAACACTTAAAGACTAATTGGTTCAGAGAGTCATAAACTTTCATAGGTGACAGCCTACTTCATAGCATTGAACAAAACAGGTTTCACCTATAAAGATGCCATCCTGCCCTGCCTTCTGCCTGACTGCAGCTAACTACCTCTCTCCAAATTTAAGGTGGTATATTAAAAGGTTTTCTCTGCCAAGACCCAAAGAGAGGGTTGTTTCTCCTATAGTAATATATCATTGGTATCCAAAAAAAGAACAGGGAGCTACAATCCTTATTTTGATAAGTGTTAGGGATATCAACAAATCCAGGAGAAACCAAAGACCTTAAAAATAAGCTCTTGCTAGGTAACATACTGATTTTGAGATGTATATTAGAAATAGTCACACATTAACTTTAATCCCACATCAATTAAAAAGGCATTGTAGTACAACTTTAAACTGAAAGCTTCCGTTTCTAAAGACAGTAGCCTTATCTTCCTTGCTACATTTCAATTAGCACTGAGTTGGAAGCCTGATAATAAAATACCTTTCCATACCAGATGCATTATTTTAGGAGGAAAAAAAGCTGTTAAACATTTTATAAGATGCCGATATTTTTATATAGCCAGCATTTTTCTAAACAGCATAGAAACTTCTAAAAACCCCAAGTCTACTCTTGGAGAAAAACACATACCAATTCAGAATCTATCTATAATACTGAAGTAAAAGGAGATTCCTTCTCTCAACTGAATCAGAGTGCTTCCTAAAAGTCTCCTCTTACCCACCAAGCTAACAGGAAAAGCTGCTAAAGGAAGATGCGAGACAACTGACTTCCTTCAGGACAGTATGTTATGGCAACTGCTAAATGAGCTTACAAGGAACAAAAATTGGTTCCAAGTAACAGAAGCCTAATATTAAAAGTTAATTTATATGCCAATAAGGACAAACATACGATCACAAACAGCTCTTTTACTCATGAGAGAAAACAAACACTAGAACAAGATTATACAAACCTAGAAGTTTTCCTGAACTAGGAATATTTCCTTTTTATATTTTCTTGTTTTTACTCTCAGACAGGAGTGAAAATTATGAGGCCTCCAGCAGACCAACCAACCCCGTTTCTACCTATGGATACTGCTGCAGAATATGGCCAAGAAGACAAACATTTTCTAATGTCAAGACTATCTATGCCACACTTCAGGCTCTGGAGCAAGGACTAAGTGACAATTTAAACTCGGATAATATCTAGAAATCAAAAGCTTAAAATGTCCATATCTTTAAATGTATGCATCACCTTAATCCATAAACTGACCCACTGACCTTAATGGGACTACCCATGGTGCAAGGTATCATATTCAGAACTAATAAAGGTAACAACCTGGTCCTACTAATTAGGTTCTCCTCACTGGTAATATATAGCACTAGATCTTAGCTATTGAGCTACTGAAGCTACTGACTAGCAATTTTTTCTACACTTGAAAAGGCACGTGCTATTTTCAATTTATGAAGCAGACGCTGAATGAAAGATCCTGTTCTCTCTCTCTCTTTTTTTTTTTTTTTTTTTTTTACTAGAAAGAGACAATAATTCATGTTATACAAAAATCAGGTCAAACCACATAACAGAAACTAACCATCATCCTGCATAATATTGCATTTCAGTACCTATTTAAAGCCAGAGAGGAACTGCCAAAAATAATTTACTGAAAGTACATCTTAACTTACAGCTAAAGCATCTTAATGCAAAAAAGCCCAGCAGCAGCTAATATGAGGAATTCATTAATTTACTCTCTATGCTACCAACCCGAATCCTTTTTATAACTAATTTTTTTCTCCCCAAGTTCATAGACATTTTACCTTGCCCCTTCAGACGCATTCCACATTCTAGGTTTAAGTTACAGGCTTCAACAACAAAGTCAGCTCACTTCCTTCTGACTCCACCAACTGAACAGAATCTTTTTCCCAATTGCAAGCAGGTATCTTTCCATATTTAGGCTTTGATCACGGGCCAGAACAACTATTTTATCTTTACTATCTATACAAGAATCCAAGTCAAAAGTCAAAGAAAACAGTTGGAAGGTGAAACAAGGAGAAAACAGGGTTACTCACCGTGGAGTAGTAACTGTTTCCTTTTCAGTGTGCAGCTCCCCCAGCTGAGCTGGGTAGTTTCCTGGAGATGCCAAGAGAGGTTAGCTAGCCCTGCCCCTCATTGTATGATGTCACATCCTTACACAATTAAAAAGAACTGGTCTCATCTTTGACCTTTAGTCTTAATGTCTTCAGTGACCAGATAGTTGGGAGGAGGGAGGGGAAAAGGAGTGGGGGAAAAAGCTCCTACAACAGTTGTGCCAAAAAAGGAGCAATACATATCCTAACAAAGTGTATTTAAGAAGGAAAAATGGTGACTCAGTGAGTAACCCTGTTTCTACTTCCCCAAGAAAGCTAGAGCCACCATTCAGTAATGTTCAGTTGTAGAGAAGGGAATCTAGAGATGCAGCTCAAATGAAGAAGAGTAAAAAAGGGATACAGGTTTTAGCTGTAATAGTCTACAGGCAAAAATGCATGAGGGCTTCATAAGCAGTCTGTATTAGAAACCCTTATTACATATAAACACACAAAACTTTATATGTATATATATGCATACTTTGCAGCAGGATAAATATGTAATATTTCTGAAGCTATGCCATAATCCACGTACTAGTGAAGATTTTGACAAAAATCTTCAGCATTAACTCACTAGCATTAAATTCTAAAGTTCTTTGCACTTTTAATTCAGTCACACAAGCCCTATGCCAGAAGCAACCAAGTTACCAAGACTACCTCCTTCTCCCTTTAGCTTATTTAGTGTGCAATTCTTAGGTCTCCCTACTCCAAAGAAGTCAGTAACTGCATTTTCTTAAAAACCAAGAACTATAGGTAGTCAAAAAGCACTCCAAAATATGACAAAATTTGCTAAAGAATGAGGATTCAAGCAGGAGTTAAGTCCCATAAACTTGTTTAGGATAACAATTTCGGAAATTCAGTCCTAGAAACATGTGTTACTTGGTACTCCAACGAAAACAAAGAATACAGCATTCGTTCCCCTAAAAAGCATGCTCACACCAGGGAAAAAGGAATACTGAATCCCTAACAATCAGCTTACACACTGAAACAGTAATCGTTAGCCCAAAACCAGTAATCGTTAGCCAAGCTTCCAAAGCTGGCCATGAAATTATCTACCTCTCCAGTTGATCTAACCATTTAAAATTCTGCAATCCTGCATTCTGTACAACAGATGTGATGTGTGGGAAGTAGTTTCCCTTTGTTTAGCTGAACAAAGTTGAAATCTTTGAAACACAAGTGCTACAGTGGTCATTATAGAAAGGGAAAAATAAAACAGACCAAGATAGTAACAACCTAGACCAGTGTTCCTCAAGTAAGATATCATGGCATCTCGGGGTGCCTTGAGATCTTTCAAGGATGCCAAGCAATGTTAGCACAATCAGGTATACAAACATGATTCACAAAACCCCAGAGATTTCCAGTAGGAATCCATAGTGTCAAAAAAGGTTTGAAGAACTGCAGTCTGAGTTCTTTGCAATAGAAGAATTGCTCTATTATTTTTCTGTAGTAAAAAAAAATAAGTAAAAACTAAGAGCTGGCATTTTCCAAGGGGTGTCTTGAGTCTAACAAGATTGAGAACCACTGACCTACGACTGGTATGAGACTGCACAGGGACAACACATCACTATTTTCTTTCTGGAAGACGAGAGAGTTCAACATAATTCATTTAAAGTGGAAGTGGAATCAACATAGAGAATGGATTGAGTTTGATGCCAGTGGAATCAACTCTATTAATGCTCATACACGACAGAGTTTAAAACTAAACTAAACTTCTTAGCACAACAGGTTCTGGATCCTACCTACTCAAGAGGATGCCTTCAATTCTATTTCCTCACATAAAAGTTTTGTCAAAACTAACTCAGACCGCCACAAAAAAATAAGATGGCAATACTCCACTACCACAAAGATAATCCACATATATTGACAGTACAAGCTAGGAGAAAACCAGGTCTCACCCTTTAAAACCAAGAAGTTATCTGAAAATCTAGTTGGGTGACTACATTAAGCTCTAAACTATTTTTTATTTACCCAAAAGGTTAAGTAGAACTTGCAAAAATTGTAACATTTTAAGTAATTTAGACTACTATTTATATTTGACCAAGATAGCAGAATAAAAAGCTTAAAGACAGAGCAAAAACAATTTTCATGTATAAAGCCTAGCAACTGCACATGAAAATATGGGTTAACTATGACAGACAATTCTGACCTCACTATGAACCCCTGTGCTCTGAAACCAAGTAGTGAGCTCATGATATTCTTAACCATATGGCTGATCTACAATTTTATGATTAGTTTTCCATTTTTACTTCTTTAATATAAAAAAATAATTACTTTCTTATGCAATTTAGATCCTGTCTTTTCTGTGCCACTTACAAGTATGTGACACCAAGGATTTGTGTTACATCAGTTCTGAGAAATTACAAGAAAGCACAGCTTTAACCATTGATTAACTGGGAAGTTAGCTGGACCATAGTAACAGTTTATTTGCCTAACCTCAGGCTGGGGACAGAAGGAAAACACCCATGAAAACCAAGATCCAAGCTAGAAACAGAATTAATGTAGTATCAATGGCAAACATAAAATACTCATCTTCCCTGACTTGTACAGGAAGATGCATAAATCAAAGGGGAATATATAATGCTGAATCTCTTGGATAGATTCTGATTCTTTAGGAAATTTAAACCAATTAGAACTGGGGTGGGCAGTTACTTGGGCCCAAGGCCCACAAAGGGAGTTCTGACGAGCTGTTGTGGGCCGGCCTGTGCTACACCGCTCCAGGTAGGAGGATGGATAAGGTGGAAGGCAGCTGGGAGCTGAAGCCAGAGCCCCATGCACTGAGGCAGGAGCCGCCTGATTGAAGTTTCCTCCACTTGGAGCCGTGGAACAAGGGCAGGAACAGGAGGAGCTGCATTTGGAGGCAAGGGGAGCAGAACAGCTCTACCAGCCTGGGCCCTGGCCAGCCCATGCAGCTTTCAGCAGGACTGTTCCCAGTACAGCTGTAGCCGGCTGGGTGCTGCTCTGCTGTCTGTGCCTCCAACCGTGACTCCTCTTCCTGCTGCCCCAGTCCAGGCAGTCTGGCAGGGAGCTTCAGCTGGGTGGATCCCGCTGGAGGCAAAGGGAGCAGAGCAACACCAGGAACAGGCCACCAGAAGCTGCATGTACTGGTCGGGGCCCAAGCATGCAGGTACTATCTACAGCATGGCACAGGCTGCCCCAGCAGAAGCAGGTGGGGCTTAGCCCAATGCAGAGTACCGTGGTCTGGATCCAATCAGTTGGCAGGCTGGATCCAGCCTGTAGACCAATATTTTGCCCAATCCTGATTTAATGGTACAGTATTTAAGAAACTGAGCCTTACAACTGAGGAAATAGATTTGAGGACAGAATTTCCAAGGAGATTAAATTAAGGGCCTATTCTTATTTTAGATTTCTTTATACTTAACTGACTGCCTATTAACCAGACATGATGCATCCTAAAACCTAATCTGGACATCTAGGGGTCTCACTAGGCAGCCCATTCAAAATCAGTATCATCTCTGCCACTGCCTGAAGAAAAAAAATATTTAAATTTAGTTTAGGGATTTATCTACATCTCTTTTTTGCACCTGTCTACACCAGAGCGTCAAGCGTGTTGCAGACTGGTCAGAAGTGGCAAGGGAGCCTCTGTGCATGGCATGTGGCAGATCAGGGAGGGGACAGACAGCACAACAGCAAATAGTGAAGGAAGCAGAAGGCAAAGAAGGAGATCAAGCAGGGAGCACAGGGGAGGAAGCAGAAAGAGTGGGAGATCGGGCAACGGAAGGGAACTAGAGTGACATTCAAGGAGGACAAGGGTCAAATTTGTGACAAACCAGCCAAAAATCTTGGCCTGCACTGTTTTGCACAAAATTTCCCTAATGCTGAACTACTACAAATCTGTAACATACACACAATGTACCAGCTTAAAAGTGACCCCAGGGAGTCGCATTTCAAATCTTTGTAAGCTATTTTAGTGGAATCATCTTTTCAACCAGTGCAATAGTTTTGTTAAATTGGTATTAATGTGACTGACCAGAATATCTGGTACAAACAAACCCTTGAAAATTCTTCATACCATATATTTGTTTCACTACAAAGAGCCATGCACTGCAAAGCAGCTCCATAAGTATTAGGAAACTAACACTATGTAGGGACTGAAGTTCAGGAGGCTGGCCACATATGTGTATACCTTAAAAGGAACATTTAGGGCAGGAAGAATTGTGACAAGGCATCTAATAGGCCAGTCAGTGTTTAAACTAACTTTGCAAGCTTAAATGTTCAAAACTGGGTTTTGACAATTCAATTTGCATGTACAATCTATATAATGCAGCCTCACAAACATTTCTAAACAGTGACTTAACTAAAAACTAAATCACCACTGTTGAAAACTATAGTGGATACAGGAGCTGAACTTGAAGCACGAAAGTTGAGCAACTGAAGCTTGCTTACTGCCTCAGTGACTAGGGCTTTCTGGCATATTTTGACAATACATGCAAAAAAAATTCCAATAATGAATTCACAAGGCAACTGTGATTAAATCAACTTTATACTGTTTCTTGCAATTTCACTTAGTTTCCCTGCAATCTAGATGCAGCATTACAGAAGAAATGTAGCCAGAACAGACTTACCTATATGAACTAGTGCATAGGAGTTTTTCTGTCCCTTCCTCAATGGAAACAGAACAAAAAATATTACATCTCCCAGTTAGTGCATGGCTGGGTTCCCTCCTTATGTATGACCCATTATGTACAACACCCTGGAACACCAGAGCACAAATAACCAAAAGTTGTAGTGATTATATATTGATCTATCCTAAATGAGTCAAGTCAGCCTCAGTTAACCAGAGGTTAGGATGCCTGTAGGACAGATTATTCAAGCTTATTAAAATAAATAAATAAAAAAAAACACTTCTCTCCATAAAATCTTTGGTTAGCACCTTTTCTTCAAAGAAGGCTTCAGTGATCCCTAATATTCTCATCAGCCTTCTTCCTTCATCCAGCTCTTAAAGACACTGACTGAAGTGCAAAAGACAATTACGAGGTTTATTTAGGTGATGGAGAACTTCACTTCTGTGACTGAAGGGCCTGAGTCGTGAGCTTGGAAACAAAAAGGGTAACAGTTCAAGTCTGGGTGTGGGCAACTGATCCTAAATCTCAATTTATCTGTTCACTAGGGCACCCCAGGGGAGGACAAGGAGCAATGGACAAACTGTTAGAGGATGGTTTCAGGTTGGATGTGAGGAAGAACTACTTTCTGGTAAGGGTGACCAGAATCTGGAATAGACTTCCCAAGGAGGTGGTGCAGTCCCCAACCTTGGAAGTCTTTGAGAGGAGACTGGACAGATACCTCGCTGGGATCATTTAATCTCTGAAGTATGCCTGCCCACAGCAGGGGGGAGCTGGACTCGATCTTTCAAGGTCACTTCCAGCCCTTAATTTCTATGATTCTATGACTTGGAGGGCTATTGGTAGGTAACAGACTGTTCAAGACCTCTCTAAATTAAGCCTTAAAAAAACAAGAAGAGAACTGATTTAATCATGGTTTTTAAAAGACTTTATGGGATCATAAAAAGATCCAAGGTAAAAACTGTTCATGTTGCTAGGAAAAGTTGCCATTTGAGACATTAAAATTAAAGTTAAAGAAAAAAGTCAAGAGGTTTTCTGTTGAGGATTATCTATGTGGGCTTCCAAAAGAGTTGATAGCAAGAAACAAACCATTTGAGGTTGAAAGGATATTCACCTAGAATAAGTATGAGATTTGAAATTCAGATGTAAAATCGTTAAGACAGACTCAATTTCTGTAGCCAAAATTTGTTTTCAAGATACTAATATAAAGCTTCTACATTAGATAGCAATAAAAAAATCCAGGAAGAAAAAAGGAAGCAAAACACATCGTTCACAGCTTTCAAAACCACTCGAAGTCATTTCAAATCTGACTGACAGATCAGGACTCCAATTTGAAAGGGACAAAAAAAGCATCAACAAAATTTATGAAGAGAAAAATGTCTTGGAGTTCCTCCAAACAGGAAATGGCACTTATTGCTTGTCAATATAAATTCCAAATATGAGAGAGAGAGAGAAGCTATATAAAATCAAAGGGGGCAAGAGGGCACAAAAGCCCCCATGGCTCACCAAAAGCATACGGGACTGTCTCCTGGCTAAAAGGGAGGCATACACCCAATGGCAGGGAGGGGCCATCACCAGGGAGGACTATACCTCAGTAGCTCGGGGCTGCAGGGGGGCGGTCAGGAAGGCCAAGGCGGAGATGGAACTGGGACTAACTACCTGGATCAAGGACAACAAGAAGTCCTTTTTTAAATACATAGGGGGCAAACAGAAGGTATCGGGTAACTGCAGGACACGCTAGGAAATCTGGTTGTCGCACCAGATGACAAGGCTAACCTATTTAACAATTTCTTTGCCTCCATTTTCCTGAGCAGGGACCAGATCAGCCCATCCAACGGGACCTCCTCAGGCCCCAGGGGAGGCGCACCCAGGCAAAAAGTCAGTGAGGATCTAGTCAGGGAACTTCTGGAGGGACTGGATGTATTTAAATCAGCTGGTCCTGACAATCTCCACCCCAGAGTGCTGAGGGAGTTAGCAGAGGTCATTGTGGGACCCCTGGCACGACTTTATGAGCACTCGTGGTGCTCAGGTGAGGTGCCAGATGACTGGAAAAGGGCCAATGTGGTTCCCATTTCCAAAAAAGGGAGGAAGGAGGACCCAGGAAACTATAGGCCAGTTAGCCTTACCTTGGTCCTGGGTAAGCTTTTTGAGAGAATTATCCTGGCACATGTCCACGAGGGGCGAGCAGGGAAGATTATGCTTAGGGGCAACCAGCATGGGTTCATTAGAGGCAGGTCCTGTCAGACCAACCTGGTGGCCTTTTAACATCAGATCACAAAATCCCTAGATGCAGGGGTAGCAGCGGACAGTCTTTCTGGACTTCAGGAAGGCCTTCGACACCGTCTCTCACCCCATTCTCATTAAAAAACTAGGGGACTGTGGCGTTGACACCTACAGTCAAATGGGTCACTAACTGGCTGGAGGGCCGCACCCAGAGAGTGGTGGTGGATGGGTCATTTTCGACGTAGGGAGTGTGGACAGTGGGGTCCCCCAGGGCTCGGTCCTCAGGCCCGCACTGTTCAACATCTTCATCAGCAACTTGGATGGGGGTGTAAAAAACACCCTGTTCAAACTCACAGATGACACTAAGATGTGGGGAGAAGTTGGCACGCTAGAAGGGAGGAATAGGCTTCAACTGGACCTGGACACATTACAGGAGTGGGCAGATGAGAACAGTTTGGGTTTCAACACTGACAAGTGCAGGGTACTGCACCTGGGGAGAAAGAACCAGCAGCATACCTACAGGCTGGGGAACTCCCTTCTCGTCAGTGCAGAAGCAGAAAAGGATCTTGGAGTCATTATTGATGCCAAAATGAACATGGGCTGACAGTGTGGGGATGCAGTCAGGAAGGCCAGCCGTACCTTGTCATGCATCCACAGATGCATCTTGAGCAGGTCCAAGGAGGTGATCCTTCCCCTCTATGCGGCGTTGGTCAGGCCGCAGTTGGAGTACTGCGTCCAGTTCTGGGCACTGCACTTCAGAAGGGATGTGGACAGCACTGAGAAGGTTCAGAGGAGGGCCACCCACATGATCAGGGGGCAGCAGGGCAGGCCCTACGAGGAGAAGCCACGGGACCTGAACCTGTTCAGCCTCCACAAGAGAAGGCTGAGGGGGGATCTAGTGGCCATTTACAAACTAGTCAGAGGGGAGCAGCAGGCATTGGGGGAGTCCCTGTTCCCCCGAGCACTACCAGGAGTGACTAGAAATAATGGTCACAAGCTGGCAGAGGGTAGATTCAGACTAGACATCAGGAGGCATTACTTCACAGTCAGGGTGGCTAGGATCTGGAACCAACTTCCAAGAGAAGTGGTGCTGGTTCCTACCCTGGGGGTCTTTAAGAAGAGGTTAGACGAACACCTTGCTGGGGTCATTTGACCCCAGTACTTTTTCCTGCCATGGCAGGGGGTCGGACTTGATGATCTGCTCAGGTACCTTCCGACCCTACCAACTATGAAACTATGAAAACCAAGGTAGGCCTTTGTCCATCTTATGACTTGTGATAGTGAATAGAGTCTGGGAAACGAGCGGGAAGAATTGGAAAACCTTGCATCTATGATGCAAATGAAGTAACAGACTTGGTGGGATAGCTCATACCACTGGAGTGTATCCATACATGGATATAAACTGTTCAGGAAGGACGGGCAGGGGAGAAGAGGAGTTGCTCTTTATGTAAAAGAGCTGTATGATTGCTTAGAGCTGCAGTAGGAAACTGGAGAGAGGCCTGTTGAATGTCTCTGGGTTAGGATCAGAGAGCAACAAGAGTAAGGTCTTGATGGGTGTCCACTACACATCGCAAGACCAAAAAAAAATGAGGTGGATAAAGCTTTCTTCAAAACAGCTAGCAGAAGTTCCCCCTTAACAGGCTCTGGTTCTCATGGGGGACTTCAATCACCCTGACCTCTGCTGGAAGGGCAATACAGCAGTGCACAGGCAATCCAGGACGTTTGTGGGGAGCATTGGGGACAGCTTCCTGGTGCAAGTGTTGGAGAAGCCTTCTTGATCCGCTGCTCACAAACAGAGAAGAACTGGTGGGGAACATAGAAGTGAATGGCAACTTTGGACAGCAGCGACCATAAGATGACTGAGCTCAAGATCCTGAAGGAGGTAAGGAGCAAAGTAAGGACCCTGGACTTCAGAAGACCAGACTTTGCCTCACTTAGGGAACTGATAGGCAGGATCCCTTGGGAGGCCAGTCTGGGGAGGACAGGTGTGGTTGTACTTAAAAAACCAAAAAACAAAAACAAAAAAACCCCTCTGCTGAGGGTGCAGGAGCAAACCATCCCAGTGTGCAGGAAGAGTAACAAGTACGCCAGAAGACCAGCTTAGTTTAGCATGGAACTCTTCAGTGAATTAACACAAAAAAGAAGCTTACAAAAAATGGAAACTTGAACAGAAAACTATGGAGGAGTATAATAGAATTTCTCAGGCATGTGGGGATGAAATCAGGAAGGCCAAAGCACAGATGGGTGTGCAGCCAGCAAGGGATTTGAAGGGTAACAAGGGTGTCTACAAGTACTTCAGCAACAAGATGATGATCTGGGAAAGTGTGGGTCCCTTACTGAAAGTGGGAGGCAACCTAGTCACAGATAATGCAGAAAAGGCTGAAGCACTCAATGCCTTTTGCACTTCAGTCATCACAGGCAATGTCAGCTCCCAGGCTACAGCACCTGGCAGTACAGTTCTGGAAGGAGGTGAGCAGCCAACAGTGATGAATGGACAGGTTAGGGGCTATTTAGAAAAGTTGGATGTGTACAAGTGAATGGAGTCAGACACAAAGCACCCAAGAGTGCTGAGGGAATTGGTCAATGTGATTGCAGAGCTCCTGGCCATTATCTTTGAAAATTCATGGCAAATCGGGAGAGGTTTTGGACATCAGAGAAGGGCAAATACAGTGTCTGTCTTTAAGAAAGGGAAGGAGGAGGATCCAGAGATTTACAGCCGGTCAGCCTCAACTCAGTCCCCCAGAAAAATCATGGAGCAGGTCCCCAAAGAATCCATTTCTAAGCACTTGAAGAAGAAGGGGATCAGGAACAGTCAGCATGGATTTACCAAGGGCAAGTCATGCCTGGCCACCTGGTTGCCTTTTATGATAAGATGACTGGTTCTATGGATGCAGGGAGAGCAATGGACATGATATACATCTCAACTTTAGCAAGGCTTTTAATACCGTCTCCCACATCATTCTTGCAAATGAGCTGAGGAAGTATGGGTTGGATGAATGGACAGTGAAATGGCTAAACTGTTGGGCTCAAAGGGTAGTAATCAATGGCTCAAGCCTAATTGGCAGCTGGTATCAAGTGGAGTGCCACAGGAGTCAGTCCTGGGGCTGGTTTTGTTCAGTAACCCAGCAATTTGGGAGATGGGATTCATAGACATTAGGGTTGGAAGAGACCTCAATAGATCATCGAGTCCGACCCCCTGCATAGGCAGAAAAGAGTGCTGGGTTTAGATGACCCCTGCTAGATACTATCTAACCTCCTCTTGAAGACCCCCAGGGTAGGGGAGAGCACCACCTCCCTTGGGAGCCCATTCCAGACTTTGGCCACTAACTCTGAAATTCTTCCTAATGTCTAGCCTAAATCTGCTCTCTGCTAGCTTATGGCCATTATTTCTTGTAACCCCCGGGGGCGCCTTGGTGAGTAAAACCTCACCAATTCCCTTCTGTGCCCCAATGATGAACTTACAGGCAGCCACAAAGTCGCCTCTCAACCTTCTCTTGCGGAGGCTGAAGAGGTCCAGGTGCCCCAGTCTCTCCTTGTAGGGCTTGGCCTGCAAGCCCTTAACCATACGAGTGGCCCTTCTCTGGACCCTCTCCAGGTTAGCCACATCCCTCTTGAAGTGCGGTGCCCAAAATTGCACGCAGTATTCCAACTGTGGTCTGACTAGCACCCGATAGAGGGGAAGTATCACCTCCTTGGTTCTGTTCGTCATGCATCTGCTGATGCACGATAAAGTGCCATTAGCTTTCCTGATGACTTCGTCACACTGACGACTCATGTTCATCTTGGAGTCCACTAGGACTCCAAGATCCCTTTCCGCTTCCATGCCACCAAGCAGGTCATTTCTTAGGCAGTAGGTATGCTGGACATTTTTCCTCCCTAGGTGCAGCACTTTGCATTTCTCCTTGTTGAATTGCATTCTGTTGTTTTCCGCCCATACGTCCAACCTGTCCAGGTCTGCCTGTAGTTGTTCCCTGCCCTCCGGCGTGTCCACTTCTTCCCACAGTTTTGTGTTATCCATAAACTTGGACAGAGTACACTTCACTCCCTTGTCCATGTCGCTGATGAAGACATTGAAGAGTATCGGTCCAAGGACCGAGCCCTGCAGGACCCCACTGCCCACACCCTTCCAGGTCGATACCGACCCATCCACGATGACTCTCTGGGTACGACCCTCTAGCCAATTCGCCACCCACCAGACTGTGTAGTCATCCAAGTCACAGCCTCTTAAACTGTTCACCAGTATGGTGTGGCATACCGTAACGAAGGCCTTCCTGAAACCCAAGTAAACGACGTCAACCCCTACTCCTGTGTCCAGGTGTTTTGTAACCTGGTCATAAAAAGAGACTAGATTAGTCGGGCATGATCTACCTGCTACGAACCCGTGCTGGTTTCCCCTCAGCAAAATTTTTCCTGCCGGGCTCTCGCAAATGTGAGCCTTGATAATTTTTTCAAAGACTTTGCCAAGCATGGAGGTGAGACTGACTGGCCTATACTTGCCCAGGTCCTCCTTCCTCCCCTTCTTGAAAATGGGGACCACATTGGCCCTTTTCCAGTCCTCTGGGACCTGGCCCGTGCGCCACGAGTGTTCAAATATTCCCGCCAGTGGCTGTGCAATGACGTCAGCCAGTGCCTGCAGTACCCTCGGATGGAGCTCATCCGGGCCTGCCGACTTAAAGGCATCCAGCTCCTCCAAATGCCTCTGCACCATCTCAGGGTCTACGCTTGGTAGTCTGGCACCCTGCTGCCGCCTCTCTACAATCCCAGTGAGAGACTTGTCTTGCCCCTTGCTTAGGAACACTGAGGCAAAGAACTCATTGAGGAGTTCAGCCTTGTCCCCCCTGTCCATCACCAATTGCTTCTGCCCATTTAGTAGAGGTCCTATTCCACCCTGGGCCTTCCTTTTACTCCCTATATATCTAAAAAACAATTTCTTGTTATCCTTAACTTGGGATGCCATCCTCAGCTCCATGGTAGCTTTGGCCTGTCTAACTGCCTCCCTACAAGCGCACGCAGAGGAGGTATACTCCTCTTCCGTAATCTCTCCCCGTTTCCACTTTTTATATGCCCCCTTTTTAGCCCGTAGGCTACTCTGGATTTCTCTGGTCAGCCAAGGAAGCCTCTTGGCCCCTTTTCCCCCTTATCCTCAGCAAATCTTGAGATGATGAAGCTGGGTAGAGTAGTAGATAAGTGGAGGGTCAGACTGGATACAGAGACAGCTAGACAAACTGGAGGATTGGACCAAAAGAAATCTCATGAGATTCAACAAGGAGAAGTAAAAAGTCCTGCACTTAGGATAGAACCATCCCGTGCACTGGTACAGGCCGGAGACAGACTGGCTAAGCAGCAGCTCTGCACAAAAGGACCCGAGGGTTACAGTGGACACTAAGCTGAGTATGAACCAGTATGTTCTTGTTCTGAAGAAAGCTAATAGCATACTGGGCTAAATTAGTAGGAGTGTTGCTAGCAGATCAACAGAAGTGATTATTCCCCTCTATTCTGCACTAGTGAGGGCACATCTTGAGTGCTGTGTTCAATTTTGGGGCCCCCCACTGCAGAAAGGATGTGGACAGATTGAGGAGAGTCCAGCAGCAGGCAACAAAAATGGTTAGAGGGCCAGGACATGACTTCTGAGGAGAGGCTAAGGGAACTGAGCTTATTTAGTCTGCAGAAGAAGACTGAGGGGGAGATTTAACAGCAGCCTTCAACTACCTGAACAGTGGTTCCAAAGAGGATGATGTTCTCAGCGGTGGCAGATGACAGAACAAGGAGCAAGTCTCAAGTTGCAGCAAAAGAAGTTTAGGTTAGATACAAGAAAAAACTCTCACCAGGAGGGTAAAAGCACTGAAACATGTTACCCCAGAGAGGCTGTGGAATCTTCATCCTTGGAGGTTTTTAAGACCCAGGTAGACAGTCTTGGCTGGGATGATCTAGCTGCTGATGGTACTGCTTTGAGCAGGGGGTTAAGACCAGATGACCTCCTGAGGTCCCTTCCAACACTAAGTTTCTATAATGCTATGGTAACTGCAACACACTAAAGATTCCCACTCCTTAATAAGAAGCTTGTTCTTTAACAGCACCAAACTAAAATATTGATTCTAGACAGTATGACAGGAATTAGGAATTGAGTAGGAAAATTCCCCTTACAAGTACACACTATTATTTTTTATTATTTATATGCTCACATACCCACAGACGGTTACAGGAGAGGGACTTATTTGCCACCTTGACACATTTGAGAGTAGACAGTGCCTTATTCTCCTCCATTTGTTTTAGGGCAAAAAAAAACAACCTGTACCCAAGTACTCTCCCTTGTCGAGGCCCCAGTACAAAAGGCAAAACCAACATTTATCCTCACACTTCTGGCATACACCTAGAAGTGTTTACGATTAAAGTATTGCATGACACATTAAACAGCATCAGAATGTCACCACTGCCCCACTAGCCTCCTGCACGGGACAATGGATGCCAAGCAGTACCATAACTACGCTTCAAGTGGCTGCTGTTTGGGCAGAGCACTTGAGAATCCATTTCCTACCAGAATCCATATGGGCTCTGCCCATAAAAGCTAGAACACAGAATACCAAAGTATTTGAAAATGCTCTTCAAACTAATGTGCTATAGGAGCATGAGTCAGAACATGCATACATCTAACTTCTACATTTCAACATTTCTTACAATAGTCAAGCTTTAATAAATGCTCATCCTACTGTACCGACTAAATTAAAGCCTGAACTGCAGTGCAACAGAAAATATATTAGTTCCCTTTACCCTTTAAATCACAATTTACTTTACCAGAGAACATTTTTGCTGGTGCTGACAGCCAGACTTGCCTTCTAGACCTATGTGTTTACTCAGGCATATATGTTGCTTAACTTTAAGAAGGAACATGTTTGCCCTATTTCTTTAAGTTAAGGAAATGTTTTGGCAGAGATCACAAATTATGCTTTGAAGAAGTACATGTCCTCAAAAAGAAGCTCAGAGTGCTGATGGCTTTATTCCTTCAGGCTGCCTGACAGGAATCAGGGCAAGACATTAACATACTGAGTTACAGGGTGTGTTTTCTTTCCAGTCAGACAAGACAAGTATTTTAAATGGACACTTAAATACTGGATAATTAAGCAGTTTTAGCAGGGAAAGCCCTTGCTTGGTCCAGTGGCTATGGGCACAGAACCTCAGTAAGGAGCACTCCTCTCTTCCTTATTCTATTGCTGAACTCAAATAAATTACTGTGTCTGTGATTTTCTCCACATGTAAAATAACATCAACACAATGCTGATTACCCACCTTTGTAAAGCATATTGTCATTTATCCACGAGAAGCACTAATCAGTGTTAAGTATTATTTCATATCTTAAAAATCCAAGTTTTTCTATAGCCATGAGCATAATACAGTATATCTGCCTTAGTAACATAAGAAAAGCTAACTTCCAAGTTTCCATATTACCTTAAAATTCACTAAGAGACTAGAAATACAAAATTAAACCCTCCATTTATAAATTTATAGCTTAAAACATTTAATTTTGTTGTTATACATCACAAACATTACTTACAGGTGAGCTATCCTTTCTCCTTTTAGAGGAGGCAGAACGTTCCCCGAACCAATCAGGCAGTTGTGTACTATAGAGAGACACTGCTGTACATCATCTCTGGAAGTCAAACGTTTTAAAATGTAAGTCAATTTTTTGTGCATTTGTCTGTCCTAACATAATTTTTCTATTTAGTCTCATTTTATTAAGTTCTATAAATGAAAGCATTTTCTTTTGGTCAACTTCTAAGTTTCTCCTCACTAAAAATATCAGCTCTAAATCGCAAATATAAAAGATGACTTGACAAAAGCTGAGAAAGGATCTATCAGAAAGCTGCAAACCTCTGCTTTGTTTGTGTTATACTGGCTATTCTACATTGTTAAAGTAAGAGAAAATACCTGCATTATGAGATAAAGAACTTGATTTCAATGGTAGATAATCCTGATTTTCTAAATCCCAAAACAATACCTGATAACTTTATCTAGTCCAATATCCAAATCTATATTTAAAAAAAAAATTGTCCACCATAAGAGAACTAAGTAAGTGTTCTTCAGCCCATAACATATTCCACTGGGAAGCAAGTCACAATGTTACAGAAAAATGCAATAATAATGCTATTTTGGTATTTCTCTATCATAGTAAAACCATATGTAAGTTGGATTTAAATGGACAAGCTGACTGAGTTAGATTTTCATTTAAAATTTAATGCACTTGGACATAATTTTTTTTTAATGATAATCAATGTTTTCCTAAAAAAGAAAAACTGGAAAGCAGCCATATACAATATTATTTGGGGGGTGTTGTTCTTTTTAAACATGACAAGCATTTCTGGCAGTGTAAGAGTGATGTTGTAACCATGATGATCCAGAGATTATTATGCAATTATTTTATTTTTGGTTTCAAGATTTATTTTAAGGACACGTGTCAAACTCAAATGGCCTCAAGGGCAGGATCTGGATAGAAGAGCTCCTTCTAAGCTGGACAACTGACCTCTGGATCTAGCATTCGGTGCCTCTCACTGCAAATGCCAGAGCCAGTGTGTTGGCACAAGCAGACAAGGAGTTAATATAGCTCCTGTGGTTATGGCAGCCACAGTGAGAAGCCCAAATTTGGGCTAGATGACCCACCTTTCCAGGTTATATTTGGCCATGGCAATGTATTAGACAGTTCCATTTTAAAGGATCCTTGACTGCAACATCTTTAGTACTTGTAGATTAAACAGTACCAAAGGATTTTTTTTTTATTTTTTTTTTACACAACTAAAGACTGAAGACTAAATCAGATTTTGTAACTTCATTACAAAGGAAAACTGAAAAGGATTAAGTGCCTGTAAATGTATACACTAAAGTAGCTATTGGTAACTCTTTTGATAGTTTCTGTGTATAGCAAGGGAGTGGTGGCACTACTGCCAGATTTCCAGAACCATGGGGAGCCCCCACCAGCCAGACAGCACCCATTTTCAGTGCACAACCCGGTCTGAATATGAAGGGGCAGGAAGATGAGTGTAGGGCTTCACCCATTCTGCAGACTGGCCCCACACCACTCATCTGGCCTACATGTTCAGAACACTGAGCACCACTGGATTAAAGTGATCTCTGCCACCAAAAGCTTAACACAGAAATGCAGATACAGACAAGAATAGAGCATACAAGCAGAGTAAAGACATGTAAACACCAGGTGAGTTTCCTGCTCTTGTTGGTTTCTTATTTAAAATATTATCCAAATGCCTGTCAAGAATGCCCTGGGCCCGCTCCCCCTTCCCTCCTGCTGCTTGAGGTCTGGGCCCACTCATCCCCTCCCCACCACTATGGTGGGGAGGAGGGGAGAAGTGGGCCTGGGCCCAATGTAGGGAAGGACCAGGCCTGACGGTGGGGAGAACCTAGGCCGGGGGGGACAATGGGATGGGACACGGACGACGACATGACACTATATGGACACAACAGGCCCAGACCAACCTGACTGCAGCGGGGGGAGAGGAGGAACAGGCTCAGGGCCAATGCGGGGGGGAGAGAAGGCCTGCTCCTCCCCTCCGCCAGCTGCTACATCAGGCCACATTAGCCCAGGCCTGCTGCTCCCCCCACTACTGCTGTGGTAAGCCAGCTTCTCCCCCGGCTCAGGCTTGCTCCCCCTCCGCCCCAAACAACCTTGGGCCTGGGCCCAGGCCCACTCCTCCCCTGCCCCCACTGCCTTGTTGGCCCTGCAGGTGGTGACGACAGAAGGGGAGGGGCGGGCTGAGGCCAGCACTGGTGGATTCACATCTCCTGGGGCATCCCGACTCCACTCCCCCCGGCACTGCCATCACCTCCAAGGAGCAAGACCCCCCGCCCCCCAGGCCAGCTCTGGTGGTTTCCCCTCCCCCTCCCATTCCATCCGCTTCACTGCTGCTGCATCCAGGGGAACAGGGCACGGTGCGGGAAGCAAGGCCAGCTTTACTGGCCTCTCCCCCCACTCCTTCCAATGTGTCTCCACCATCATGGCGGTGCACTGCCACCTGTCTAAACGCTTCTTTGCACTCATTGACCGTGTGTCAGCCAATCAGAGCATGAATAGAGCGTTATAGACAGACAGACAGACCAATTAAGGCTTTTATAATATTAGAATATTTTTGGTTGGGGTACTTGAGGGAAGAAGGCAAAGGGCACCCAGTAGCTTTCACAGATACATGGGAGCCTAGAAAGGTGGGAAAGGAGCCCCACATCTTGCTTCACAGAGAAGCATTAATTTAGTGTTTGCCCTGTTTAGGGGACACTATCTATATGAGTTTTTACAACAGCCAAGTCCATGTACTGTAGTCTTTTCTTAGACTGAGGCTCATACTGATGCAAGAACTACTATATGCTGACTTTTAAAAAGTGTGCTTTATCTTGGGAGTTCAAAAATAAAAGGAAATAATTTGCAGCTATTATGAGATTATTCTTATACACCTAACTTTATTTTTAATAGTACCAGGGCAATAGGTGCTAACTTTTTAACATAAGCCATGCAAACTAACTAGATACAAAGTCACCTTTTGTAACCCACAATATTACTAACCTGGACATTTCTAGTTTTCCTTCTGTATGGTGTTCCAGTTTTGTGAGCTCAGGCTGAAGAAAAGTATCCAATAAGTAAAAGGCAAAGTTTATTTCCTCAGATGAAGGAACATGCCACTGGATATCCAGGTTCCACAAGTCACCTGGTTTACCCCAGTCCTATACAAACAGAAGCACAACATTTCTCCATTTAGCAAACTATAAAGCAAAACACTTGTTTAAAAAGTACTTAAATGAATACTTATTTCCAAACACAAAAAATGTTCCTTTAAAAATAACAAACCACTCCTAAATATGAATTTGAGTGGTTTTGAAAGATTGAAATATAGTTGCCAACCCAAGGGGGAAGAAAAAAAAATCTGTAATACATTTGGAACACAAAGACAAGCTTGAAATGAATAATTAGCTGAAAACTTCTGCATTTGCATCAAGATAATCTTCCCACCCGAAGACAGAGAAAGTGCCCAGTTATAACTTAATAACTATTCTCCAACTATTTGGGTTGGTCTAATAAAAGATATCAAATTCACCCAAGGAACCTTGTCTGCCTATATCCTTAGACCAACACGGCTACAACCTACACCCCTGCAGTTATGACTTCCATTTTTGATCTTTCCAGCAGAGATCAGAAAAACCTTAAGACTGAAATCTGGTAAGATGGTTATCATTTGAGCTACAATCATGAAATTAGGTATCCTCATTCAGCGCTCAAAGACTCCACAAATTTTATGTTAACCATTTCATGCTGCATCTGGCTAGCATGGTTCTCCATGTTAACAATGTACCTCTTATTTCTTGATTTCTATGCAGCAGAGCTCATTACGCTATAGAATCCGCAAATTTGGAGTGCACAGAAAAATGCTTAAAAGTAAGCAAATTAACAGACACTGGAGACTTGCCACAGAACATCTGCTATGTAGTTACTCTTCTTGTGGCTGTAATCATCCCATGACAGAAACATAACAAAATAGGACTCAAAGAGATTTTCAGAAGTGATCTATAGTCTATGCCTTCTGGCCAGAGGCAGAACCATCCCTATCCAACTTGTCCTACATAAATCCATCGTCTAACCTATTAGTAAAGCTACACAGTTACCGCTGACACAGCCACAAGACATAACACCCTAACCTGCCACAGGTTAGGCAGGGGGAAAATAGCAGCCCATTTCCTGCTGCTGCAAGGGCTGTTAAATAGTCAATAAATGAACACTAAATCAGAACAACTTGGACCTGTTTCTTTCACAGCTGAGTTGTCCTACTTAACAGATACTGAACATCTCCAACCACTGAATTTAGCGTGATTATTTGTTCATGCTCTGAGATATTCAGAGGAAATACAGATGTGAAGTGAGCTAGTAATAAGCACACTCTTCCCTGCTTATGAGGGTGAGAGATCCAAATTAACTATGGCTGCATCATCTGAGTCTGTTTGCCAGCTGCCTCTGTATCCACTGTCCTTCTCTAACACTATGCAGTGCTCCGTGAATAAGATCTTACCAATATTTCTAAAGCTTTTAGTTTAGCAGACCCTGGAAATAAATCAATCTAGTACAAGGAACAAAGTGAAGACTACAGTTGTACAAAGCAGTCTGCTGCTAATTTGTCATCTTCAGGGAAAAATAACCAAGCTCCCCACGAAAATCGACAGAACGATAAGAAAAGATAGGGAAAAAACCCCAGGAGACAAAAGAAGCAACAGATAAAAAATTATGACAATTTCCAGTTGTTATAAAAAGGGCTAGTTAAGCATGTGCTAAGCACTTAAAAGACACAAAGAGCACTTAAGAATGTCGCTTCCTCTTCATATCAACCTTGAAGTAAGATAGGTATATTCTTACTATAAGGCATGCACAGTTATGTGACTTAATTTTCATTTCATATAAATGCTTAACTGCATTAGCTTTCAGGTAATGATGGTGAGACCTGCAATGATTTTATTTTATGAAAGCTTGATTAGGCTTCTTTAGAGACTGGAGAACCAACTGACAATTTGTCCTTTGTTTGCATGTTATACTTCAATAGGTCACGTCAAGGATGATATAAACCAGCAGACTTGCAAATAATTCAAGTATGTGTGTGTATATACACATATATATTTACACACACACACACACACAGATATATACATACAGACACACACACACTACTGCTGCCTCTAATCTTATTTTAACTAAATTGGAAATGCAACAACATAGTTTCATTGTAGATTTGTAACTCTGATCATCGTATGTAAATAACTCTTGGAATGTCTGTCTAATTCTCCGTACTGATCATCTTTACATGTATTTGTTTTATTATTAATATATTCCAATGTCTCCATTTGTAAAAAGAAAGGGTATAGATTTGGATCAAAAGATAAAAGGAAAGATAGCATTTCTGAAGATCATATCTAACGTGTCAGTGATTTTTTCTGACAGGTATTTATATCATTTATTTGCTTTAAAAGAATAGCTGGAATATCAAAGAATCAAAAATCTCTTCTGATTCATCTTAAAACTAACAGCAGTTTGTACCGCTACATTTAAAGATGGGTGGATCTCAAATCTGTTCACCATATATTACAACACAAACACAGTGGGTATCAGTCTTTGCTTTATACCATTTAATATTGCCTATGTTCGCATGACTACATGAAGTATGTTCCATGTCATTAAGCTACTCATTACAATATCAAGTATTATTTTCTGTTTATCTTATTTAATAAGACTAGTTAATAAAGTCTATTGCGATGCACATTTCAACATTTAAAGCATCTTTCAATTACACTTTCCATAGTCACCATGTTGATAAATCTTCAAATAAAAACAAACAAGATAGTTTAGCATTTTAAATGTTTTGACAAATCCTCTAATCCTAAATAAATGAAAATCCTTGCCTTGATAGGAAAGTATTCAGAAAGAGGCTTGTCAAAGCCACCTGGCACACTGCAGTACTCTGTGGGGTAGATAAGTGTAGTAGAACGAAGAAGATGGTGCAGTAGGTTACAAGACAGAATGTAACCCTGCTTACAGGTTAAATGTAGAGTTTGCTGCAGAATCTTCACAAGCTGCTCCCTGTATGGCAGCAATTTCTTTCCATCCACTCGTGTAATCTAACCAAAAAGGGAAAAACATTCAAAGCTGAACTAAAATGATTTAGTTCGAACCAGGTCAAAAGCCTAATACAGTATAAGCATCTGCTTTGACTATTTTTTTTTAAAAAAGGGGGTGAGGAGGGATCTCGAACTGGCAGTATGTAGCAAGTACAAAAACAGCCTTTTCTGCTGCTAGATGAAAACTTATGCATCAGCTTGACTCCTACAAATTCTGACTCTATGCTGTTCCCAACCTCCCAGGACTTTCAAAGCTCCATCATGTACAGAATTTCTGACTTCACCAACAGCGTCTTCCAGTTAATCTGAAAATCATATGATTTGCTCTCTATGCTTCTTAGTTTCTTTCCTGCAGCAGCAACCCCATTCCATCATTACTGATGCTAGGGCAAACGGATTTTAAAGTTTTATTGAAGTTGTATGTGATTGAGTACATAACACAAGGTAAATATTATCCATTCTTGCTTAACATAAGCATCTTTCAAACAAAGGGTGAATCTTTGCTGCTGCAGTAAAATATTTGTGTCTTTCAACAGCAAAGATGATCCAATTAAGGAACAGAATTGTGATCTTCATGGTACCTCTGACAAAAGTTGAAGGTTCCAGAGTAGTTCCTTATCTAGTTCTTCTTCATGCAAGACATCATCATCTAAGGACAAAAGTATTAAACACTTCTGTTACCTAAATTGAAATGAAATGCTCAAACTGGAGGTTTAAATGATTTCAAACATTTAAGTCCAGAGTTTCAAATAAGCTAAATAAGACATCTGATACTTATACTGCTGTATATTTAATTTAATTAACCACATAATTTTACCTGCAATATCACATATGTGTTCCCACCCATCCAGAAGTCCCTGAACCCAATGTGATCAAATAAAACTAATTACATTTAAATATTAACTCAAAAACCAACTTCTGAATGAGTAGGAGACACCCACCACCCCCGCAGTGGCCTGCAAGCCCCAGGTGCCCTGTGTACTCCTCCTCCCTTCCCTACTTACCTACAGGCTTCAGGCCCAGCGGCAGAGAACCCAAAGAGCCTAGCAGCAGTACGAGTGGTGGGAGAAGTAGCAGCCAGATGGAAAACCCATGAGCTGCCAGTTGGACAGCCCCATGATGGACTACTTGCAAATATGCTTCTATGAAGCATGCCAGCCAAGAAGTTTGTTAGACTGCTTTTCAAAAATGGTTTCTCAAAACCTTTTAATTAGTTATCATCACAGCCCTCTTAAACACCCACCCCCACAAAGCACTCTTTTCAGTAAGCTACTTTATAAAGAAAAACAGATTGTTATTTTAAAGTATCAGTTTTATTCTTTAGATCAATAAAACTCAATCAAAATGAAACTAATACAATACAATTAGGTAACTTTTGAACTTACTGATGGTAAGGTGAGTTATTACACTGCAGCAATGGGGCACAAAGAGCTTCAAAGACTCCTCAGGACGGCACTGAAAACATCATGACCAACCATAAATCTAAACAAGAAGACTTTCTGGAGCTATGTATTTTTGATAATCAAATCGTTTTAAAGCATTATTACAAATTAAGGATAAAGTGAACAAGAACATGGTCCAACTCAGCTCTAGCTACAATTCAACCCAAGCTTTTGAGGCTTGAAATCTGACCTCAATTTCTTTTTTTAAACTCTCAGCAAACGCAGTATTATATTACAGAGCTGAACTCGCAATCTCATAAAACTGAAATGATCTTATATCATCTTGTAACAATGTATTTTAAGCACATGTAAGAAAAATTTAGGTTTCAAAACCCTTTCTTTCTTGAATTTAAGTAAACAAGAATAATGTCTCACTTTTACTGCAGCTCGGCACATGTCAGCAACCATCCGACCAGCAACCCTTGTCTCAAATATATTTGAAACAGCAAAGTTAAAAACCTTTTCTAAGGCAACCTGAGTGGAATACAAGAGACAGAAGTTACTACCTAATTAATGAGCTTTTGAATGGAGCAATGTCTTTTCGCATGAACACATGAAAACGTGGCATTCATAGAATCATAGAAGTAGGGCCAGAAGGGACCTTGTAGATCTTCAAGTCTGACCCCGTGCCTGGGCAGGAGGAAAACTAGGCTCAAATGACCCCAGCCAGGTAGGCATCAAGACTCTTCTTAAAGACTCCCAGGGTAGGAGCCAGCACCACTTCCCTTGGAAGCTGGTTCCAGATCCTAGCTGCCCTAACTGTGAAGTAGTTCTTACAGATGTCTAATCTAAACCTACTCTCCAACAACTTGTGCCCGCTATTCCTTGTTATCCCAGGGGGGCGCAAGGGGAAACCCAAGGTCTCCCCCAAACCCTTCTGCTAGTGAGTTTATAGACGGTCACCAGGTCCCCCCTCAGCTTTCTCTTGTGAAGGCTGAACAGGTTCAGGTCCTGTAGCCTCTCATTGTAGGGTCTGCCCTGCTGTCCCCGGATCATGCGGGTGGCCCTCCTCTGGACCCTCTCAATGTTGTCCACATCCCTCTTGAAGTGGGGTGCCCAGAACTGGACACAGTACTCCAGCTGCGGCCTAACCAGTGCTGCGTAGAGGGGGAGGATCACCTCCTTGGCCCTACTTGAGATGCACCTGTGGACACACAATAAGGTCCGGTTAGCCCTGCTGACTGTGATCTCGCATTGTCGGCCCATGTTCATCTTGGAGTCAATAATGACTCCAAGATCCCTTTCTGCCTCTGCTCTCAAGAAGGGAGTTTCCCATCTTATAAGTGTGCTGCCGGTTACTACTGCCCAAGTGCAGCACCCTGCACTTGTCTGTGTTGAAACGCATCCTGTTTTTGTTAGCCCACCCCTGCAACCTATCCAGGTCTTGCTGCAGTCTTTCCCTCCCTACCAGCGTGCCCACCTCACCCCAAATTTGGTATCATCAGCAAATTTGAACAGGTTGCTTTTCACCCCGTCGTCCAAATCGCTGATAAAGAAATTGAACAGTACAGGCCCAAGGACCGAGCCCTGGGGGACTCCGCTGGGGCATTAATGTAGCAAATCATTTATTCACTCCTGTTCTTTCAAATATAAATACTTGACAAGAAAAAAGGAAAACAAGCATGGATGTAGAACATCAGGAATAAAAGTTGTATGCATTCATTTTAAAATGAATATTCAAAAGATTAATTGACATGGATTTCTTTTATAATCATTTTGGGTATAGATTTTCTGAAGGAAGAAAAAAAACTGCCGACTATCAGAATTCTTTGCGACACTTTACTTTCATGGCTGGCATGCTAAGGAACATCTCTGTAGTATCCATTAAAAGATGCTACAAAGTTTGATGATATTTGTAGAGGTTAGCTCTATAATAAAAAAGCTTTCATTTTGTTAAAACAAAGAAAATAATTGTAACAAAAAATCTTGCAGAAACGGCATTAGCTTACAAAGTCAGAGGATGGAAATAACCATTAAGGCATTTACATTACAAGTCTACAAGAGAATTACACTACAAATCTGTCTTTAAATGTTTGAAAACAAATAAGCGCTGGCCCAAGTTGATGCCACACTGGGACAGTGCCTCTTGAATATTGTCAAATTGAATGCTCATGGATCTACCTTGGGAAGGAACACTGGACACTTACTGACAAGTGCCCAGAAAAGGCAACAAACCAAAAGCTACAGAAAGAACAGGAAGCAGGCTGTTACTGTGCAAGTCCCTGAAGACAACCATCTTATTCCCCCTGTGTGCAGAGGGAGGATCAACAGGCCCTAACTTACTTCCTAGACTTTCAGACTAGAACTGACAAAACCATCACCACTTCTCTCACTTATTACATCCTCCCAAGTTAGATCAATAATAAAGGGAAGAAATTCAAAGCGACATTTAAAAAGTGTCAGTATCAAAATAATTACATATTTCACCTAAGCAAGTGAGATGAAATACAAATTTAAGTGTTATAGCAACACAACACACTTATAAGATTTATAATCAACTAAAGGAAGGCACATTTAGGCACCCTGTATTCAGTGAAGCAGCTCAGTGGTAACATATAAGCACTCAAACAATCTGCAACTTTAGTAACACAAGGACAAAATTCAACAGTTTCCACAAGATGCAAAGAAGAACATTGGACACACGGGTTAACTTCATTTTGTATATCAGCTTAAGCTACCCCAGTGCCTTCAGCTGACAGACTTGGAGCCCTCCCAATATAGTGACTAAAAAAGGGTGGTAGTATAGCAGAGTGCCTTGCAACAAGGTAGTAAGAAAGCTTGTAATAATTTGCACAGAGCAAACAGCCACCCTCAAGACAGAAGCAGAGGACAATTATGCTGGTTTAAGTTTACACCAATGTAGCTTTACTCCTAATTTTTACACAATTTTTCTATACCAATTTAAATTATACAGGTACACACTGTGTACCAAATCTCTTAATTCCTCCCATGATTTAGTTTCTTGTTAACTGATGGTAAGTATCTGAGGATTTTGCGTATCACTAAGGGTGGCAAAGTTTCTAGTTCTTTTCCTTTGTTTCGCAACAAGTCTGAAGTGTTAGAAAGGGAAGAAACAAAATGGATAAGCACTTTGTTACAAGGAAAACCAATCCTTCCCACAAATAAAATAGAGAAGTCAAAGGTTACTGTATTTCTCTCCTCCTTTCTCAAATAAAAATTTCCACATACCTTAAATATATCTTTCGAACATTGGGTGAGGATTGTACTGAAAGTAGAAGAGAGGCCCAATTCCACTAAACTCTCCAAATGAGTCATCTTTTCAGTTTCAGTCTCTTCTCTAGTTTGTTCTAGCGTGCTGCTTTCTATGAGCCCAAAACATCTATAGAAGTTGATCAATACAGGAAGTGAAAAAAAAGCAAAGGCTTGCAATTTAAGTTATTTTGGTTAAATTAATCTAGACTTACCTGTCCATAAACTGCAGTACAAAATCCTCAAACTCGGCAGTAGCAGAACACAGCTCTCTATCTACCTACAATTTCCAAGTAAAAGAAGACAAAAATTGAATGCTTAACTTTCCTAATAAAATAAAATGGGTTTTATAATCCTAAATTTAAGAACTGAAAGTATTTTTAGAAAGTTAGTAAGCAAGGACTCGGACTACAATACTAAGTTTTGTGTCAACCTGGATTTCTCTGTAGCCACAGGTTGGAAGCCACAGTCTAATCTTCATACTGTGCTGCAAGCAGACATGGCCCCACACTTTGGCTACGTATCCACTCAGGTGAAAGCAGCCACTAAAACCCTGACAGCTAGCATCGCCAACAAGTTTATCTATTGGTGGTAACTAGTGGTATATTTAGCAACATTAACATCTGTCCCCTCACAAGATGTTTTTGAAATCTTGGAATTTCTGCTCGAGTTGTACTTCCTTGTATCAAGGGTGTCAAACCCATCTGGCCCCACAGGTCAGATGAGTGGCACAGGGCCCTTCTACAGGCCATAGCAGACCCTCAGACACACCCTGCATGCCAAATCCAACACGCCCTGAACCAGCCAGAGAGGCTGCACTCAGCTGCTGTCACAAGTGATGGCTGTGCCAGCACTGATGAAGCTGATATGCACTGAAATGGGCAGTGCAGTTGCCACAGCAGGCACCATCTGCAGCACACTGGACCACCTTGTGCACTCTGCATGCTGCCTTTGGGTCAACTCCTGGACCCAGTCAGCACCAGGGGCCAGATGACAGGACTCTGCAGGCCATCTCTCTCTGATACCCAAGTCTTACACAGTTTTGAGAACTGCCACTAGAGGCCACAGTGAAGATACTAAACTGAATTTTTTGGCTTGCAGTTTGCCACAACACAGACTGATGCTCAGTGTCCAGTATCACGGGCAGTTAATCTCTACATCTCTGCATCCACTGTCTGTGTCAAATGCAGAAATAGCATTTTGAAGGCCAGTGCAGAAAAAAAGCTAGTTTAGAGGCCAATTGTCACACCTATTCTACACTTAAAAGGGAGCAACAGAATAAAAAATAAACAGAGAAGGAGGAAGAGGTGGAGACAGGAAAACTGTATTAGTTATATTTTATGTCCACAGAGCATTCTTACCTCTGAAAGATCATCTCTTTCTTGTAGTACAGACGAGCAATCTATCAAAGGCACTAAGGTAGAAAATGTTGCAATAAACTGGAATGTGATCTGTTGGGAATTTGAAAAATATATATTAATATATATTCCTACGTTATTGTACCAAAAGCTTATGAGACTTGAAAACAAGCTATATGAGTTCATGCTGAGGCATTAAGCTTAACCAGAAATTATGTAGAAAACAGGCAAATTACCTCCCATTCCAGGCAGAAAGTCTCTGTACCAGTTACCACTAAAATTAGTACCATCAAAATAACTGAATTTTTAGTAAAGCCATCTTGTTATATGTTGAATTTCGGGAAATATTTACCTCATACGTAAAAATATAAAAATGTAAGAACTGTCATTTACTGGGTCAGACTATAGGTTCACCTTGCCCAGCATGCTGCTGATGCACAGTGGCAGAGAGTGGATGTTGAAAAGGAGAGGAAGCAGGATATGGCCAGGGTTTTTTCTACTGCTCCTCTCCTACTTGTGGCCTCCAGCATTTAAGGTCTAGGAAGCTCTGATTCAGAAGCTATATCCCGAACTCCCATGCTCAATAGCTACTGATGCATCTTTCCTCCAAGAATCTGTCCAATCCCATATGCAGATATGTTACAATGAAAAAAGTATGAAATTGTAAAAGCCACCCTGTAAGATGTTATGTATAAATTGTTTACACTGGGGTGGTCAACCAGCAGCATAATTGCTCCCAAGTGTGTGGACAGCCTCTGTGTGTGGCACACAGCAGACCAAGGAGGGGCAAGCATCACAGTAACACAAGGGATAGGAAACAGAAGGTAGAGCAGAAGAGCAGGACAGGAAGCAGATCAATCAGGGGAAGGGGACCAGAGTGGCACTCTGGGAGGGCACGGGGTTCATTTCTGGCAGGCCTGCTAAAAATCCTGCCCCCCTCCACTTGTTTACACTGTCTAAATATCTGATCAAAATATTGACAAAAATATTCGAAAACTCATGATGCTCAGGTGAAGTACCTGAAGACTGGAAGAAGGCCAATGTGGTACCCATTTTCAAGAAAGGGCAGAAAGTAGACCCCTGGAATTACAGGCCAATCAGCTTAACCTCAATCCCCAGTAAGATTCTGGAGAAAAGTATCAAGGAGACCCTTCTGGATAAGCCGGCTGAGGGCAACATCTTAAGGGACAGTCAGCATGGGTTTGTTGCAGGTAGGTCTTGCCTGACCAATCTCATTTCCTTGTATGACCAGGTGACATATCACCTGGACAAGGGAGAAGAGATTGACGTCATATATCTGGACTTTAAAAAAGCCTTTGATCTGGTGTCCTATAACCTCCTCATGGAAAAACTAGCCAACTGTGGACTCAGCTACACCACAGTCAGATGGCTGGGAAATTGGCTCCAAAGTCAGGCCGAGAGAGTAGTGGTCGATGGTAGCAAATCATTAAAGTGCTCCGTGACCAGTGGCATCCCCCAAGGCTCTGTCTTTGGACTGATTCTGTTTAATATCTTTATCACCGATGTGGACATTGGTGTCAGAAGCGCACTGGTTAAGTTCGCCGATGACACTAAACTTTGGGGTGTAGCATCCACACCTGAGGACAGGCTAGTGAGCCAGGCTGACTTGGATAAACTTAGTAAGTGGGCAGATATAAATCTGATGACGTTCAATACTGATAAATGTAAGGTGCTCCATCTCGGGGGGGGGGGAGAACCCACAGCTTACTTATAGGCTCTGCAGCGCTATGCTGGATAGCACTACGAATGAAAGGGACTTGGGGGTCATGACTGACCACAAGATGAACATGAGCCACCAATGCAATGTCACAACTGGTAAAGCAAACAGAACTCTGGCTTGCATCCATAGATGCTTCTCAAGCAAATCTTAGGATGTCATCCTCCCGCTGTCCTCGGCCTTGGTGAGGCTGCAGATGGAGTGCAGAGGGCAAGAGAACAGGCCTTATGAAGAGAGACTAAGAACCATGGGACTCTTCAGCCTGGAAAAGTGCAGGCTCAGGGGGACCTGGTGGCTGCTTATAAGTACATAAGGGGTATACATCAGGACCTGGGAGAACATCTGTTCACCAGAGCACCACAAGGGAAAAAGAGGACCAACAGTCAAACTCCTCCAAGACGATTTTTGCCCGGACATAAGGAAAATTTCTTTACTGTCCAAGCCCCCCAGGCCTGGAATAGACTCCTTCCAGAAGTGGTGCAGGCACCTACTCCAGACTCATTCAAGAAACCTCAAATTCTTTTAACATATCTTTCATTTACTTTGAGATTAATATTAAAGAGGTCTCAAAGCAATTTAAAGGTAGCCAAATAGTACTTTATACCTTAAAAAATTAAGAGTTATATGCTCACCATACATTTGCTGAAGTCATTTGGATCCACGCCAGGCAATGCTCTCATCAACAGAGGTAACATGTGTGTTGGACCTTCAGGAAACCACTTGCCTCCAGACACCAAGCTACGAGCTACTCCAATTACACAGCTTAAAGTAGCTGTGAGCTGATGAGGTTCTGTCAATGTCTCTAGTGCCGGATATGTCCTATACAATTTTAAAAAAATCCATATAAAAAAAATAGAGACAGGAATAACCTTGAGCTTCTAAACAAACTATAGTCAATTAAAATAGATATGCAATACCAAATGTCAGCTTCAAAAGTTTCCTTTTAAAAATTCCTACTGGTCCAAACTTTTTCCAGAGTTCATTTCACAAAGGATACATAACACTGTTCTTTTCAAACATGCTCCTGTTATCTGAGTCTTATTAACTACTGGTATCTTAGAGAATCATTGATGGATAAGTTATAGACTGTCCTAGCATAGGGAATTAGTCATAACATGACTAGAACATTAAAAAAAAAAATAAATATTATATATATATATAAGCTCACAAACAAGAGTTTTAGGGGGCTTTCATCCACCAAACCTGTATACAACTAACACACAGCATTTGCTCAAATCCAAGACAACTTTGAATTCAAAGCTATTCCTCTATTAGATTCTATACATGGAAAATGTATTAATTTTTCTTGTACAGAATATAATTATTGTCCTCAATTTGTCCCCACCCCGAACTGCTTTGGCAGTGAAAGAGATGGCAAAAAGACAAGCAGTGGCAGGGGAACAGGCATTGGGGGAGTCAAGAAACCTGACCCCTGAACCTTGCCCCTGCTGCCTGTCCCCCTCATGATTTGCCCCTATGCTGCTTGCCTCCCCCCACCACAGAACCTCCCCTGTGTTTGTGCCTAAGCTGCTTGACCCCTCTGCCATTTGCCCCATCCCTACACTTGACTCCCCTTGCTGCCTCAGAATGAACAGGTACAATATCATTACTACCTCACTTACAGTTGTCATATTGTTGCAATGTTTACTTGATATGTTTGTTCTATATAGATAGACATTTTTATGAACTCTTGAGTCAGCATATGATCTGGCATTCGGTCAGGCTAACTTTTCAGACATAAAATTCAATTGTTTTCTGCAGGAAGGAGCTGAGCATAAGATTTTTCACAACATGGATTGTTTTGGGAAGGTGAATGTCCATGTGCAAGAGTGAAATGAGAAGTAACCCACTGGTAGGGGCCCAAAGCATTCCAAATATGCATTTTGTGGTTTGCCTGTAAAATCAGAAGCAACAGACTAAATACTGTGATGACATGTAATTATGTAATATGTGATCTGATAAAGCACACTGAAAAATCAAAATACTATGAAGCATATTACACACCATGTGCCATTCACAATATGCATTATGTCTATATATACTTTTGTCAAGACCCTGAGCTGTGAAAAAAGGTGATCAGTACAGGTCAGGGGAGAGTGGTGCAAAGCTGACTATGAGGTGCTCCTCAAATCATCTGGCATTGGTCCCCTGAAAATTTGAAGTCATGTAAGGGCCATTGCAATTTATGGTAGCTATCAACCCAAAAGCCACACCAGCAGCCAGTCAAAACAACATCCTCTTATACACCACACCTTGACCAATCCAGATGCTAAAACTCTGGTGTGTTCAAAAAGCTATACCCAACCCAAGTATCCTCTCAACAATTAAAAATTGTGTTGGCCTATACAGGTGCTCTAGACACAAACTCTGAATCTTTTTTTTTTTTTTTTAATTTGCATTGATCATTTTTATGGTTTCAACAGAACTTACTTTTCAAGTACAGGTGGAATTACTAATTCAGGACGCATTAGTGCAAGATTCTGTAGGGCTTGGGCAGCCTCTAGACTTCCAGTTTTACTGAACATAGCCAGAAGAACAGGTTGAATAATGCATTCTACAAAGTCTGTAACATCTTGATCAGTAAGTTTATGGCTATCAGGCACAGGTGTAAGCCAAGTCATCTTTTTGTAACGTTCACGATGCAATCTTCTAACAACGCTACTTGGTAATCTTTGAAGTAGTTTCATCAGCTTGTTCTGTTGAATATATAACCAGCGGTAACAGAATCAGTCTCAATAATTAGCAGTGAGAAGACATCAGCAAGACTTGAACTTAATCCATACAACAGGCAGTTAAAGAAAAAAAAAAAAAAAATCAGCCATAGTAGCTTAAGACACTTAAGCAACTACACAACAGGAAAAGATATTTACTGAAAGGTTGTAAAATCTAAGTAACCAAAATGTGCAATGGAAGCTGCTACACCCACCAGTACAGGCTACACTGTCACTCCTACTCATTTCTGCAAATGTCAAACACATGCTTACGTACTTTATTTTTCCTAGAGCTATTTGTACAGTGACTAATCAGATAAATGGAAATTATTTACCAGTAACAGGAGATCTTCAACAGCATCCTCTGCACACTCATGCTAGGGGAATATTCTGGAATACTTAAGCCACCCTTGTAATTCTAGAGGTGCTGCTGGAGGAGTCAGGCTCCTAACACCAGTGAGGGCAGTCTTGCCACGCTAACTTCTGCTCACTACTAGACACCATAGAGATGTCTGTGCTGCATGCAGAGGGTGCACCATAACTGTACTATACCACCTAAGGATCATGCGAAATCCCAGAAACCCAACTGTAACGGTATTAAAACACTGGTGCTCAGCCTCCGGCCCACAAAGCCATATTATTCAGCCCACAGGGCTCCCCACAGGTCTGGAAATTTGGTTGCAAGAGAACAGTAGCAGCATTAATTGCTCCCAGAGCCACAGCAATTAACACCGACAGTGCTCCACTGCCAAACTTCCAGATCCACAGGGAGCCCTGTGATGCAGATGACATGACCCCCACATGCCAAACTGCACTGATGCATGATCATGCTGGATCGCACCTATGGAACAACCCTATGCCAGATGTGGCTCATGGATTGTAGAGGTTGAGCATCACTGCTTTATAAAGCTCTCCCTGTATGTGGACTCTTATTTGCCCAGAGGGTTGGGAAAGACATCAACACATATAGATCAAGAAATACCCCACAACAAGGGTTAATAATATAAAACACTGTCTTAACTCAGCGGGGGCCAACCTCCCTGGCATGTGGGCCACAAATTAGCTCTTCACTTTCCCCCAGTGCCCCTCCATTACCACTTCCCTGCCTGATGTGTTGCTCTGCTTCCTTCCCTGTGCTTCCTGCCCAATCTGCTACTTTGCTTTCTGCTCCTTGCCCCCCCACAATCCACCATGTGCCATACAGAGGTTGCCCGTACCACTTTAGCAACTGTGCTGGAGGTTGGCCATCCCCACCTTAAATCATACCCAAGCAAATCCTATTCAACTAATAGAATATGCACTTGCACAAAAACAAATCCAGATCCCATGAACTCTCATTAGTTCACCTAAGTTTATTATTATTATTAAATGTTAGCAGTAATGACAACATTATCTCCTACTCCAAAGAATACCATCCAGGGAAAGATGCAGGTACACACAGTTCTGTTGGGAACCATAATGTTAAAATTTTAAACTCATATTATTTATATGTATATATAAAACACACACACACACACATCTACATATACGTGTGTGCATGTGTGTGTACACACAGAGAATATATATAAATTTATATAATCTATCCTTTATTTCAGGGAGTTGGCAACAGGATAGATCTGACCCATGGAGCCATTTTATCTGGTCTCCCAGAATGGTGTTTCATCAGTGTGATAGGGAGTACTGATTTGCTTGATTAATGAACAGCAGTGCAAGAGCAGTGGCAAAGCTGGGTGGGGGCAAGGGGAAACAGCAGTCAAATCTGTAGCTGAGGCATAAGCCAGGCTGGAAGTGGCCTCCAACTCAGACCTAAGCCCTGATAAACCAGCACCCTGATGCAATAAAGCAAAGGTTCCCTACTTCTACTCTATCCAGTACCAACATTTTATGCTATTTTTAGGTCTAATATTTAAACAGTGGATTTTATGACTCAACTAGCTGCGTACTGAACAAAAATTAATTCTGCACTGAATAATCAAAATGAGATTTTGTTATACATTAGGGGTGCACCAACAAGAAATGTTTTGGGCTGATACCAATGGCCAATATTTAACAAGTAATATCAGCCAATACTGACATAATTGCCAATGCAAGCCAGCATCTTGGAGACCAGCATCCGGCTGGTAAGTCTGTTGGGGGGAAAGGGGTGACGGCAGGTGCGGAAAGGAGCATGGGAGGGGGGAACAGAGGCCTCTGCGGTGAGGGAGAGAGTGGGACTGGCACTAGAGCTGGGGCAGGTGCTAGCCAGCCAGGACGGGGCACAGGATGGACCCAAACCTCATCCAAGGGGGTGTGGGAAGGGGAGGGGGAGCCTTTCCACCACCCTGGGAAGGCATGGGGGGGGACATGTGCCCCACAGATGTGTGTGCAGGATGAGGGCAGGCTGCTGCTTCAGGCTGGAGCCAGCACTGGGTTCTTTGTGGTGGGGGGGACTGGGCAAGTGGTACTGTGATGGGGGGCTACAGTGAATTTTGGGGTGGCTGTAGCCCACCCTGTAGCCCCACTTCTAGTGCTACTGCTGCCTGCCCTGAGAGCAGCCTGGCCCAGTCTTCTCCCCCCCCCCCCGCCAGGAACAGCCCAGCACTGCCCCTGGCTCCAGCCCACAGTGGCAGCCCACTCCAGCCCTGTGCACAGATCTAGGGGGTGCATGCCCCCCCATGCCCTGCTGGGGTGCAAGCAGAAGCAGGAGCCAACCCCCCCCCTCCTCCCCTGACAAGGGACATCTCTGTCCCATGCTGCACTCTGAATGGGCAGCACCTACCCCAGCCGCACTCCCTCCCTCACCACAGGAGACTCTGTTGGGTCCCTGTCCACACTTCTTCCCTCCCCCACACCTCTTCCTCCACAACTTACTTACCAGCTGGATGCTGCTCTCCATGCTGCCAGGCTGTGCTCCTGGCCACCTGCGTGCTGAGCTGCAGCTACACATGCACGCAGCATTTATTGGCAACGTTAAATCAGCCACATCAGCCAAAAAAGCTGATTGCCGATAATGTCAATTTTCCTTTTATCAGTGCCAATATGATATGGATTGATGTACTGGTGTACCTCTGGTATACCTCTGGTATACATATATATATGGTAGCTCAACAAAACTAGAGCATGCCTTACTAGTAAAGTGCGATTTAAATGCTAAAAAAACCCCTGTTACTTAATCAAAGATAAGGCTTTCATAGGTGCTTTAAAACTGACAGGTATAATACATAATTGCAGCAAAGTTACTTTGACAAGTTGAGTTTCATAGCTGGTACTATACCCAATTAAAATTAGTTGTATTTGCTCATTTTCTGGCTACTTTTCTATTTACCTTCATTATCACACCTGTGTATTTTTGGTATTTTTTTTTTTTTAAGAGAAAGTAGATTCTCATCATGACTATAGTCTACTATTTATTATAAGATAAAATAATTTGTAAGAAACAGTACAAACATTGTACTAAGAATGAAGGGCATAGCAGAGACATTTGTGCTAGAATTACATTTTCAGTGTAAAACTTAAAATATTTTTAGTACTGAAAATCAAACCTTTAAACTTAAACTCACCAGCCATCGACCATTATTTGAAGGATGATAAAAGGATGCAATGCTACTGAATAACCCAGACAAATGCTTCTGTACTATTTTGCTTGGTCCACCCTGTCCAAAACCAAAAAACAACACACACAATGTTCACACTAAATAGGATAACCAGGATGAAAAGAGATACTGCAAAAGATCTCTCTTAGACATTCATATTGAAATTCCTACATGTACTGAGAATTAAGAAGATATATTTTAATCGATCCTTAAAAACAGCATAGTTTTAAGATGGTAAAAATAAAAAATATATAAAATCATATTTGATATTTGAACATTAATACATCAGCTTCCTGAGCATGCATTTCCATTTAGAACAAGGCACCTACATAGAATTATTACTTTATTCCATGCAGTCATGTTGGCAAGCTACAGCATAATACTAGAAATGTTCTTAGCGTTGCCATCTATTTACACCCTTTGATGAAGCAGCACAGCTGCATTCCAGTGCACTTAAAGTTAAACTGTTCTTCTTGGGAAGGGGAATGGTCAATGGAAAATTATGCCTCAAACCCTGGGTTGGGTTGTGACTTCAGTAGTCTTACAGATGTATTTTACCTTGCATTATAATGAATTGGCTACATTTTGGGGCAACAGACTTAAGATAAAATATATTATTAGGCTCCCCCTCCAGGTTGTAGTGGGTAAGGCACTTAAGAAGTCAAGTATTGAGTTACAAGGGCCAGGCACAGAGAAGCTTCCTGATAGTTTCAGTGTATTTTTATTAGATTTGTCATAAATTTATGACAAAGTTTGATTGCTCACATATTTTCCTGGTTTACTTTGGTCAGCCAGTCCCTCTTACATTAACACGTTCTTTTTTGTACTTCTAAATGATTTTCTTCGAAGCTATACCTGAAATCAGTCACAGATAATTGTCACTTCTGGGTCTAATAAAACAAGGCAGAGTTCTCTTACCCCAAAAGTTATAGAAGCAAGGGGACTAGTGGCGCAAAACATCAAAAAAGCTACCAACTGGCACACTAATTTATAATCACTGCTGCTTTAAAGGGTCAAAAAACCCACCTACAGCACACAACACTCCCTCAAACTCTGACCTTTAAGTAGGAAGTCCCAAGGAGAGAACCTAAATCTCACTCATTCCTAAGAGTGAGAATACCACTATGGATAAATCTCACCGTTGCACTCCATTTTTCATCACCAGTGCAGCTGGTGGCTTTTTTTTCCAGACGGTACTAACAGTAGCCCTGAAGTAAACCTCACACTCAATATTCCAAATAAATGGGAAGGCATTACTTTTAAATAAATATTAGACAGAAGGAAAGCCTAAGAAAAATAAGCCTCTGCAAGGGAACTGAATACCAAGACACTTATACATCCACTTTAGCTATAAAGGTGCTAGAGCTTTGCACTAGCAGTTTTTGATACACTATAAAAGTAAGATACTAACCATCATGGCTGTGATCCACATTACCGCATGGCCTATATCATAAGCATTTGTTAAGTATCTTGGAACTACAACTTGATTGCTCCCCACAGGAAGATTCAAACTTCTCAGAATCCTTGTAAATATCTGTTTTAAGAGTAACTCAGTGTTAGAAAGAGCATTATAACCTATTAATTCTAAGTTACTTTACAATATTTTAGAACAGAACAATTATTCCTGCATGTTTTTGTTTTCTGTAATTAATTTACTAGAGTAAATTTTACCTGTGCAATGAAACAGCCTATGTGCTTTTGGTCACTGGGAATCTACAGGCACTACAGATCCTGGTCTTAGCAGTAGACAACAAATAGAATACCAGCTCCCAGCAAAGGGTTACTTTGAGAAAGGCATTTTTACATTATGCTGAATTTGCTCACTAGAAAAAATACCATGACATTTAACACTGTAGGCACCAGAAAACTGTACACACATATGCATGTCTGATCACCTCTGAATAAAACGTGCATCCTAGAGACAGGATATAACTGAAAAAACAGGACTTAAACAAAAAAAAAAAGAAACAGAGACTATTTCAGTGACTTGTAAAAAGGCACCCCAATTATTGAAGTAACTGATAAATTCTCAATTCATTCACTAATGAACATGCTAGTTTAAAAGTGATATACTGCAGAAGTCAGGACATTAGTAGCTATCTGGGAATTATCCTATAGGTTTAATATTCAGTGAAAAGTTCTCAATTTCTTTACGGTTAATGAACAGCTTCGGGCATTCTTTCAGAAAAGGATAGGATTAAATGATGAACAAGCAGCAGCCTTCACAAAAAACAGACAGAGTTGGGGAAATGGTTTCCTCTCACTCTTCGGCATCATTACATTATGCATTTAATTTAATGAAGGCATTACTGTGAACCTTCCCAGTGTCATTATGCAGTTGGACGATTTGCAAGGACAATGGCCTAGATTTTCCAGTGTTCAAATCATAATAAAAACATAGAATAAACCAAGCACTCTACTATGTCTTTACTAACTCAAGATTTGGAAGGTCTGAAACAGAAATAACTCAACTTCTGAAGGGGTGCATACCACATATCTCAAGAACAGCTCCAGATGGGCAAGAAAACTAGCAGCAGATTTTTTTTTTTTTATTAAATAAGACATGTTAAAAGGCCATGAACAGCTTGAAATCAACCATCTGAGGTATTCAGAGAACACATCAAGCTCCACATTTCAAAAAGATACCATATGAGGCCCCATTCTTAAAAGGAACTGTGTATTGCTTGTGCATGTAGAATTATTCATGTGCTTAAGTGTTTACAGGAATATGTCAATGCCCTTCCCAGTTAACTCATGCAACATACCATCCTCTTCCTAGATTATATACTGTAACAGTATGGCCCAGGTAGACAGTACAGAAAATATTTAGCTTGGTAAGACTACCAAAGATCTATTTTAGGAGAACCAAAAATTACTTCCAACAAATGATCAAGGTTACCTTTGGTACATATGGATCCCAGTCTATGTAGCCTATGTTGTCAGTGGCCAAGCGAGCAAAAAGATTTACTAAATGCTAGGGGGAGGGAAAGAAAAACAAAACAAAAACATGTCAATATTTTATTGCACAGACTTTTAAACAGAAGAATCAGACTCCCTTCATCAGCTACCATGGAGGCAAGATACATTTTCACTCAACATTGGTATATTAACCAAATATCACATATGCTACAATTTAGCAATTTAAATAAAAGTCTAATGTAAAAATTTGACAACCTTCATTCCCCTGTTATTTCTAAATGCTTACGACTAAAGAAAATCAGGAAGTGAGGAAATAAAAAAGAAAAGTGTATGCACACCCCCCCTTGATTTCTCATTCACTACAAAATATGGAAGCACGAAACATTGTTATACTGATGGGATTTCAATTAATCCTAATTTGCAGCAACTGGAACAGCATTTGCATCCCCATAAACACTGACCAATTGTTTGGAACATAACAAAGATTTAAACAAATAAAATCACTTTTTTGCTGGCTTATTTACTCAGACGGTGACAATTTGTTGGGAGTCATGAAATTACCACCACCCTATTTTCACATTAAAAAGAGAAGGATAAGAACAGAACAGCATTTGACTGCATCCAAATTAAAAATGTAAACATGTTGAAGTGCTATAAACATGAAGCTATTCTACAGCAACTAGAAAAAGAAAATACTCACCCCTTCCCATTGTGGAAGATTTTGAACTGAAACCCAAAGGCCTATAAATTCATCAAACCAAAGCCTAAAAGAGAAGAAATAAAGCTGTTCATTTCAGCTTTGTTCCAACTTCTCTACTCAGACAGGCAACTCTTAGGGATGTAAATATTATTTTTAAAAATATTCACTTAACCTTCTGTAATTATATTGGTTAAACGAATAACCGAAAACACAGCTGCTGCTGGGAGCCTCTCCCAGCTCCCTTTGACTGAGGGGAGGAGGCAAGCCCAGCCACACAACACAGCCCACATGAAGCCCTACACTGGTAGGAGAGAGCACCTATGAACAAGCAGCTAATTGCTTAAATGAGGAGTAATTAGCAGGAATCCAGGTTTTCCTGTTTGCCATGGGTTTTCTCCTTTAAAGCAGCAGGCCTGGGCCCACCAGGCAGTGGCAGGGGGACAGGAGGAGCAGGCTCGGGTTCAAAGCAGCAGGGGGAGGGAGGCCCACTCCTCCCCTCCCCCTGCCACATTGGGCCAGGCCCACTGCTCCCCCCACGCCCACCACTGCAGCAGGCCAGCTTCTCCACCCCCTCTTAAGCCCGATCCTCCCCCACACCCCGTGCATCAGACCCAGACCCGAGCCCACACCTCCCCTCCCCCCACCACCGCATCAGCCTGGGCCTGCTTCTGCCTCCCCACCCCCCACTGTGGGGGTCCAGCTCCTCCTCCCACCCCCGTACCAGGTCCGGGCCCACTTCACCCTGCGGCGCCACTGGCTCCAAGGAGCATGATACGAGACTTCAAAAACAAGAAGTTAAAAGGCAATCCCTTGATCATGCAGTTGGGTATTACAATATAAGAGACAAGCTTTAAGATATTTAATAGCATCACAAAAAGTAGGGTTGCAAGGAACCTCACTCAGGAGGTCATCTAGTCCAAACCCATGCTCCAAGCAGGATCATCCCTGACTAAACCATCTTGGTCTAGCACTCATCTAACCCAGGGCTCTCCCAATTTCTAAGCCCCCAGGGGCCACATACCACACGGGCTTCACCAGTGGAGGCTACATGCAGCACAGGCTGCACCAGATGAGCCACAGGTGATGTCAGCCGGCACTCCTGCAGCCAGACTGATGGCAGAACACCAAGTTAGGGGCCACAACTTAACCTCTTTTGGGCCACATATGGCCTACAGGCCCACCAGTTCAACTGCCCTGGTATCATCTAGTCTTAAAAGATTTCCAAGGACGCAGATTCCACAGCCTCTTTCTGTACTCCCTTCCAATGCTTAATTAACCCCATCACACCAATAAAAAATTCTCCTAATATCCCCCTAAATTTCCCCTCCTTCAAACTGAAACTATTTCTCCTAGTCCTGTCCCCTGCATATTTAGATATACTTACCTAAAACCTTTATGGTGAAGTTCTGGAGGAAGGGTAGTGGGTAGAAACAGTTCAAAATAGGTGATGGCCTTTTGCATGGTAACATCAAATGGACACATTAAAGGTCTCCACTCATCTAGCATTTCTGTAGTGGCACTCTCTGGAAAATACCTAAAAAAGAAGAAAAGTCTTAAATGATACACACTCAGAAAAATCACTATGTAGTCAGTGTTTTCTTGAAGGGTAGAGGATTGCCATGAAATTAAATTTTACAGTAGGTCATGTATTCACATGCTCCAGTCAATAATTACTTATTACAAAGAACAATATCAGAACCAAACCAGTAATTCACAAAAACAAAAATTAAACTAAAGGATATGACAATTCAAGATCAAAACCATAGATTATTTTTAAAAAGACTGCACCTGTAATCAACTCCCCCTGCTTCATGTTACACCTAAAAGCTCAAAAACCCATAAAGAAGAACCATCTTGAGGTAAAGACTGTGTGAGACCATGCATCACATTTCCCTGAATCCAAGACTACTTCAAATTTAAGACAACTTCCCAATAATTAGATTTTATAAATTTGTTAAAATTGTACATTAAGGAATCTAATTTGGAGAGTCATCTTTAATTTGTAGGGCCATCTCTAATTTGGAGAGTCCTCCCGCACCACCACCATTACAATGGGGAAACAGAGGCAGAGGAACAACCAACATGAAAGGGACAGGCAGCTTGTACCCTGTCTATTGTCTCTCCCTTGTTCCTGCCCCTTTTGGCCACTGCTTACCCTATGTAGTAACTCTGACTCAGCCCATGCACATGAAGGCTAGAGCTGGAGCCACAGCAATTCCCATGCATTCTCCCATTCCAGGGGTGGGTTAGAGCTAGAGCAGCCACCCACTCTGAGCAGTATTCAAACACCAGGTGAGGCTCCCCACCTTCTTCCCCTGTGTTGAATAGAGGGCACATGGAAGAAAAAAAAAATTCTCTTGGATTCAAGTAAATAAGCTAACTCCTAATGGCATTTGAGACCTTAGCTGAAGGAGAGAAAAGGTCCCAGTTCCTTAGAATAAAGCATACTACTTTTCTGGAAGACAGTCACTCCAAAATTCTTTATCTTCTTTAGGGAGCTGTACACACATAAAAAGCTAGTGTGTTGCATCATGAGAATATGGAATTACTTATACAAAAAGTTACTACAGTTGAAATACAACAAATTAAAAAATCATGCTATTAGTTCTTCCAAAATCACCCTTAGGTTGAGACATGGCTTGTAGCCTTTAAATTAGCATCCACTTCTAGGACAGCAGAACTAGGGAGCAAAAATTTCTCTCTCAGACATGAAGTGAATAATTGAAAAATTAAATTTAGTGATACTGGCTAAAAGGAAATAATAACCATTATGCAGTTGCATTCCTTTAAAACTAATAAAGGTACGTTCATATTGATTTAAAATGATGAAATAAAAAAAAGTATTTTGTATTTCACAGATCACATTAGAAAGATCTCTCTCTGTTAAGATTTGTATTTGAACAGAGATGCTCAACCTCTGACCCACGGGCCAAGTTATGCCCATAAAACTATTGAGTCTGGCCCACAGGGTCAGGAAATTTGGTGGTGGGGGAGTGGTGACTATAATACAGCTAGCCCCCCCCCCCCCCCCCCCCAAATTTCCAAATCCCACACACCTGGTCAGAGCCAGACCATACCCCCTTCTCCCCAGAAGGCCAGGCTGCACCCCCTTTTCCCCTAGGTTGGGGCCAAGCTGGGCCACACCACTTCGCGTCCCCCCCCCCCCAAGCTAGATCGCGTTTCCCTCCCCATAGGGCCAGGTGAAACCCCCTTTCTCCCTTGGGGGTTGGGCTCAGGCCAGGCTGCTGCCCATGTGGCTGGATGGTAGCCACCACACTGGTCTTGGATACTGGATCGGAACCTCCATCTGGCCCACAGTCAGACCAGGGACTGCCCATCCGGCCTGCCAGGAAAAGGTTGAGCACTAGGGTTGTGCAAAGCTTCGGTCCCCGATTCAATTCAGCGGAGATTCGGCCTGGTTTGGTGACCAAATCTCCGAAACGAAACAGAAGACCCTTTAATGTCTCTGAATCAAAATCTGAACCCTCCAAATTGATTCGGAGAGAGTCAGAAAGATTCAGCAATTCAGGGAGACACAGCTTTAAGTGTTTTTTCTACATACCTCAAGGTACAGTGAATGCTGCGATATTGGGGCAGATGGAGCATCCCATATGAGCGCGGGGGAGCTCCTCAGCGCACTAGGCAGCAGACTCAGAAGTGAATCAGATGTACTTCCGTTCCACTTCTGAGTCTGCCCGGGACTGCACTGGGGGGCCCACCCATGTCTCCCAGCTTGGTGACCGGTACCCTCCTGGGTCTGGAAGGCACCCGGGGTCCCCCTGCAGCCGATCGCCAAGCCGCAGGGGGGCCCCTGCACGCTCAGCAGCGGACCCAGAAGTAGACCAGAAGTCGTCTTGTGGGACACTCCATCCACCCCAGCATTGCAGCGTTCATACGCCACACCTGGTACCTCAAGGTATGTAGAAAAAACACTTAACTGTGTAAATGGCTGAATCGCTGATTCTCCAAATCAGCATCGAATCTTCAGATTTGGATTCAGCTGAATCAAATCGGGGACAGTGATCCAAATCAATGAATCACATCACTGTCCCCGATTCAGGCTGAATCCAAATCGAATACAGCCCATTTCGCACACCCCTATTGAGCACTACTGCATTAGAACAAAGGCTTTTATCAAATATAAACTACTAAAAATAGTTTCCTTTTCAAAACCATCTCCAAATGCTAAGGGTTATGCTGGCAAAGGAAGGAGAAAAGAAATGTGAAACCTTATGCTTTTTAGTTCAGACAACACAATCCCAAAGAGATGAATGTGTTATGGGGAAAGAATATTTAAAGTATGCATTTCATAAAAGTTGGAAAGCTGTTCAAATACTTACGGCCGACAGCTTTTAACAAGTGTTTTTAGGACACTTTCTACAGAACTGAAATGAAAAAGAAAGAGGTTATTGAAGAATTACATTAGTATATTTCAAGTACAGCATATAATTAAGACAGTCATCATATGATTGTTTTAAGTCCAAGATGATATAGATGCAATTAGACACCATCTGTGAACATGCAGTAGCTAATCCTTTTCTTCTGCATGGGTCTAATCACAAGGATTAAAGCTGCTTTACTAAACCCCTAATTCTATGCCTTGTTCCACTCCAATATTCACTATATCTCAACAAAAAGTGAAAAATTAATATAATTATTAAACAGTTACATCTTGCACTCTATTGTATATTAACAAGCAGAAACATAATAGCTTTTTTATAGAAACTTGAAACAGTAATAGGAAAAAAAGTGGCATTTATTATAGAAGAGAAAATTTCAAGACAAACCAAGTCAACTTATTTCAGTAAATTTTATCTTAGACTCCTAATTCTAAAACCCTGGGAGGAAGGGGAAAGATGTTTGCATGCATGTGTATATATTCTTAACTAAATAAAATGAATTCCCTATAACTGACTAGTTGTTTTACCAGCTTCCTAACACAAAAACTTACTGAACAAGTTCTCCTAATGACAGGTAGCAAAACTTGTTACCTTTGAAGTTAACAACTGTTCTACTATAATTCCAAAGTGAAACTTCACACGTGGCAACACCAAATACCTTCAACCCAGATCTCATACACATAGTAAGTTTGTTCAAAAAGATGAAGAAAAAGACATCTTAAATACCCATGGCACTGTAAAGGGCAATTTCACATTTTAAACAGCCTTATAATGAGCAATACTTTATAATAAATACAAAATGGTAGCTCACATTTCACCAGATTCCCTGAAGAAAAAGATTACATGGAAGTCAGATCCTCACTGTTATTATAGCTGTAGCTTACACACTGCTTAAAAAGAAACACTCTACATCTCTCACCACAGCAAAAAAAGACAGACAGACAGACAGACAGACAGACAGACAGACAGACAGACAGACAGACAGACAGACAGACAGACAGACAGACAGACAGACAGACAGACAGACAACACAAAACTGAAGCCCTCATCAGGATATAACGAAGAAAGGCTGACTGCTCTCCAATCAAACATTGAAATCCAGTTAAAATTATTTTCTATCCTGGCCACATGCATACTATGCCTTACTTTTCAGCCATCCAACAAAGGGAATAGATTCCACTTAAAAAAAAAGACTGTGAATAGATCAGGCAGATCAGCTTATGAACTATCTATCAACCCTTCAACTTCACCACAGAATTCACTGCAAACCAGCATTCTCTTATCCTTCCCCACAACACTACTTCAATTTAAGAAGTACTTTATAAAAGACATTTTTTGCAGCCCTTACCCAGCACTAACAAAATAAATTAAAGTTGCAAATAATAAAGTTATATGCAATTCTCAAATACTAGTAATATATAGCCACAAAAGATTTGGAGGGGAGAGGAAGAAAAAGAAAAATAGAGTAACGCTAAAAAAATATTCCCGAATAATTAAATTATTGGAAAACCTAGTACATTTCACCGCATGAGAGAGACAAGAAAGAGCTGGATCAGCAGCAGTCTGGCAGACTATAATACTAAAAGCTGTTGAAGTTCGACATGAATGGTCTTTCAAGTTGTGTGGAATAAAAAAGTTACCACATTCCACTCAAACATGCAATGCAAAGAAGAATTTGGAGAACTGGGAGGGAGGGAAGGAGGTTAAAACTGACAGTTTCTAATACAAGAGATGAGACTGGTCTTTCTACTCCACTAGTTTTCAATAGAATTTAAAGCAGATCTTCAGATTCACAATGCAAACTACAAATAATTGACTAAAAGACAGCAAATATTGATTTTGTCAAAATATAAAGGATAGGTGAAAGCCCATTATCCAGTTTAACTATAAGTCAATGAACACAGATTTTGAGATTCTAGTTTAACTATCTACCTGTCAGAAGCAAGACAGGGTAGTACAGCTGGAAAGTAAAATTCAGTCTCAGGGGGTGTTAGTTACTGTCTTTGCTACTGATTTGAATGAACTGTCTTAACCCTCTTAAGCAATGGCTTTTGCTCATTTTTGCACTAGTTTAGATTCCTATTTTATACTGCCTGTTACCTTTATAAATCTCTAATTTTCTAAATCTCAATGAACATTCTTTGACTTAAAGTTACCTGGCCCTCCAGGTTAACTACAGACAGACATACTAGGTTATTAGCAGTCTTGTCATACAGCTACATTTAAAAAAACCAAAAGTTACAAAAACTTGCCCAAAAACAGAGTTAGGTATTATGAGGTTTATTTTCTTCATATGTAAAAGGGCATGTCCTAGCTAACCTGGAACACCTTCAATAACACTCTGAATACAGAGTGTGTACAATATCTTAAAATATACAAATCAATAAGAACTAAAATATTGACACACAACACTAAAGATCAAAACACAGTGGGATGCACAAACGTCACAATATCCACCCATGAAAAAAAAATCATGCTGCAGTAAATGACATTCTAGCCATCCAATAAAACATTTTGCTCTAAAAGCTTATACAGAAATAATGAGCAACCAGCCACAGCTTCAAACTGCATTATTCCACCCAGTGTGCCAAAATTAACTTTTACAATCCAATACTGTACATGGGTGTTACAACTAAACATATACTTTCTTAGAATGTTTGTGTACTAAAATATCGTTCTGAATATCATCCTAATTTTCTACTTATATTTCTGCATGTTCATAATAAACCAGCTTTAAAAAAAGAATTTCCACTTGGCAAAAATCCACTGTAGTCAAAACCCTCCAGTTATTGGTAAAACTCATTTCATACTAAGCTTGGTACTAGAATTTGTTATTTACGGGGTTTCTTGTTCTTCTATTTGCTCTCAATGTTTTGTAGTAAATTAAGTGACATGCATTTCTAATGCTATATAAATATGCATTTTGTCCATAATTCAAATTACCATTTACTGAAAACATAGATTTTATCCTAGCATTTCACTATTTGAAATACGTTTGTTGGTTAAAGTAATTAGCACATAGCCATTGTATCAGCCACTTCACACACGGTATGTTGTTCCACAATTAGAAAGGTTTAAATACAGTGCGACATTCTCATAAACAGTGGTGTAATGTTAACATTGGTTTTCCAAAACAATTAATTTATGCAAAAAAATTACACCTGCGTGACAAGTGTTACAGTCTAACAAAACATGCAGAAGATAACACATCGGCCAGAGCTGAACAGAAAGTGTCCTTACCACCTATGTAAAACATTAAGCACAAATGTTTTAGGTGAAGACAAGCCTGGTCGATATGAACTGAATGCAAGAAAAGAAAGATTTAAATGTGAAATGGAATACAACATTTACATCAACAACTACAGTGTAAGATTAACCTGGCAATATTTAAATAATTATCCTTTCACATTCAGCAAAAGGAACTCATTCAATTTGAACATCAATGTTGCAAAAAGAACACCATATGAGAACACATCGCACTGCATAATAAGATCCTGAAAGCTTCAAATATAATCAATCCAAAAGAATGTTTTCAGCTATACCATCTCCATTTGGATCTTATAATTAATTCCCCCTGTCCACCACACCAATTTGTGCCCCCTGTTATTTCTTTCATGACAAATGTTAAACCAAATAAAAAGATCCTACAGGGCAAAACACATGACAGCAGTTTCAACAGAATGTGACAAATGAGTAAGATAAACCAACCAACCAAGAAAAAAAGTGTTTTCTTCTTATCTCTGAGTTACTAATAACACTTTCCTCTCAGAAAATTATGTAAGTGTGTGATTTTTTAATTTGACTGTATTCTTTAATAGAATTGTATCATAATTATAAAAAAGAGCTCAGCAGCAAAGATTTTCCTAACATAATCACAGCCCTAACTTGGTTGTCTTCTGGTCAAGACACTTAACAGGAATGCAGGGTTTGACTAAAGAAATAAAATAAGTGTGCGTCATTTTTAAGTGTAGCTGGTCAGAAAACCTGTTTTTTCTTGTGAAAATGTTATATAAAATATTTCTACTCAAATTCTCAGGACAAAGGTTCAATTCAAACAGAAGTACTCATCGTTTTGATTCTTGAAAGCAAGAAGGTTTTAAATAAAATTGAAAAATTTGAATTTATTGCTCTTCCCCTTCACTTCCACTTTTTCTATTTTGTCACTAGATACAGTAAATGAATCTCTCAATTTCTTCACTTTTTCCTTTAACTTTCCAGAGCTGGAGAAGTTTTGAAAAGTAGAATGGGAGAAGGTAAACATAGTAACTGTGTCATTCAATGACTTTTCACAGCTTGATTTTATAGCATCTCTCAGAAAAACACGAGGTTCTCTCAACAGCAGCCCCATCTCCCTGAAAAGTTCAGCCAGCTCTAGTCAGGAGTGGTACCAGACAAGACAATAAGGGGAATCCAACAGACTGAGCAGAGATGAGTAGGCAATTAAGAAAATTAAACAAAGGAAGCTATGAATTTTTACCTGACAAAAACCAGCAAGTTAAAGAGATAACCAAAATACTGTGAACAAAAATGCGACAAGGCTTTTTTTTATTACCTGGTATAATCCTTTAGTAGTGCACTAATAAAATCACAATCTTTTTGGTTCTTATTGTAAATAGACTCTATAGTAAAGATTCAGGATTGCTGGGTTGTGAATCAGGATTGCTTTGTAATTTGACTGGCAATAGCCAATATGTATTGCATACACCAATGTCCCTACAAAGTCCTATATCCAGATTTCACTCATTCTATAGTGGCTTTATACAAAGGCAATATGCAGGTTAGAGGCTGCTACCATGCCCCCTCTAAAAGTAAGTATCTTTAGAAACATTTCATTAAACTTTGAATAACTAGATTTACCTACATATTTGCATTCTGGAGGTCTAAATTCTTATATATAATCGTTTCCACATAAAGTACTTTCTTGTGCATACCATATTTTCTTCCATACAGCATACCCTATATATATATATTACACACTATGATTTAGAAAGGAAGCCTGAAGACAGAAAGATCCTTGAGACAGTTGAGTGACAGCAGCCTGGGGAGCCAAGCCTGCTCCCAGCCCCACACACTGGACAGGGTCAGTATGCCAGGTCTGGGTCCAACACAGGCCGAGAGCCGCACGTCAGGTCGGACCCAGAACACCAAATCCAGAACCACCTGGCTGGCTCAAGACCTACATGCTGAAGTCAGATGCCCCCCCCCCCCAGTCTAGGATTGCATGCTGGGTCTGACCCCATGCACTGGCTCTAAAGTCACATGCCAGATCGGACTCAGCACAAACCCTCAGTATCAGCATGCTGGGTTCAAGTCACCATGTGGCTCTGGAGCCAATGCCTAGGGTTGGACCCAGTGCACCAGGTCCAGCTACAGATCAACCCCACGCCCTGGCCCAATTCACTACACAGCTAGGGAGGTGTAGGATGACTCCCCGAGGATCTGGAAATTTGGCAGCAGGGAAAGGGTGGACACGTGGGGATGATTTTTCCCCAAAAGCCAGCTGGGGAAAATTGGAGTGTGAATTATATGCGAAGAAATGGTGTAGGTTATATGGAAGAAAATACACTATACCCACTATTATATAAAGTGATTACATTTTCATGTGTATTGGGTACATGTGTACCAAAGAACTCATTATTTGTTTTGCTAAATCTCACTGTGGAATTAAGAGGATATTATTATTTTGACTATAGCGTCAAATCTAACAGTTTAGTTTCCTAATAGAAATGGTGGAAGACTCATCCTGTGATGTACTTAGGAAAACCTGAAAAAGTATATGAAAAATAGACACACTGAGAAAAACTATTAACTGACAGAGGAATGTATATGATGATCCAACATTTTTAACTTAACTTCCAAACATCAAAATATTTGCTTGTTTACTATATATCTACTTCTAAAACATAAAAAACAAAATTGGAAACCTCACTTGTCAAAATTCTAAAGACTGCAAAACCAAAATAAATGCTTCAAAATAAAGTGAACCTTACTTAGGAAACCAATTTAATCCCAGGTGTTCAGTTTTGGAATACAGTATCCTCTCCAACATTTCATAAAGTGGTCTCCACGGTAATTCCAAATCATCTTTTGAGAGAAGTTCTTTTTTCCTAATTTAAGACAATAAAGCACACTTTAGGATTAAACTTTATCCATGCAGCATGCATCACATCAGAATACCTAGAAACTGAAAAACAGAATGCTGACTTTGACATCTATTTTTAGCTATTTCCTTCTAATTCCACTTCAGTGGCAATTTCTTATATACAAACCATTCATTTAAACGCATTCCTTATAGATGTAAGCCATGCTACAGAGCTTTAGCCAAGTACCACAACTCACTGGGCATGGCTACATGTGCAATTAATGCGAAGCAATAACCTCCAGGCTTCTTGCCCCAGAGTTTAATGCTCCTGAGTGTGTTGTTTCAACGGGCATCTAGTAGCAATACACTCTGGAGTTTACTGCTGTTAGAAGGTGTATTTGAGACCGTGGTACGAACCGCCTGCCAGCCTGGGGCTGCTTCCCCGAGCTCAGTGTGCTGTGGAGGGACTGGCTGGGGCACAAAGGTGTTTCATTGAGGGACTAGGCAGCAGGCAGCCCCTGCATTGAAGCAACCTCATGCCCCAGCCAGACGTGGCAGCATTTACAGGTTTTTTCACTCCACAGCAAGGTAGTGCTTGTTAAATACAAGTACTATCCTGCTACAGAGTAAGTTAGTTTACTCCAGAGTAACAGGAGAATACGTGTAGATCCCTAGACATTTATTGCGCAATAATTAGTCTACTGCAGGGGTTTTCAACCTTTTTTAATAAGCTTACCCCTGGTGGCCTGTTTCAGAGCAGGGGGGAGGGAGGGGGCTGGCACGCAGCTGGATGTGAAGCAGCGGCATTATGGGGTGGTGGCCGCCGCATGTAAGCTCCCCCACCCCATGTCTGGCCACTGGTTGACAACCCCTGGTCTACTGCACAGTAAAATGTCTTGTGTAGACATGCCCATTAATAAATTATATTTATGACACATCTGCCTTTGAGGATGCAGACACACAAATGAATATTTCCAAAAAGTCCCAGTTGGGAACTGGTTCACAGATATGGAAAATGCTGTGGCTCTGATACCAGGAGAGTGGGACTGAGTAGCCAGCCCAGCATGCCTCACAGTAAGAGGGGGGCAGGAATTACATCCATGCTTTCAAGAGTCCCAGTGGCTGGATGGGGGGGGGGGGAGAGGAGGGAGGTACACTGATCAAAGAAGGTTGAGAACTCCTGCTCTAGACTGCTTACTTGCAAACTACTGAAGTTTTATTGAACTCCTGCTTAGGAAATGTGGGAAAACAGAAAAGTGTCAGTACCCCCAGCAACAGGTCACCTACCTGTTGCTATCAAACTCAAAAAGGAGTTAAAAGGCATCACAGTTTTAAGAATCTACTCTCTTTTACCAAAGATCCCTTGAGCAACAAAAAGGAAGAGAAAAATCATTTGCATGAAGACAAGCTACACCATAAAGTTGTAGAACAAGTTTAAACTATTTCAATTATGGACTTAAAATATTTAAAGATAAGAGTTTTAATAGATTGTAGAGAATAGTACTTACTTTAAAAGGTTTATCAACAGACGTGCAAATCCTTGCATCATGCTGATCTCCAGCTTTTGAATTGTCACCAACTCGTACAACAACTTAATAAAAAGCACATGATCTTCTTTACTAAATTTTCTCCCATATAAACGGATATACCTAAAAGCAAAATAAGAGGAATAAAAAAAATATGCTTTAAAAAGGCTCATCTTAAGTGACAGAGCTGCCCAAGAACTTTGCTGTTAAACAACTTGAAGTTAATCTACCCTAAAGTCTTACCACTAGAGCCTGCTAGTAAATGAAAAACATTTACAAGAAAAATAAAAAGCCTAAAGCAACTGAGGATTGTACAACACTGCATAGCATGTCAGATTGATTTAAGTCACCAGTTTTAACTGACAAATACAAGATCTTTCTCTATAATAAATTTTCATCTTGTTCTGTGTTTGCTAGGCCTTTTGCTAATGCTTTTGTCTTAATTTCCCAAAGAAACATTATGTTTCATTGGTTAATAAGCTGTATGACAGGTTGATTTACAACTAAATACAGCCTTTATTAATGAGGGGAATATACTAGAGGCATTTAAGCAATTATATATCATATTTTCCTTCCATACAAACGTGCCCCCAAATAAGATGCACATCCTTCTTTGAAAGAAAAAAATGAAGAAAAAAAATCTCTCCTTGAAAATATTGGCAAGTATAGTATTTTCCAAGAGAAACTGCAGGCCATTGCAGGGGGCTGAGGGTTGGAGGCAAGCAAAACACTGGGGCTGCTCTGCTAAACCCCAACTGCAAGATACTACAGGTGCTGTAGGCTGAGCCGAAGTACTTGGATAGGCCTGTGTGAAGCGGCAAGTATTCGCTTCCGATTCTGCCCATTTGCAGGACAGTGATTTGATTCAGAGATTCAAATCACTGTCCTGATTTGACTGGTCCAATCAGATCCAAAAGATTCAGCACCGCTTTGGAGCTTAAGCCATAGACCGAATGGTAGGGCTGTAAAAAGCTTTGGATTTGGAGAAGATTCGGAGGCCAAATCTACGAATCTGAATCGAATCGCCGGAAGCTTTAGGCTTTCTGAGTCAATTTGGAAAAGATTCGGCCACAGGGTATAATGGGGAATCAATGAAATATCTATAACTTTGTCGTCTTTTGGCTGATGTCAGATTAAACTTGCAGAGATGGTAGCCTCTGCTGAGAGTGTGACACATGCCACGTTTCAAGGTGATAGGTACAGGAGTTTCTGGGTGACACTGTGTGTGTTAAGGTGCAGCAAGGTGAAAGCTGCAGGCCTGCTAGCCCCTGCTGAGACCACAAAGCCTGCCAGCTGTTAAGGAGATAGGTGCAGGGGTTCTGGGGCCCTGCACCTCTAGCTGCTGACAGGCAAAACTCGTGTCATGGGTGCTTGCGCAACTGCATCTGTTTTGGAGGGGGGGAGGGTAGGAGGAACTCCTGCAGGCCTGGCTGCTATGCTACTGTGTTACCAATCAATCATGATTCACTCAGGGACCAACTCAATACACAGTAGCTAGCTACTAGATAATGAGTTAACGAGCAAGAATTAACACCTAGAAAAACCACAGACTAAGGAGAGGAAAGAATCAATACAGAGCCCAGAACTGCTTCTGACCCAAGACAGAGACAGTCACTTGCACAATTACCCATGACATGAGTTTTGCCTGTCAGCAGTTGGAGGTGCAGGGCCCCTACACCCATCTCCTTGACAGGTGGCAGGCTTCATGGCCTCATAGGGGCTAGCTTCTTCTGAAGCTTTCACCCTGCTGCACCTTAACACACAGTGTCACCCATGTCATGAGTTTTGCTTGTGAGCAGTTTGAGGTGTAGTTTCCCTCAAAACCCTGCACCTATCTCCTTGAAACTTGGCAGGCTTTGTGGCATCAGCAACAGCTACCATCCCTGCAGTTTTCACCTCACTGTGGCTTAACACACAGACGTGACAGGCAGTTGACACAGCTGCCTCCAGCTGCTAAGTCTGTTGGGGTTGGGGGAGGTGGAAGGGAAGGGGTGAGGGAGGGATAGGGGCTGAGACAAACTACCCGGGGGGGGGGGGGGGGGGGAAGGAAGCATGTTACTTGGGGATGGGGCAGAGGGTTGCGGGATGTGGGCACGGCTTGCTCTGGGTGGAAGGGGGCAAGTGGCAGCAGGGCACAGCCCCCACTCCCAGCGCTGCCACCCTTGCATGCTGCGCCAGCTGGCAAGCAGCAACAGAGCAGAGCCCCCACTCCCAGTGCTGATGTGAGCGTGGCAGCACTGGGAGCAGGGGCTATGCCCTGCTGCCACTTGCCCCCTTCCACCTGCAGCAAGCCACATCTACTACCCCCTCCCCCAGCACTGGCTGGGTAAGTGGCAGCAGGGCACACCCCCGCTCCCAGCACTGCCAGCGGGGACTCTGCACTGCCATCACTTGCCAGCTGGTGCCCAGGGGGGAACATGCGGGATGCAACATGAGTCTCCGACTAGGGAAAGTGAAGTAATACCACACAGGGGCAGCTTATAGCAAGTTATTTTCCTTGGCAGAGGCTCCTACTGAAAAAGCTGTTATTGCCATATTTCCCCCCCGCCATTTCCAGCAGCTGACTTTTTTCCTGGAAGGAACATAGCGTATGTGAGAGAATTTAGTAATTTCAACCTTATATTCTTAACTGTTACATATTACATTAGCAAATAGTGAATGATATTTCTAACCAATTTCATTATTTTAAATCATGCTTTTAGATGGAAACTAGAATCAATTAAAATGTAGAAAATAGTTTTCACCTCATAAAAAGACATTTTTATAGTTATGTTACATGTGTTGGATGCACAAGAAAAAATGCATTTGTATCTTAAACAAATGAAACATATTGTTTCTTGAAACTCCATCCAGCAAGATTTTAAAGCTAGCAGATCTCGCAACACTACGTTATATTCAAAGATTGGAAGAAGCAAACAAATTCTTTCTTTAAACTGAATATGAGTTTAATGCTTAGGGCAAGCTGGCTATCAAACTGAAACCAATTTTTTTTTTCCATTTTAATTTGTCTTCAGAAGAGAACAACCATCTGAAGCTTATTAATCACTTCAACAAACTCTGGTTCCTGATTAACTTCTGCCAGTTCAGTGGTTTGACACTCAAGACTCTGGCAGCAAATATGTATTACCTGAGCTCAATTGTTATTTTAGTAGATTATAGCAAGGTCATAGGAATTATTTGTAAATAGATTTATTTTATGGAAAATTACTTAATAGCAAGTAATTAAAAATATCTTTTTTAAAATTGCTCCTTTTTATTTTCTCTGCTGTATAATTTCTGCTCCAAATGTTCAGTGTCAGATGAGAATGTTCATGCTGTCCTGATGGGCACTGCTTTTTTCAGAGCACTTCTGACATTCAATACCACAAAGGGTCACATCTTAGGAGAAACATGCAGAAGCCACCCCTGGGAATGCTACCTCATTTCTAAACATTTCATCATTCCTATTTTATATAATGCTGTAATGAAATTATTATTAGAGAGTCAGGCAGAAAACATCCATGGCCTTCTAGAATATGCACACCCCCTCTCACAGGAGGTCAGGAATACTGGCTCAGAGAATGGCAAACTATTCTAATGAAAAGGTCACCCTGACACAAGAAGAGCAGAATTCTCCTAAACGCTCTACTCAAAAAGGTTGAAACAATAAGTAGACATGCTTCTTTGGGCAAATCTGATATCTTTTATTAGACCAATTCAAACAGTTGGAAAAATTCTTCTTTGCAAACTTTTGGGTATAAATACCCTCTTTGTCAGGCTGAGGAAGCATCCTGCAGTTATTAGATTTACCCAAAGAACCTTGTCTGCCTATGTCCTTAGACCAACACAGCTACAACCTATTCCCCTGAACCAGTAAGTAAAGTTTCCTTGCAGTTACGTAACGTGTTAGGCGTATCATGTTCTTTCCCGTTTCTGGTCTCCACCTCCTACAGAGTTGACTCTACTATCTACTTCCTCACTCAGAAAATCAGTGTACTGGGTAGTAAGCAACCTATAATCAATCATAAATGTAATCAGTACATATAAAACAAAGCATGACAGAAAACAAAAGGAAGCATTATGGATGCTGAGGAGTATAAATAGAGATGCTCTCTCATACATTCATACATGTTCTCTCTCATTAGAAGTAGCATACAGGGTGAGCAAGTGGGGAAAGGCAGAAGGGAAGTTTGGGGGGGAGGGGGCAAAGAGAGACCAGGAAATAGTCTCAGATAGCCAGTATGGAGCTGCTGATTGGGGGGAGAGTATGGAAATTATTTCAGTGACTTTACAAGCAGTAAGGGAGTCAGAAGGCAATTATGAAGTTACAGGCAGAAGGAATAGCAGTAGCTGAGATGGATCTGAAGGTTGCATAAGCAGACAGCTGAAAGTTCAGGATAGTCCTATTATTTCTTACAGAGCTGGCAAATAAGAAAACATCTCCGGCCTGTCACTTTTGGAAGATGCTGGGAGAAGTGTAGTACACAAACTAGGAAGAAGGTCTAAGGCAAATTTATTCAATGTACTTTATACAGATGTAGAATTCAGGTGCAATCAGTTTCATAATTAGCCTTGTATAGCTCACCAGTTTGCCCTTTCATTTTTATGGATCTTTCATACAAGGTCACAAAAATAACTTTTTAAACAAAAAAATGCAATGTTTTACAAATAGTTTATTTTAACAAAACAAAAACATGTTATAGACTGCTTACGCATGCACAAAAAAAAAAGAAAAGAAAACAAAAGAGAGACTTTAAACTCAGCATGCCCCCTCACCAAGTCCAGCTCATGCCCAGAAGAGGCATCCCGTTAATTTGACCCAGCTTACCCAACATCTGTACAAATCCAATGCTTCAATGGGGCTTTTTGGTACTTTAATTTAATAGCTTATTGAATCAACTTTACATAAAAGTACCAAAAAGCCCTGCTGAAGTGTGTGATCTATACAGACACTGCAGAGCTGTGTCAAACTACTGCAATGTCCCTTCTGGTTTTTTTCCCCATGCCTGTCAGCAGCTATGTTATAATGGATAAAAATAGCTGTTTTTCATGAGTTTTTGCACAGTACCCAAGTACTAAGGTTCCCTCTTCAAGGTATATTTTTACTGCACGAAAACTGACAAATTAGTTATCCCACTGTACAGTTCTTAGCAACAAAACAATAATTTCTGCTGCAAGATAGCAGAGAGACCAACCCTATATGCCATCTAGGACTCTTCTCCGCAGCAAACTTGCAATAAAAAACTAAAAACAAACCACACATGCCTCAACTCTAGTAAGATGTTACAGTGGGTTAATTTATACGCTTTAGTCACCTGGGAAGAAACAGATTGGTTCACCAGCATCCTGAACTTTTTTTTGTTTTGGGGTGGTGGGTTTTTCTGGTCTACCAGCCATGATTCAAGTTGCTGACTCCAACAAAAGACAATGTACAGAGGCAGGCCATGTTTTTATATGGATTTAATTTTCAACCCTCATATGCTTTGTAGTTGAAGCACTATTTGCCAATTTAGGTGAGACAGCACTAGATCAAATCCTCTTTTCAAAACACTAGTTATCAATCAGCTGGACTGTACTACTTTTACTGTAGTAGCATGCATGTCTCATTTCACAGATCTTACCTTTGCTACACACAAATTTTGACAAACTTGCCTTTGGCCTGAAGTGAACTTTATCATAGATTTCATAGATATTAGGGCTGGAACAGACCTTGTTAGATCATCGGGTCCAGCCCCCTGCCCAAGGGGCAGGAAGTCAGCTAGGGTCAAAGGATCCCAGCAAGATAAATGTCCAAATGTTTCTTGAAAGTGTCCAGAGTAGGTGCTTGCACCACCTCTCGGGGGAGTCTGTTCCAGGCCTTGGGGGCTCGGACAGTAAAGAAGTTTTTCCTTATGTCCAGCCCAAAAAGGTCTTGCAGGAGTTTGTGACCACTGGACCTTGTCATCCCCTAGGGTGCTCTGGTGAACAGGCGTTCCCCCAGATCCTGATGCACACCCATTATATACTTATAGGCTGCACCAAGCCACCCCTGAGCCTGCATTTCTCCACACTGAAGAGTCCCATAGCTCGCAGCCTCTCTTCATAAGGCCTGCTCTCTTGCCCTCTGATTGCGCGTGGCTGTCCTCTGGACTCTTTCAAGCTTCTCCATGTCCTTCCTAAATGATGGAGCCCAGAATTGGATGCAGTACTCCAACTGCAGCCTCTCCAAGGCCAAGTACAGTGGGAGGAGGACATCATGGGTCTTGCTCAAGATACATCAGTAGATGCAAGCCAAAATTTTGTTCGTTTTGCCAGCTGTGGTATCGCATTTGGTGGCTCATATTCATCTTATGGTCAGTCATGACTCCCAAGCCTCTTTCGGTCATGGTGCTAGCATTGCCAAGCCTATAAGCGCATGTTCTTAAGAAAACACTTTACTAGTTAAGTCCTTGGCAAAAATGCCTCCCTTAATCAATCTCTCTCTCCCCCTCAGAAAAGGTGCAGTAAGTACTCATCTCTCCTCAGGTGGTCTCAAATGCTTTAAAAAACAAATTTAGTTAAATCATACAAACTTTGCATGACCACACTTTGATTTAAATGCAGTAACATTTACTAATGCAAACACACTTGGTATGCCTCATTTCAAACCAAATGATATAGACCTACACAAAGTTGCATCACTTTATAGAAATAAAAAACCACCCTGTGCGTGCGTGTGTGCCAAGCCTAGCACAATACCCTCCTAAATGGAAAGGATGCTACACTGCATGAGGACAAGAAGAGCAATTCCAGAAGACCAGCTCACCTAAAGAACTCAAGGTCAGAAAGGAGATATATTACTGTTCAAGCAGGAAGTTAAGCCTTGCTAAGCTCCTTCTCTATAACGGCCTGTTTCAGCACCTCCTAGCCACAGGTAATGTCTTAGGTTCATTTAAGAAACACAAAACATGTTTAGAGGAATAATTTGAAGTCTACTCAGTTTTAGGAAATGATTAAAAAAAGTGTAAGGGTACAAGCGTGTTCAAGTACTTTCTCACATATGACACGGCCCCAAGTACAACACAAAACCTATGTTTGGAAAGCCTCAAGAAAAGAGGGGGAAGAAAAAAAATCTCAACAAGTAAGTACCAGAGGCATGGGGTTTCTGAGGCCCAATATGGTGTGCTGCATTAATTGATGCTACCACCACTCTGCACCCCTCCACCCCCCAAAATTGCTAGACCTGTGGGGGAGCCCTTTTTCTTACATATAATTAGTACCCCAATTTTCCCAACTAGTGTTGGAGGAAAAGATGTGGGTTACATAAAATATATGGGTTAGTATATTTTCTTGTAACATCAGTTATAAAAAATTGTCCAACAGCAGATTAAAATCCTTTTTGCCCACTGAACAGTAGTAAATAAGGAAATTTCTTTGGACTGTGGGCACCTACCACTTATTTATACAAGCATTAAGCTTTCACATAAATAAGTTCATAGCCATAAAAAAGAATACACGTTTCCCTTGCTTTATGCTGTACAGGAAACCCTCGCTATTCATGGATTCAAGTATTGGCAGTGTGCCATGCCAACTGGGTGGGTTGGGTCGAGCGCTGCCGTGGCTCCCTCTGGCACTACACCGAGCTCCTGCCTCTGCAGTTAAGCCAGGCACAGAGCACTACATGGGGCAGGGGAGGGCAGAGCCAGGGAGGGTGGAGCAGAGAGCAGAACCAGGAGGGCAGAGGTGGGCACCGGGAACAGGGGCGGCATCTTCTCTGCTGGAGGCAGCCAGGGCGGTCCCCAGGCGCTGTGGGGAAGCCCTGCGCTTCCAACCTCTCACAGGGGAGCAGGGAGCAGCTGTGGGGTCTGACAGGGAGCCCCGTCAATATTCGCAGATTTTGCCATTTGTGGGGATCTCCAGAACAGATCCCCTGCAAATGGCAAGGGTCTCCTATACATGTGTTCTTTGAAAAAAGTGCATAATTTGAATTTGCATAAAGGGAACCCATGTTACAATGTAACAAATGGGGATATGTTCCAAGACCTCAACTGTACCCAACCCCAAGACCCACTTCTACATGACCATTTTGGTACTCACCAACAGCAGGCAAGACACACAAGCACAAGGCACTACCATAATGGGGATGGCAACTACAGAAACACATGTTGCAGACAGTGAGCGAGGAACACAGATCAACACAGAAGACTGTATTTTGGTGTGAGGCTCTTGTGCAAGGCACTGTACAAAGCAGCTGGTTGAGGGCTTCCACCAGCCCAATCACCTAAGAGTAAATTTACCTCTCATAACAAATTTTTGGTATAAAAAGGGTCACTGCATAAGAGCGAATTCGAACATACAGAACCCACAAAGCGAGGGAAATCTATATATTCAAAAGATTAATAGATGCAGTGGTATCCAGGGACTCGAAAAATCTGTTTTCAGAATCTGAGTTTTCTTTTTTCCCCCCCAATAAAATGATTAAGTCTCTAGTCTTTATGTTTATAAAACATTCCAAACATGCTTCAAGTGCAACTAATATAGTAAATGAAGTCTACAGAGAGACTGATACATAATCAGGTGCATAAGAAATAGTCCAATATTATTTAAATCAAAGAGTAGTCCAACTTTAGTTAATCTACAACTCAAAATTCAGCTGGCAAAACCTAAGACCAAACAGCAGGCATTATATGTACCATTCTCCTGCTGCTTCAGAAGAACAAGTGACTTAAGATGCTGGCGAATTACAGCCCAATGCATAGACTTTAGCTCTTAGATCAGATGTTGAATGCATTTTTCAAACTCTTGTGATGGTTATCCAAAGGTTTCATAGAGCTCACATCATCATCTGGTGCTCATAACTTCACCAAGTACTAGTATCAAGCATGACAATAGCCAGTTTTGTCGCTATTAGACAAAACTAGGGATGCACCGATAAAGATTTTTTGGGCCAATATCGATGGCCGATTAACGAGCCATATTGGCCGATACCGATCCGATTACCTATATACAGACCAGGAGCTTGGAGAGCAGTGTCTGTCTGGTAAGTCCGCTGGTAGGGGGGAAGAGGCAAGGGGGGGGTGGGCAAATCGAGGCCACCATGGTAAGGGAGAAAGAAGGCTGGGGCAGGCACTGCATAGCCAGGGCTGGACGTGGGACAGAGCCACAAGCAGCTCATCCAGGGACCATGGTTCCCACCACTGCATGCACTATGGCAGGCATGGGGGGCATGTGCCTCCCGGATCTGTGTGGAGTGAGGGCGGGCTGCCACTGCAGACTGGGGCTGGGGTTGGTGTTGGGCTCTTCCCAGCAGGGGGGCTGGGCCGGGGCTGTGCTAGGGGTAGGTGGCAGCGTTAGAAGTGTGCGGCAGCACTGGGAGGGGAGTTTACAGGGTGACCCACCCTGTAGCCCCAGTCCCAGTGCTGCCACCCCTGCTGCCCACCCCGAGCACAGCCCCAGCCCAGCCCCACCACTGGGAAGAGCCCAGCACTGCCCCCAGCACCAGTGGGAGCCTGCCCTAGCCCCACACACAGACCCAGGGAATACGCCCCCTATGCCTGCCCTGGGGGTGCAGTGTTGGGAGCTGTGCCCCCTGAACAAGCCTGTTGTGGCTCCTTCCCACATCTTGCCCTGCCAGCCAGGCAGCACCTGTCCCTGCCCCACTCCCTCCCTCACCGAGGGGGCCTTGATCTGCCCTCTCCCCCCACACTCCTTCACCTTAACAGACTTACCAGCCGGACACTGCTCTCCAAGCTGCCATGCGGGCTGTGTGCCATTTTTCGACCACATAGGCCAAAAAAGCCAACTGCCGCTAACATCAATTTTCCTTTTATCGGTGCCAATACAATATAGACCAATGTATTGGTGCATCTCTAGACAAAACCCCTTAGACCAAGGGTGCTCAACCTCCAGTCTGTGTGCCAAATACAGCCTGCAAAGCCATCCCATCAGGCCTCCAGGGCTCCCGACAGGCAAGGAAATTTGGCACCAGAGGAGCAGTGGCTATTAATAAAACTACCCCCCTCTCTGCCAAATTCCCCAAACCGAAGGCCCAGCATGGCAAGCCAGCCTAGGCTACAACCAGGAGAGGCCACATGCCCCCACTTCTCCATCAGGTCACGACCATGGGAAGTGGAAAGTAATACACTGCGGAAGTAAGCACTAAATTTATTCATAGTCTTTAAGCTAGAGCCCGAGGCCCCTGACAGACATTATGCTTAAAATGTAATTAACAGATTAATCATGTCTTAAGTGGGACCTGATGCAGAATCCCACAATCACCCCTCTTGTCATGCATGTCGCAGAATAGGAAGCATAGTTGTTAGTATCCCACATCAGACCCCACTGAACTTTTACTGTACTTTCATGTCTACTGAGGGTCTGAGTGACAGACCGTGGGAGGGAATGCATTAGCAGACACTTGTACTCTTCTAAAAGAGTAAAAGAAACTCTCTCTCCACTCCAGACATCGTGTGTGAAGCTTCTATTGCATAAGCAGAGGTTAATGCAGAAGATGGAATTCCAAAAAGGAGCCTGAACACATGCAGCACCACAAGTAAAAATTCCACGAAGGACAGCAAGGCAGGCTGCAGTCAGGCAGTGCCACAGATCCTAACTCTCAACCTCCTCTTTCATATTTAATTTCTGTAAAATAGGCTTAATGTTTCACACAGCAAAAAATCCAGTACACTGTCCTACCCTGCTTCCATGTTTAGATAGAAAAAATAAAGAGAGGAGCTTCCTACTAAAAAAGGGAACTTGCTACAGCAAAACCTAGTGGTGCTTTTTATAGGCAGCACAGCCATGAACTACTACTAATACACAGGAGCATACCTTCCCCTTCCTTGTTATTGTCCAGCTATTGTGATTTTGGCAGACTTAAGTGCTGCTTTTATTGTAAACTGCATTTAACATTAAGTGCTCTGGGTGAGATATGCCAGAGAAGCATACCTCACAACTGTTCTGCATATCATTTTGGGTTTACAACACTTCCTCAAATTCTTAATGTCTCATTTTCCCATACTTTTCTTTCCAGTTTTCTTCCTGAAAGTCAAAATGTTTTCATCCCCAAACCTTCATATTTATAAATTAGTAAACTAACCAAAAAAAGACTTTAACTAATCACAAGCAAACCTAAATCCCTTTGACCTTGCTTTGCTACACCTTTTTCATCCTCTTCTAGGTTTGTTTTGGGGAAGAAATATACAACGGTTGCTGGACTAGACCAAGAATTAGTAGTGATCAGAGAAGATTTTAAATCAGTGCGTCTCAACATTTTCAGACTCAAGGCATGCCATGGAAAGTGCCAGCTCTTAGATTTCATTCATTTTTTAACTACAGAAAAGTAATATAGCTAGGTCTCTTCCATTGCAAAAAACTCAGAAAAAGAACAACAGGTCAGAAGGGATCGATTCTTATTTGAAATCTCTGGGTTTACCTTGTGAACCGTGTGTGTAAGTGTTTGCAAACCTAACCATGTTTGCATACCTAAACCTTAAAGAGATGCCATGGCACCCTGGTTGAGAAACTAAGAATTGTTCCTTTAACACTAGTCCTTTTCAATAGAGCAGCGGTCCTCAACCTTTTTAGCCTCAAGGCACCCATCCATAACTTTCAGAATGTAGTGGTACCCCTCCATAACTTTCTAGAAGTTCAACCCAGATGAAAACCACTGAACTGGACTTAACTGGTTCCAGTTGAGAATAGGAGGGAAAAGAGGTTAGCTGTGCCCTGTTTTTTCCACCCTCTACCCCCCCCTCCCCTGCATCTGGTCTGTACCTGAGGGGACAAGTGCACCCTTTACCATTGGGACCGCTCCTCCAGGCGCATTGTAGACCAGAGACTAGAGCAAGGGTGGGCAAAATGCAGCCTACAAGCTGGATTCGGCCCACCAGCTGATTGCATCTAGCCCGCAAAGTCATGGGATCTGGCCTGCAGGAAGCCAGTGGCTTCAGCTGCTGCAGCATGCTGGGCAGGTATGCCCATACCAGCCCTGTCCACAGCTTATATCAGCTCCCAGACTGTGCAGCAGAAGCAGCACCGAGCACACATCAGTATCAACTGTGGAAGAGGAGGATCCTGAAAGGGAGGTTTAAGTGATGGTAATTAGTTATTTAGTTCCTTTCCCACAGCCTGTAGTTCTTAATAATTCTCTACTTTTCAATTAATTTGTAGGAAGCACCTCAAAATAACTAGCAGCAGACTAACAGATATAGTAGTCCTATTTAATCAAAATGTAGTATTCAAAAACTTTTAAAGAAAATAAAATTAATGCAGAAACCCAAAACACAACTGGCGAGGATGCTGATATGAATTTGTCTGGAGTAAAACTCAGTAAGGTCCAATTAACTTAGTATCAGGAGAAAGAAAAGCAGTGTCATACAGGAGAAAATTTGGGTGTCTTTACCAGCACTCATGGAATTAAAAAAAAAAAAAGCAACCATTAACCAGTTTCAGAAACAGCAGTTGTACTATACTAAACATTGTTCCTATAAGAATTTAAAAGGGGAAACAAGCACAAACCTACCCTAGTTCCCAAAGCATGACATCTCACTATGAAGAAAACAGAACTACATGTCAAATGGCTTCTATTTTTACAACTTCAAAGAGAGATTTCTTTATGCAAGCAGACTGGGGAAGGGGAGAGAATCAGATCATTCATCTTCAGCTGACTCAAATGTCACCAAGACAATATTATAAAATAGAGTCTACCCATGGTGTCCTCAGCAACACAGAAAAAGGAAAAGCAGCAAGACCCAGAGTGTTCAAAGTACCTAACACTTTCCCATCAGAGAAAAAATTATGACCAAATAAATAAGAAGAGCATGGGTACAACACTTCAGAATTCTAGAAGGCTGTTGGGAGCCTCCCAATCTTCCATTCACATGCACCAAACTATATGGGGAATTGAAGTTGTTCGCATTTACCACTACCCTATGCTCAAGTCCTTCCAGAATACTTTAAATACCCAAAATACAAGTGCTGGGCAACAGAAAATATCGAATTATTGTCCTTTCAGAGGAAGGTTAAAAGACCACAGACATGCACACACACATATATACTAAGTTAAGATAACATTTCACAGTCAACTTGAAATTCTACCCCTTTTGACTCATATCCTCCAGAGTCCATCAGAAACCTAATAAACCTTGCTCCTTCCTCTCGTTCTGTCAACCAGTTGGAAACATGCCTCAGATTAGTCCTGCACAGAGAATGTCCACTGTGCAATTTGAATTAGAGTTCTAATTTGGACTTCAGCTGGGCACAGGGGGAAAGAAAAGTTGCAGCCTAGTTTGGTTAGCAAGTGGGAAGGTACTTTCACCCCCGTATTTCCACTGCCACTTTGGGAGGAGTGGGGGGAAAGAAGAAAAGTTAGCTCTGTCCTTCCTCTATGCAGCTGTAATTTGGGGAGGAAGGCGTGGAGAGAACTTTCTCTCTTCATTCTACCTTCCCAAAAATCAAGGTACAAGTCATATTCCAAGACACATTATGTATGCAAGAAAGTATGGAACGATCTTCTTGTATATCCTGTAAGAAATCATAAACTATTATACATTAGTCCACTATAGACACTATTTCAAGAATATTGGTTAAGCACAACTTTTCAAGAAAATTTAATAAAAAAGGGAAACTGAAGCTTTTTAACTAGATAATCATATAAAGTAGCAGACTAAGTCAATTTAAAAAAAACAACATGTTTTCTATAAGTTTTCCCTCTTGCTTTCAGGACAAATGCAGCACCTCACAGGACAAGAGAATTTGCTAACACAAACTGGAAGGAACTGGGAATATTAAAATTAGGGCTTATAATGGAACCTGGTTCAAAATTTACATCTTAGTTTTTTGCTAAATGATACAAATAATTTCACTTGTAAAAAATAGCCCCATGACTTCAATGGACAACTCACATTAAGTGACACATGGACAAAAATAACCGTATGAATGTCTGCTTAATGGGAGAAAGCGTTCCTTTCCCATACTGTGCAAGAGTACATTTACATCACCAAAATGAAACATGCAAAATAACTGCGGAAGTCAAACTACAATTTAAGGTGAACCGAACATAATCCATTAAAAGAAACTAAATAATACGTTTGAGTCAATGAATCTCAAACCCTCGAATTAAAAGCCAAATTTCTGCTTTATAAGAATGCAGGACTGGGACACACGGACACCCCTTAACTTTTGAGGTCAGGCTTTAAAAATACAGCACAGTATTTCATGTACCGGGGGCTTGATCCTGCAAGGGATGCAGGACAGATACTACTGGATGCAAAGGATCTGCAGAGTCATATCAAGTGCTGAAACCCGGCCTCTGACTCCAGCAGATACCATGTGTACTCCTTAAACAGGATTATCCACTGAGCCCACATGGATGGTATCAAACCTGTTTTATTCCCTGTACCCAAGATCTCAAATTATGAGTATTTATGCTTCTGCACCCACAGTGGAGGCTTACTCTCCAGCTCATGGAAAAACAACCAACTGCTCAGTAAGTACCAACCCCTTGCTTCCGAATGGTTCTGGGTACTTTAGTCAAATGGCCCTTGGTCCCTTTGCATGTGTACAGAGATGTAAACATTAACTTCTCAAATCCTCTATCCATGTCTGAACACTAAAATACTGCAGCACACAAGGCCAGAGGCTAATAAGAACAGAAAACATGGATTATTAGGGGGGAGGGTATTTTTTCTTGGAGTGGAGAAAAAGGGGGAAGGATATGGTGGGTTATGTCACAGGGAGAAGGAGTCTTGGTTTGCTGGTAATTTCTTGTGTGGATGAGAGAGTGGAACAGAGTAAGGAGCAGTGTAGAAGCAATGAAATCAACATTTATTAAATGTAACATTTATTAAATTGTACTGAAAATACACCTCTCTTTAAAAAAAAGTACAACGGGAAAGTTGATAAAAATCAATTATTTAAATCCAGTTTTAGGCTTGCTGATTTAAATCAGTTATTTAAATCAATTATTTAAATGGACTTGATATAAAAATCAATCCACCCTAATTCAAGATGTGAAGAAGTTTTTACCCATTACCACTGACAATAAAATAAAAGACTTCACTCGACATCAGCTTGACTCAGGCCAAAATACTTAAATCTTCGTATTTTAGAATAATTTTCAGTATATTCAGACCCATATGAAGTGTTTTCATACATATTTTGTCTAGTCAAGATCAGGAAACAGAAGTGTCAAAAGCAAAGTGAAACTACAGAAGCGAATATGAAACTAACTCTAAGTTTTGTTTCCCTCTGCTCCCCACACCAAACAGAAAAACGTGCACTCTAGGCTCTGGAATGCATTATATTACAACAGGGAAGTCTTCAGACAAAATAAAGGACATCATGCAAGTTGCACTTGACCTACAGCAAATTCAAACTTCAAAGAATGGGTGGCAAAGCACACTAATTACACCTGCTTGGTTTTTTTTGAGATTCACAGGAGTAGCATAATAGCTATTTTGGATGAGCTACATGTATTATCCTACAGATTAAACTACCAGCAGTAGCTGCAGTTTAGTAATGGCTAGTGTATAAAATAGTCACACTCTGAAGTTGCAAGAGGCTTAATGCTAACAAGTGTATTGTTGCTTTCTCAAGTCACCCTACCTATAAGAGGCTGCCCTTCCTCTGGGCCACTGACAACTGCCCAATATGTTTTGCAAATATTGGCATATGAACTTCTGCCATAAGACTAAAAAACAAGAGGCATCACTGTAAACAGTATGAGTTAGCAGATGTCTACAGGAAAAACAGTATCACCATGTCCAATCAGGTTCAAAAGTCTCATAATGCAATCTCGCAAGTCATTTTGCAACTAGCACTGTAATTCTATCCAAGAAAGCTACTTGGTAAACATAAGGTCACTTGCACTGTTTTTTGTTGGGTTTTTTTGGGTTTTTTTTTTGTTTTTGTTTTTTTACAAAAGCAGATTTTTAAATACCCAGATATTTATTAGGCAGACAAGGTTCCTTGGGTGAATCTAATATCTTTTATTAGACAAACCCAAATAGTTGGAAAATAATAAAAGTTGGTCTAATAAAAGATACCAGATTCACCCAAGGAACTTTGTCTGCCTATGTCCTTAGAACAACACAGCTACAACCTACACCCCTATAACATAGAAGATATTTATTACATTCTTAAATGTTCAAAAAGCGTATTTAAATATTATTTTTCCTTTTTTTTAAATTCTGGAAGTGAAGATCAGATTCACAATCTATTTATCAATTAAGACAATTAAACACAAGCCATCACAGAGTTCAACAGGAACTTGGACTCTTATTAGTCTCCATATGTAGCAAATATCATCACTGTAGGGGATACACAGTATTTAGAAAAAACAGAATTGAAAGTTTATTCACAGGGATGTGGTGCACTGACTACAGTTGTGGCAGTCCATTTTATAAAAGTGTCATCATATGACAAGACTGGGCTGGAAAGAGCATCATTAGTACCCAGGGAAATTTTCACCTGCACTTTGACAGTCCTCAGAATCAAAACGCTTCCTGATTTTGTCAGCAGGAGGGATTTTTAGAAACTGTTCTCACCAGCGCTGTCACCCGCACTGGCACGAGTGCTCTGGGTGGGTTAGTGAAGGCCAGGTTTGATGCCCTGTTCTATATGTCGCTGCTAGGATTTTGTTAACACAGCTAAAGAACAAGCACTGCGTTTACACCAAGATTTCTGGTGCTGAACTAGTGCAGCACAAATGCAATCTTTCAAGGCTTATTTTGCAAGATTTAAATCCTGCATCTTCCCGAGCTGAATCCCAATTTGGAAACATTCCCATCCTGAGAGAAACAAAGTTAGTTGGGTAAATGTAAAATCATGTATTAAACCTACTGAATAGCTGGGGGAAAAAAGGTTATTTTTAAGCTCTCAGGCACAGAGACCCTCTTCTTCAGGCATAGAGGGAGTCTGCTGGTGTTCTCTCCAGGGCCAAAAAGAAGCTTAAGCCACTATGCAAAACTTGCAAAGAGCAAGTTTTCCAACTATGCAATTGCTATGCAGTTGGTTTTTTTTTTTAAACAGAAGATATCACATTTACCCAAATAACCTTGTCTATGTCCTTACACCAGCTCCCCACCCCCAGCCCCAAAACATCCCGAGGGGGCATGCCGTTCCCTAGGCAAGTGACTGGTTTCCAACTCAGTGGCAGGGCTCCAGGAAGCTGACCAGAAAGCCACCTTTACCACAACCACTGCCTGCAAAGGAAGTGCAGAACTCTCAAACTCTTTGTCTAAAGGTGATACCTTTTATTAGATGAACCAAGAAAGAGATCTTAGTCGGTCTAATAAAAGATATCGCCTCTGAACCAAGGGATGATCTGAACTAAGAAACATTTCCTAGTTGGTCTAATAAAAGCTATCATCCCTGAACCAAGAGTTGGAAAGTTTCACATTTCTTTTAGTCTCAGACCTACACGACTACTAAATACACCCCTGAACGTATTTGGAGCAAAGGAGCACTCAATCTCCAGGCCCATCCCCACTGCAGGAGGACAAGCAGCTCCGGCCCTGAACACTCAGCACCCTGCAGACTCCAGCGACACCCTCCCAACCCCTCACTTTAAGGGACTCGCCGAAGTTATTTGGCCCCAGCAGTCTTTCCAACCCAGAGCAGGGGGCTGGACCCTATAATCTCACGAAGTCCCTCCCAGCCCTGAACTTATGGAAATCGGCGACTCGCCCCAGGCACTGCAGCCGGCGGGCCCTCCCCTGCCCGGCTCAAGAAGCGGGAGGGGTCTGTCGCTCCTTGAAGCAGCCCAGCCTCGGGCACGGGGCAGTGAGCCAGACCCAAGGACACGGAGCCGCCGCCGGCCCCGACGCCGTAACCCAGCCGCCTCCAGGACTCACGTGGCGAGCTTGCGGGTCCAGAAGAGGCCGCCGGGCCAGAGCTCGCGGAGCTGCAGGGCGCGGCCCAGGTTGTCTTTGATGCATGAGAGCAGGCAAGCGGCTTCGGCCTCCAGCCGGGCGCCGTAGGGCAGCAGGCGGTTGTACGCCACCTCCTTCTGCGGCCCGGCGCCGCGCCGCTCCTCCCCGCCTGCGGCCATAGCTAACGGCCGCCCAACCGCCGCCGCGATGGCCGCGCCCGGCCCCGCCGACTCGCGCAGCAGCGGTGCCTGGTGACGAAGCAACCGAACGCGCGCGGCGTCCCCCCCCCCGCGCTCCGCGCGCGGAGGTCATTTCCTGCCCGAGGGGAGGGAGGGGGCGGGGCGATGACGGATGCTTGGCTGAGGGGGCGGGGCCACGGTGCCCGGCGCTCCCTCAAACTCCGTTGGGGGAGGGGGTGGGGTTAACTCCCCCTCTCCCCAGTTGTTCTCGCGCTCGGCTGGTGACGACAGTCCGTGGCCCTAGTAACGGGTGGCGGGTTAACAAGCCCTCGTCTCCAGAGCAGGGCGCGTCTTTCCACCTCCTTTTCCTGCCCTGTTTTGGGTTTTTTGGGTCATTTCTCCTCAATATTGATTTATTTTTCCCTCCACCTCTGGCTTTTTTTCCTGTTTCCCCCGCTTCTGGTTTTTTTGTTTGTTTTTTTTTTTTATAAGTGTCCCCCCATTCCCCACAACCCCATTTCAGGGATGTATTCGGTAGCCGTGTTGGTCGGATTCAAAAGGAAATGCAAAACTCTAGAACTCTTGGTTCAGAGAAGATACCTTTTATTAGACCAATGAGGAAATGGCAACAAAAAAACTTCTCTTTTTCTACAAGCTTTTGGGCTCAAACGCCCTTATTCTTTCGTCTTCCCAGAGCCTGAAAAAGATATATATTTGCCATTTCCTTGTTGGTTTAATAAAAGGTATCATGTCTGAACCAAAAGTCTAGATTTTTGCATTCCCCCATTTTATTTTTTTTGTTAAGGTATCCTCCTCTTTCGGCCCCCCCCCCCCCCCCCGGGCTTCTTCAGGTGTGCTTCCCCTGTGTGCTGACCAGGCCAAAATCCCTGTTTTCTTCCCATTCATCATGCCTGCTGTTCACTGGCCAGGCTAAAGTCCTGTCCCATCCCGTCCTCCACCTCCACTGTTCACTGGCTAGGCCAAAATCCAGTCATGAGTTTCCCTGCTGATGATTATTCACAGCCTTAGGGAAGTTTGCTGCCAGATGCAGACTTTAATCTAGTCTCCCTAAACAAGAGCACAAAAAGACTTGTATCCTTTGTTAAGAACAAAGACAAAGCAAGTCCTGCCTATAGCTATTGCAAAATTGCCTGGATTAGAGACTGGCTGGTTTCCCATGATAGGTGTGGGTTAGCATCACCTGTGCTTAGGAGATGGGTTTTGGCTTGGGTTTGTGACTGGGTCAGTTGAGCAGCAGCATTTTTGTGACAGACTCAACTCACCTGCTTTGTCTAAGAAGAAGCTTGTTCAGTTAGGAGAGGGATCAATGTCTGTAGTCCTAAAGGCTCATGTAGGCAGCACAGAACTAGAAATCTCTGGTGACTTGGGGTCTGAAGTGGGACAAGCTGAGCAACCCTGCTCAGGGGGCTGAAGACAAGATCCTCAGGTACCTAAACAGATAGATACCACTGATATCTTCAAAACCGGTACCAAGCTGCAGCCAAAACCTGTAAGCATGCAAGTGCCCCAGGTACCTATTTTTCTGCAGCCTGAGTTATCATCAATGGACATAAATGCTGATCTGCACAGGAACTGTTTGGGTCCCTGGCTCAAGTGGGAGTCTTGGAAGAGGGGTTCTTAGAATAGGCGTTTTCTGGCCTACCTTGTCAGTGGGGCACTAGTCCATTGGGCGATTGGGTGGTGGGGAGTTGTCATCCACAGAGTTCTTGGGGATAGTGACCTCCTGGGACACGCAGCAGGGGCCTCTCACATCCCACTGCTTTAACCACCAAGCTATTGGATAGTCTGCCTGGATTTCCTGTTTTGTTTTTCACTTGCGAGTGGGTGGATTTTATAGCTAGACTGGGGGAAGTATGAGAATCAATATATCCAAGTGTGGGAGACTGAAGTGCCAGAGCAAGAGGACCACCTGTTTATCAGCCTGCAAGGAGAAACCGAGTAGTAAATCTGATTCCAGATCAAGAAATACTCTGCCCATTTGATTGCCATTTGAAATATTAACTTCTTCAGTCAGTGAAGTGAATTTCAAATGTTGCCTGGTCCTCTCATTGACTTCAGTGGGTGTAGGATGGAAGCCCATGTTGGGTATATGACAAGAGCAGTGATAGCTGTTATCTCCAGCTGTCTCCTAAATATAATTGTTAATTGAAATTCCCTTTAAGAGTTGCACTGTAACCCGGCAACAGCTGCAAACTGATTAGATTTAAAGCTACTGACAAGGCCAAATTCAGTTTTCTGATCTTTCCCTTTACAGGGGAAAACAGCTGGCTTTGAATGCTGAACCAATGGCCTACAATTATAGAGTTACAGAGGGTGGAAGAAATATGACAGACAACCTGAGGAAAAATCAAGTAAGCTAGAGCTGCAGTACGCAGAGATTTCTGTGTAATTTTCCTGGTGAAAGAATTCCCATCAAATCCCGCTATGGGTTCTATCTTGTAAAGTTTTATTTATTCACACCTGACAGTCATTAACCAATCACACCAAGAAAAGGTTTTCTTGTGGTTATGGATGTGAGCAAAGAGGAAAACAGATTTGCAAGATCCAAAAAAATTAGTGCAAGGACTGTTACTTTCTTTTGTAGGAAATAAGGCATTAGTGCCATAATCTTTAGGAAAGCAAAGGTTTCTACAATTATGTTTAAGTACATAAACTAACATTTTCACACAAGTGCCTAAAAAGGGCATTTACATTCATCTTTATGGAAGTTCAGAGCATTCAGCATCCAAAAAATCAGACAGCTTGATACAGTGCTTTAACTATTGATGGTTCAGACAGCAATGCTTATATTTAAATTTTCCCTATTTTTTCTGTAAATAAGATCCAGTTTTCTGTCATTGATAAGTTTGCCAAATTTAACTATTTGAGCTGAAATTGTTCATATTAATTCTCTATCTCAGATTTTTTTTTTAAGTTTCAACAAAACTTACTTGTCCGTTTTGCATAATGAGGCTGGGGAGGGAGGCGGGGGATGGAGTTATTTTTGCCAATATTTTGGCAAAAAGGTTTCCAACTATTTCTTTAAAAAGGTCTGCTACTTTTCCAGGTTTCTAGAAAAGGGAATAATCTGAAGATGTGCGCCCATATTTAATGATTTAGAGATTGTATTGAACGCTCTTTAACAATGACACAACAAAAAAGACTGAAGTTAAACCCATTGATTTGCTTTTTTTCTTTTTATTGTTAGGAGTGCTTTGTTATTATTAGTCATAGTCCTAATCTCTTGGGACTAAACATTCTGGGGTGGGGCATGCCTGAGAACTGGTATTTAAGCAAACAATTAAAATGTATTCCTTGTTTCTTTAGGCTATTATTTGAAGCAGCTTTAGGACAAGCTTGCTTGTTGCTCAGTGTCTATAAAACACTTTTTTCTCTACCTCAAAAACCTTTATTCACTAATGAGCATATTACACATATGCATCAACCAAGTCTTCTCACACATTACTATAAATCAAATGGAAGCATTGTCTACTAGCCTACCTATGAAAATGGGCAATAACAATTGTGGCTGACAAAGATAAATCATGTTCAGAACTGGTGCAGATGCTGAAGTTCAAAGGTGGGCTCCAGTGTTTAAGAATGGAGTTAGATGAAAACTTAGATTATTCATTATTTGGATGATTTGAGATTTTAAAAAAATTAAAATGGCTCCTTTTTGGGCATATTTGTCATGGCTAATCCTTTTTTTTTTTTTAATTCCTGTCTTCCTAATAATAAACCCCCACATTCTGAAATATTGGTATATTATGACATTGGTTTACACCAGAAGCAGATTTAAACACAGGAAAGTGTTTAAAAAATTACAGTATTTGAAAGCTAGATATAATATACTCAAATTTGGTTACTTTTTGTTAGGTATTTTCAAACTAATTTTAAAACTGTATTCTGTTACTGTTAATAAACTACATCCATCTATGTTGCTGTCTATTTAAACATTATTTTATCCATTGTAAATTAACATGGAAAGCAGTGCCATACTGAAAACATTCTAATCCTGGTATAAATCCTGCTATAAATTAATTTGACTTTCTGGTACTCTCATATGTGCTTGTTATTTTCAGAATATGTTATATGGAAAGAAGTAGTTCTAGAAATAACAATTCTGACTATTTACCATAATAGTACTAAGTACATATAATATACTTTGCATGTTCAAGGCATTTTATGTACACTGACATATTTGCTATTAGACATGCTTGGCTTTAACATGTTTTCTAAAAAAGGAAATCATTTAACCTCCCCCACCAGTGTTCTGACATTCAGCTGTTTAAAAGAAGCAAGATGATCCACTTCTACAAAAGCATTTTACTGAGTGAGTCAAAGCTGAATCCATTCTTCAAGTTTGCAACGTGCCTTGGCTGCACTCGGTGTGTAAAAGCACATTTGGTTCCTGAGTCATATAATAAAGGACTAGCTTTCTGTGCTGGGGATCCATCTGCACCGTTTGCATCAGTAGCTCTTTTCCCTCTTAATGTGTAGGAGGACTATCAATTGAGAACACCCTAAATAAGCCTGCTTCCACCTGTTGTTTCTGGCTGTAGGTTTTAAGAACTGATGAATCCAAGTGAAGTGTAGCTGTGAAGGAAATGCAGTCCCTCCATTCATGAGAAATTTCAAATCTTACCAATGGCTTCTATTATGCTGAATGCTGCTTATACATTCCTTTGCTGAACTGCTTGCTGCCTTAGGCCATCTAACACCAGGTTTGTCAACAGCATTTAC